>NC_140913.1:95617-253117 GCF_045865225.1 Trachurus japonicus | reverse complement strand
GAGGGGCAGAGCAGTCTTGATTCTTTCTTGACTCAGAATACAGTTTCCTATAAAGGAAAGCTTTCATTGTGTGTTTTCTTTGCAAAGTGATCATATAATAAACAACTAATCAATACTGTATGCTAATAGATAAAGGAGTGATAATAAGCTACAGTAAAAGCTTTGAATATCTTAGATATAGCTGTGCAGTAGCTACTCTTAGTAGACCGGATAGCAGCAGATGATAGAAGGGTCATTACAACCAGAAGAGACAGGAGACTTTTATTTTTTTGAGACTTGAGACTTGACTTGGACTCGTGACCAAAGACTTGAGACTTGATGAAGTCTCACCCCTCAAAGACTTGAGACTTGACTCGGACTCGTGACCAAAGACTTGAGACTTGACTTGGACTTGCAAAAAAAGACTTGTGAACATCTCTGCTGTATACCGACATGAGTGCATCAGACAAAAAAACCGCAAGAACTCTCACTCTGTCACCTTTTTTTATTTTCAGCCATTTAGTGATGCCAAACGGGAGGATCAGACGGATATCCTAACTCCTCTGTCGAAACATCAGGCTCGTGCCATTGTGGAAGCCACGTTAGAAAGCATAGAGGCCTCAGCGTCTTCCTCTGAGGAAGTAGATGAAGACAAGACAAACAAGGAATTCAAAAAGGGGCAGGACGGTGAAGAGGAAAACCAAGTCACCACACCAGTAGAGGCTAATCTCAGTAGAGTCAATGGAAATGACCTCAAGCGCAAGTCCATCTTCACCTTCCTCCAATCGCCTTCAAAGACCATGAAGTGGTCAGAGCTTGATGTGTACCTGTCTGAACCACTGTGGGGGAACAGCTCCACTGTACTGTATTGGAAGTCTGCTACTCGGTTCCCCAAGCTCCAGGGCATTGCCAAGAAGCTGCTAGCAATACCAGCCACCTCAGGAGGCTTCGACCGGCTCTGTCAAATGGCAGCATGTATTGTAAGAGCTAAGAGAAACCGCTTGCCACCTCACACCACAGAGAGACTCCTTTTGTACAAAAACTCTTTAAAGTCAAAACATGGTAAAAATCCCAGCAGGGTCTCTAAACGCTGATGGCTCAACTCATAATTTGATCTAGTTCATCTGTCCTCCACACTTACTTAATTTTTATCATATTTAAATGGATATTCATCCTTACTTTCAGTTGTTTTTCTGCCCAGCATTCCACTAATTTGTGGAACATTGTTCTAACATTAGATTAAACAAACTTCATTTCACCCTTGCAGTAAGTGGTAGGGAGCAGTCATAGGTAATTAGCAAACTATGAAATGAGTATTGAAAACGAGGACAGTGACTATATCTTAAAAAAAAAACAAAAAGCAAGATGCAACATGCCAGTGACCTACCATCAGACTACAAACATTTTCTTTGCTGAAGCTAAAAACCCTGTGCTGTCAGAGGAAGAAATGAAAACTGATGAAAGTCATTCAGTATAAGGTTAATTCCACTGGTTATATTTTAAGAGGATACTGACAGCAATGCACATATCTACTTTAATGCCATAAAAACCAACTTTAAAAATCCGGCTCAAACCAGATTGACAGTAAAAGTGTTCAAAATATTAACGCCAGCCTGTGTCTCTCTTAATGCAGAAGTTAAAATGTAATTGCTTTTTCTCTTTGGCCTGTAAATTCCACAGTGGTTGCATGGTTAGTGTATTTTTTAAGGTCATTGTATATTGTTTTGGGTGCTGTACGCAAGTGCAGATGTTGGTAAATCGATCTGAATGACACTTTTTCAGCTTCTTTGTCAAAGTTTTTTGTTTTACCAGTCCTCAACAATGTTGTTGCTGTTGATGGGAAATATCATGACACACTTTGACTGTAGTAGACTGAGTATAGTGTACATTGAATATCATCTGACTGATTTTATTGCAATGTTAATTGTTAATACAATGCTAATAAATATGGAACTGTATGAACTGGATTCTTTTCACTTAGCTGGATGTGTTTAACTTATGCAACCATTGTGCATGACGAGTGCATTACAGTGCACAATGTGTTTTGATGAGTGAACATCAACATCTTTTACAGTCTATGGTGAAAATGAGTGAGAGCTTTGCAAAAAGGTGATATTTTGTGTGGACGGTGAAAATTGTTTATGATTTTGTCAAACGCGTGAGTGATCAATGAATGGGTTCATGTTGATGCTAGGGTTTCAGTGGAGCATGAAGTGGTGTTTTAGCATTTCAGAGAACTGTCATCTCCTGTGAGCCTCACTCCAGTCCAGTCGGTGGCGGTAATGCACCAGCCGCCAATAAACACCGAGGAAGAAGGATGACAACATCCGCTGGGGAGGTTTGAGCTCTGAAGTTACCATGTGCGTGCGTGCATGCAGCAGCAGATGAGAAAGTGATGAGAAAAACAACCTGCTACGTTACCTTTCTTAATAGCGAAAGAGAGACTGGGATATTTCGACAGGACGAGGAATGAGTTACGCTCGATGTCACCAGTGACTCGTCAGAAACGGGCTGAAAAAGTAGCGAGCTAATCTCTTTATTAACTAGCAAGAGGTTCGTTTTCTCCATGGCTCTGTACACAAAAGCTGCAGAGATCCTGGAAAAAGCCGAAAAGAAGCAGGGTGCTCTGAAAACTCTGGTTTACGACAGTAGATTTGGAAACATCAAGCAGCTGTTCGCTTTGGTTTGTGAGACCCAGAAATTTTCCCCCGTCCTGCAGGAGCTCATCGAGACCACCAAGCTGCTCAAACAGACCAAGCTGAAGGTGCACCTGGCCAAGGTGTTGGTGTACGACCTGGTCCTGGGCCGGGGCCTGAAGTGCGGTGGGTCCTGGAAGACCACGATGATGAAACATCGTCCTAGACTGCAGGCGGAGCTGTCGCGTATGAAGATAAAGCAGAAGGTCAGTAGAAATGAAGACCTGCTCCCGGCCGCAGTCCGAAAGTCCGGGGGTGACCACCTGCCCAGGTATGTGCGTGTGAACACACTGAAGACCACCGTGGAAGATGTTGTAGATTACCTTAAAAGGGATGGCTTCTGCTACCAGGGACAGGCCTTCAAGCTGGATGACTTGGCTCTAAAGCAGAAGGACTTCGTGAGGGACCTGCACCTACCAGAGCTGCTTGTTTTTCCCCCTAAAACCGACTTCCATGACCACTTCCTGTACAAGGCAGGTCATATCATTCTGCAAGACAAAGCCAGCTGTCTCCCTGCTTATCTCCTCAACCCCACACCTGGCAGCCACGTCATTGATGCCTGCGCTGCTCCTGGCAACAAAACCAGTCACCTGGCAGCCATCATGAAGAACAAGGGCAAGCTGTTTGCATTTGATTTGGATGCCAAACGTCTGGCCACCATGTCTACTCTCCTGCTCCGAGCTGGAGTGACCTGTCAGCAGCTGGCTAACCAGGACTTTCTGAAGGTGGACCCTGACAACCTGCAGTATAAAGATGTTGAATATGTACTGCTGGATCCCTCATGCAGTGGATCAGGTACTGCAACCAGTTTGCTGTGTGCATGATACAGGTTTCAGCATGTGCCTGTACACATTACACAAAACAAACAGCTACACAATGCAAATCAGCAACGACATTATATGCATATTAATACGTGAAAAAAGACCGCGTTTTACTCGGCCTTTATCAATTCATGTCAAACAAGTTTTGTGATGACGCGAGCAAACGGCTCGCTCGGGAAACGGGATAAGAGCCAGCATGTTTTCTTCCCACATCCCAGTAATGATCCTTATAACGCGGATCAAGCACAGTCGCGATGAAGTGCAGAGGATCATCACTGCTCTCAGTGAACGGCACTATTTTTTTAATGCGCGATTGACGCTGTCACTCGGTAGTTTGGGAAAACAGAGAAGCTGCTTCTCTCCAGACGTGACCACACAGACAGGTGTGTGTGTGTGTGTCTGTGTGAGTTACTACGGTTACCGCGGCGCTCCCGTCCCCCGGATATTTCTGCAGCTGGATTGACATGATCCGGTCTGAGACATGAAACTCATGGACTGAGGAGTCGTCCTGCTGCGTCCTGCTGCGTTCTGCATGTCACACCGACGACCGTGCATTTGTAGGAGGAAGTTGTAGTTGCTGTTGTTGTGGTTGTGCGCGTGAAGATAATTTAAAAATAAATTATTAATATTCGAATATCATATTTTAATAATCGAATTTCATTTTTATTACTATAATTCGAATATACATTCGAATTTCAAATATTCATTGACAGTCCTACTGTACACATGTGCTTGTAAATTGCCAGGCCTATGCAGCCTGTGGTTGTGAATTTATAATCATGATTCATACAGTTATTTGTGCTCACAGCCCATCTTGGACACACAGGCAGTTAGAATTAGTAACCTTTTTGTTCACACTATCTGCATCATAGCTGCTCAGGTGCATTGACATCAGTGGTAGTGTCTTCCCAGGCTGTTTGCTAATCAGATGCTACAACAGTAACTCCTTTACACGTTGTTTTGAACTATTACAGCTATTGTAGAAAATTGTTAAAGTCTGATCTAACCACTTTTATTACTAGTAATGGGAAAAGTTGCAAGTAGGGCTGTCAGGCGATTAAAAAAAATAATCTAATTAATTATAGAATTTGTAATTAATTCATCTAATTAGTCGCATTTTAATCTTATATCTGCTAAAGTTACCCAAATAAAGAATTCAAATTCTAGGATGTTACAAAATTGTATTGCATGACTAATCAATTGAATACACCTAGAGAAGATTTGAAATCCACATTTTTATTGGTGAAGTGCGTTTCATAAATGAAATTTAAAAGAAAATGGTCAAGCACATCCCAGCAAACCAATGGGCTCTATGCACAGCTCCAGCACTTCCTGAATTTAAGGCAGGTCCTTCATTTCCTGTCTTATATTATTGGACACACTGATTAATCCAGGTGTGTCTGAGTAGTCACAATGGTCAGACACACCTGGATTAATCAGTGTGTCCAATAATGTAAGACAGGAAACAAAGGAGCAGCATTAAGTTCAAGAAGTAGTGGAGCTGTGCATAGAGCCCATTAGGTCAGGTGAGGAACCGAAGCGCAGCGCCCTGGAGCGGAGGCAGTTTCAGATCACACACACAAAACACACAAACAAACACGGAAAGAGCGAGAGAGGCAGAGACGAGTGACGAAGTGGCAGAGACGAAGTGGAAGTTGTTTGACCCACAGCACACGGCATTATAATTATATGAGGTTATTTACTTATCCATGATGTAAAAAAAACAGCTCTGAATGTGAGTAAACAACAGCTGAGGAGCAGAGGCGCTTGCGACCGCCGCGGAGAAATCAGCGTCTGGTCTGGAGGGACGCGGCCGCTCCGCTTCGCAGCGTGACGTCCCTCTCTGACTGCACATCTCGGGTTGTGGGGCGGCCGCTGCAGCGCTTCAGTTCGTCATCTGTTCTATTTTTCACACGAGCCGGAGCGCTGTTGTCGAGCTGGATAGACGTACCAGACAGGAAGTCGGGCTCAGAAAAGACGAGAGAATCCGGTCAATTTTCAAAATAAAATAATTAAATGATGATTACCGTAGATGACCAAATAATCGCCCGCGTGCAAATACGCGCCTGTGCTCTAATAGCCGCCGGGGTCCGACCTCATTTGGCATAATAAACGCTGGTTCAATTAAACGCCCGGGCGATTAAGTGTTTACCATAGTCTTGCACAGAAAACAAAAGTTGTTTTTTTTAACAGCGCTTCACCGGCTCTCACCTCTTCTGTCAGTCAGCCCCTCCTCTCGCTCTCTCTCGCATGCAGGCGCACACACACACACACACACACAGACACACAAACACAGGCGCGCTAGACTGAGGGATATAGGGATATAGATAAATGCGCTAATGTACAGTGTTGAAATTACCGCGATCGACCCCCCCTTCCGTTAACGTTCATAACACTGCTCTGATCAGCTCCCTGTGTCGCGGTTACACAGACAAACTGTCTTTGTATTTATTGTCTGATGTCAATAAAGATGCGTCGGGGGAAAAAGTAGTTTTGTTCCAGTGGTGCTATGGTGACCTCTTCGTTCTTTGCATGATGGTCTGGTGCTGCTCATTGCAAAAATAAATTGTAGCCAGTTGCAAATACGCGCCTGGTTCTTATAAACGCCTGGGGTCCAAGTCGATTTAGCATATTAAACGCCCGGGCTACTAAATGGTCATCTACGGTAATTAAGTTGTTGCTTGTCCGTCTATTTGTCAGTTGCGTCTGCACGCGAGACACACACATCCATTCATACAGAGCTAGGGACAGACCTGTGTGTGTGGAAAACCGAGTACAGACGGGTAGAGATGTGAGTGGAGTCGATGTTTGACCGGCGGGGAGAGAGCAGGAGAAGCAGCTCCCTGTGCAGCCAGCCAAGCGCCTGGGACGAGCGCTGCTCCCGCTCCGCTTCCGCGGGCAGTGTCCGGGCTGTGAGTCGCCTCCATGTCGGTCAGTCTGTTGTCACTCTGCTTTGACCAGCGATGCAGGTGTGAAGTGACCAACACGTCCGGACAAGTTCCTCGGTGCTATGCTACCGTGATGTGCCACTGCCAAGTAGCCAGGGTCATTCAATGGGCCAAATTTAAAGTGCTCGCGCATTGAATTGCCACTCAGAATTAATTGCGTTAATTTTTCTAACGCGTTAATTTGCGGTGTAATTAATTAATCTAATTAACGCGTTAAACTGACAGCCCTAGTTGCAAGACATGCTTTATCCACTTTGTCAGGCTTTTGATCAACCAAAATAAACAATATTATAATATTAATTATCAACAGTAACACAACCGCGAGGAACCTTGGAGTCATTTTTGACCAGGACCTTTCCTTTAGCTCCCACATAAAACACGTGACTAGGACCGCCTTCTTCCATCTGCGCAGTATCACTAAGATTAGGAATATCCTCTCCCAGAGTGATGCTGAGAAACTAGTACATGCATTTATCACTTCTAGGCTAGACTACTGCAACTCTCTCCTGTCAGGATGTCCGAAAAACTCTCTAAAGAGTCTCCAGCTGGTCCAGAATGCCGCAGCAAGGGTTTTGACAGGAGTTAGGAAGAGACAGCACATCTCTCCCACCTTAGCTTCTCTCCACTGGCTTCCTGTAGGATTTAGAATAGACTTCAAAATCCTTCTGCTGACTTATAAGGCTCTTAATGATAAAGCTCCAACCTATCTGAAAGAACTAATCATTCCTTACTGTCCTACCAGAGCACTCCGCTCCCAGAATGCAGGTCTGTTAGTGACTCCCAGTATCTCTAAAAACAGACTGGGAGGTAGAGCCTTCAGTTACCGGGCTCCTTTACTGTGGAACCAGCTCTCTCCATGGGTCAAAGAGGCAGACACTCTAACTACATTTAAGTCTAGACTTAAGACCTTCCTTTATGACAGGGCTTTTAGTTAGGGCTGGTTCAGGTAGCTCTGAACCATTTTATAGCTACGCTGCTATAGGCTTAGACTGCTGGGGACACATCTGGTTACACAGAGCCCTCTCCTTTCCTCTCCTCTCCTCTCCTCTCCTCTCCTCTCCTCTCCTCCTTTTCCTCTCCTCTCCCCTCCTCCCTTCCTCTTCTCTCCTCTCCTATCCTCTTCTTCTCTCCTCTCCTCTCCTCTCCTCTCCTCTCCTCTCCTCTCCTCTCCTCTCCTCTCCTCTCCTCACCAGAGACTGCCTTCATCAACTCCTGCTAACATTTCCATATTTCGCACATTCTGTGACAAACTGTAAACTGTTTTCTTGTCTGTAACAACATCTATTGCACGTCTGTCCGTCCTGGGTGAGGGATCCCTCCTCTGTTGCTCACCCTGAGGTTTCTCCGATTTTTCCCTGTTAAAAGGGTTTCCATGGAGTTTTTCCTCAGTCGATGTGAGGGTCTAAGGACAGAGGATGTTGTTACGATGCCATGTAAAGCCCTCTGAGACAAACTGTTTGTAAAAACGGGCTATACAAATAAAATTGCCTTGCCTTGCCTTGCCTTGCCTAACATGTTATTGGTCAAACCAGGTCTAAAGCCAAATAATCAGATAAGCAGACACCGGACTGTGATACCAAATACCTGTTTAAATGTCTGTTTGTGCAGTATACAGCATTACTGTATTTGCTTGGCAGATTTAAGATTGCACCAGAATTCATAAGATACAATTTGTATATCTGTGGTTCCAGGTATGGTGTGCCTCTGGGACAATAGCTCTGATGACCAACAGAAAGATTTGGGTCGCCTGACTTCCTTGGCCTCTTTCCAGTTGCGGTGTTTGAACCATGCCCTCAGGTTCCCCCGCCTGAAGCAGCTGGTCTACTCCACCTGCTCCATCCACAGCCTGGAAAACGAGGAAGTTATAAAGACCTGCCTGCAGCAGAACCCTGGCTTCAGGTAACAGCAGTGCACTGGCACTCAAAATGTAAATATTATGGGCTTATCCCTGCAAATATTTGAGTTTTTTTGGCTTGGTAAATTATTCAGGTTCAGTTTAGTTCAGTGACAGCCATAGGGTTAAATGTACAGATGCAGGACTCTTAAAGGGATAGTAGCATTTTTTTAAAGTGGGGTTGTATGATCTACAAATAGCCTCTAAGTACTTTAATTGCAGTAGAAGACTCTCTGCACTCCTCCCGTTAGCAACGCCAGCCCATAGCCCTGCCCAGAGATTTACAACATACATTGTTGTGAATGGACCCAAAGAAACGGCCTATTTTCGCCGCCTAAAAGAGGTTTTACCTGAAAAAAATACACAGTTCCATTGTTTGCTATAATATAATTTTTTCCAGCCCTTCAAAGTGCAGGAAAAACGCAGTTTTTATTTGGACCTAACCAACTCACGTATCCCTCCGGCCCAGGGTTAGCGCCCGGCGATCAGCAGTTGGTTAGCTCCAAATAAAAACTGCGTTTTTCCTGCACTTTGAGGGGCTGGAAAAATTATATTATAGTGAACAATGGAACTGTGTATTTTTTTTTCAGGTAAAACCTCTTTTAGGCCGCAATCTTAGTTTCTTTGGGTCCATTCACAACACTGTATGTTGTAAATCTCTGGGTAGGGCTATGGGCTGGCGTTGCTAACAGGAGGAGTGTAGAGAGTCTTCTACTGCAATTAAAGTACTTTATTTGTAGGCTATTTGTAGATCATACAACCCCACTTTTAAAAAAATGCTACTATCCCTTTAACTTCTGGGTCATGGCTCTGCATATTAGTAGTATGATTTGAAAATACTCTTGTGTTCTTATTTTTAATGTATCAGAATGATGCTCTCACCTGACCTTGGCCTTACTGTACTTTTCTGATACAATGCCAGTCAGAATCACTCACTGCCAGTATTAATTTCCTCTGTACAGACTTACTAAGTCAAGAGTTGTAAGTGTAAATAATTTTTTATTTGTTCATTTTCACTGAGGAGTTGCAAATACATGCAATATGGAATCATCCATCACTCCTTAAAGAGGACATGAAACAGCCAGCCAAATTAACATAATTCATTAAATGGATTTCCAGTGTGCTTAAAAATTGTCAAACTAACATATGAAACGTAAACATTTAGGAGAAAATTTAAGTTTAGTTTCACATTTTTCATTAGTTTTTTTAGCTTGGGCGCAGCCATCTTTGTCGGTCGCCAGTGTGTGACATCACTGGATTGTAGGGTTGCACATCTCTCTGTGATAAACGATTCGATATGAATCTAGATACACAGATTACGATTCGATTCAAAAACGATATCCTTTTAATACAGACCGATTCGATCCGATTCGATACAGTGTAGGACGATTCGATTCTACGGTTAATATTTGTTGTAGGCTAGATATTTTATAAAATAAAGAATTCTATGAAAGTGACTTACAGTAGTACTGCAATATTTTTTCAAATATATCCCCAAGCATTGTTGCTTTAAAGCACTGGCAAAAAAAAGAAAGAAGAAAAAGAGAATAACAACAAAATCACATGTCAATGTATTTATTCTTTGACATGGACCAATATCTGTGAGAACGTTTTTGTAATTAGCCCTTTTCCACCGAGCTGGTTCCGGTGCTGGTTCGGAGCCCGTGCCTGCTCAGCACCAGTTCTTGGTTCAGCACCAACTCCTTGCTGGGTCAGAGCTAAGAACCAGTTCTTCCAGGGGCTGGCAGCGGAGTTGCCTTAGCAACAAGACTACTACGTATTACGTTTGTTTATCGATGAAGCTAACTAGCTGAGCTACAGGCGGTGGCTAACAGCAGCTAACGCTCAAATCAAAATATACGTCGAAACGTAGTTGCCGGTCGCGGCGATTACAGCGAAGACGGCTGCTTTTTTTCAGCCGGGTTTAGAGTTATCGCTCATTAATAGCCTAGTCTATGCTTCCACGTCGGGTCCAGTGTTCAACACCCGCAGGTCGGACCAGGTTGTCTACCTGTAGCAGGCAGCAGAGACAGGAGCAGCTCCTGGATGGGGAGTGTGCTAATAGCAGCAGCAAAGCTAACATCAGGACGTCATCTGTTAAACCCCCCGTCCCCTCCGTTATTGGACACAACATGAAACTACTCCAGTTAGCGAATCGTGTTGTAACAAAGATATTCGCAGGAAAAAAATGTTTATACGTGGCCCGTTGATTGATTTATGAGCTATTAAAGACACCGCTAACGGCTAAGCACTCTAGCCCATAGCGATAACCGGTTCATGACTCTACGACCGATTCATCTAGGAATTCATGGCTAATTTGTATCGATTCAGGAGGCTGCTACCGATACAGCCGAATCTCTCACTTGTTAAACCGAATATCCGGTCGCATCGGTTTATCGTTCACAACCCTACTGGATTGGTTGACTCCGCTGGCAGACAGTGAAAGTGAATGACAACTTCAGACAGAGACGGTAAAAAATGTAACTGTGAAGGCACAGGATTAGACCCATATTATTCCCGTTTACGTCTTGTTCCTCGCGGTCAGACCCCGGAAGCACTGCTCGCGCCTTCTCGGGCGCTTGGGTGGTCGCACAGGAAGCGTACTTCTCCTCCCTCTGTGTCTCGTGTGCAGGCGCAACTGACAAATATTTATAGACGGACAGCAACAACTTAATCAGGGTTTTCCCTGCCTGTGATTTTGGCCGCCGCCTTGATTAAAAAGCGTGTGTACATGAGGGCCGTTTTACTTTAAATGTAGATGCGCGTCATGTGCGCTCACAACCCAAAGCGATGCCGTAGCGGCGCGCATTTCGTGCACATCCGACCTGCTTCTTCCTCTGGTGTCCGGTCTCGGGTTGTGTCTCTCCGGTTTCACTCGGAACCGACCCCATGTCTAAGCACCCGTGTTTCAGCCGGGTCGATACCACGGAGCTATTTAAAAAAAAAAAAAAAAACGCTCGTCGCGGTGGAGCTGACAATAGCAGAGTTTTCCTCTCCTAAAGCTGACATGTGGTCGGTCACAGTCTCACAGTGCACCCTTAATTAATATAAACTTCAACCTTAAAGCTCTCTGTCTGTCCACCGACTGCCCTGACCTGTCCCTAAACATCACGCAGGGACAACATGGAGCTGCATGTGTGACTGTATATTGAGTTTTAATGTTTTCAACCATTAGCGGGTGCTGCCCAATCTCACAGTGGAGGAGAGACATGATAGTCCCTGCTGCAGTCAGAGACCCGCACCGGTCCACGCCGCGGACCCCCCACCCCACCCGTCTTACAGCCTGAGCTCAGTCACTCCCTCCTCATCTACCGTGTTTATTGGTGATAAACGGGCGTACTGCCGGTAAGTCTATGGGTAAAACCCGACCGGCTTGTTGAATCTCGGACCCAACACGGCCGGAGTCACGAGCATTAATTAATTAATTCACAACCTGACGGCGGGCAAAAAAAAAGAAAAGAAAAAGAAAGCCAGAGGCAACACTGGTGTTAAGACAGTTAACTGTTAATCAACTTCGTAAGCTGTGTGACGTGTGTGTTTGTGTGTGTGAGCTACTATGGCAGAACGTGTCTAATTAAAAATGTGAAACTAAACTTATTTAATTAATTTTAATTTTCTCCTTAATGGTTACGTTTCATGCGCTAGTTTGACAATTTTTAAGTACTCTGGGAATCGGTTTAGTGAACTGTATTCATTTGGCTGACTGTTTCATGTCCTCTTTAAAGTGCAGGTATTCGAGCTGTTGGATTTAAAATATCAGTGAAACTAGAATTAATACCCATATTATTATGAATTTTCTCCTCCAGACTGGTTCCTCTACTGGCTCAGTGGCCTGAACGAGGCCTGGAACCACTCACCCAGTGCCTGCGTGCCAGCACCACAAAGACCCGCACACACGGCTTCTTTGTGGCTGTGCTGGAGAAATACAGTGAGGTGGGAAATATGAACCAGAGACACATTGTCCAGCCAAGGTAAATAGTGGGTTGTCATTGAAGGTTATTGGTACTAATTTAAATAATCTTATAAATAATACATATTTTTTACGGAAGCCCTAAAGGGTCATACATACATACATTTTATTCCATCCGTTTTCCTGTGATAACAAGATAATTTTCCTCAGTTTTCCCGTGATAACAAGATAATTTTCCTCCGTTTTCTCATGATAACGAAATATTTTTCCCCCATTTTCCCATGATAATGAGATAATTAATTAGAGATCTCGAGAAAACAAGCCTTGCTATTACAGATAATGTACATATTAGTGTGCGTCATCTGAGAAGATGGTTAGCAAGGCTTCAGCTTTATCAGAGGTGCAATCTAACTAAGCCTGATGTCGTCATTAAAGCAGAAGTAAGCAATCTGGTGGTTTTGGCTAACTTCTTGTCAGCAGATGGAGTTAGCAGTCCCCGCCCTCGTCCTACGCCACCATATTCATGGCTGCACACACAGAGAGGACCGCCCCTTTATGCCGTTCTCTCTCCTCATTGGATAAAGGTTGTAGGATACAATGAAAGTTTTCTCCTCGGCTTACAGCAGAGCAGAGTGACTGACAGACCCGTGTTTCAGACCAAACACTCTATAGAAGTGATTGCTGTCGGAAGATAGAACTATTTAAGACTTTCACACATTCCGCTTACTTCTGCCTCAACTACATAGTTGACCAGCTACGGAGGAAAAATATCTCGTTATCACGAGAAAACGGAGGAAAATTATCTTGTTAACACGAGAAAATTGAGGAATTATCTCGTTATCACGGGAAAACGGATGGAATAAAATGTATGTATGTATGACCCTTCAGGGCTTCTGTAATTTTTCAAGTCCTCATGGCACATAATTTTTGTTAAGTTTTAGCATCTAATGCTTACTTGCCATCATCCTAAGATAATTGTTTGCTTATGTTGGTCTGTGTTGCTTTTATTCTGTCATAAAACAGTCTATACATAACACACTTAATACAAATATTCCCCCCAGAAAACTCACAAATTTAATCCAACATAACAAAGTTTGTCTCCTCTGGCCTTAGACCCTCACATCAACCCAACATCAAGTGTTTCACTCCCAAGAAAACACTTGAAGTTGAAGTTGAAGTTGAAAGTCTTTATTGTCCACTGCTGTGGAAATTCATCTTTGGCCTCATACAAGATAAAAGACATAGTAGTCACAGATATTCACAATAAAATACACAAAGACACACAAGAGCTTTGCGCACCTTTCCCGTCTGTTAAAAAGCATAAAAAAGATCCAGGAGTAAGTAAATAAATAAAAATAAAATGAGTAATGAGTAAAATAAATAAACAGCTCTCAGTATCAAAGTCACCTGACCCTGGTTGATTCACTAATTTGGTTTAGCAAGACAATTGATGAAGGTACAAAGGATTTCTTGAAAATATTTCTTGTTGATGCAGGGACCCTGAATCTCCTTCCTGATGGGAGTCTTTCAAATGCATGATTTAGGGGATGTGAAGGATCCTGAGCTATCTGTGAGGCTTTCCTCCTAATCTGGGTCGTATAAATTTCCCCTAGCTGCCTCTGGGGGTTCAGTATAATTTTGCTAGCTGTGTTTATAATTTTTGTAAGTTTACTTTTGCTTTTGGCCCCCAGATTCCCATACCAACATGTAATGTTGTATGAGATTATGCTTTCCAGCAGACTGGTGTAGACCGTCCTCAGCACTCTCCTACTAACCTCAAAGCTGTTAAAGGACAATTCCAGGCGAATTCAACTCGGGGGTGTATGTTCCTATCATTTTAGGTCTAAAAGAAGGAATCTGAAGATTTTCAGTTTAATCGCTGCTGTTTTGCGGTAGTTGTGTCTGTCCCCGCATCGCCACGGCAGCAATGAATGGGAGTGGATGTAAGTTCCGCTGCTTAGGCTGTTACATCCCTCAAAGCCGCAATTTTTTTTTCCACAGATGGTGTCAGATGGCTACTCAAACATGCACCCAGAAGTTTATTTACTTCAAGCAAGCCGACATGTTTGTAAAACTCGATCTAATTCAAAGTTTCCCGGAGTCTCGCGCGAGCCCGAAGTTGCAGTGCTGGTGTATTCAGGCGCAGTGGGAGCTACCGTTTGTCATAAACACAGGAATATCAACTCTTGACTTGCTTCAAGTGTACATTTTTTTCCACAGACAGCGTCAGGTGGCTACTCAAACATGCGCCAAGAAGTTTTTTTCACTTGAAGCAAGTAAAGAGTTGATATTCCTGTGTTTATGACACAAACGGTAGCTTTCCCACTGCACGTGAACACACCAAGCACAGCAACTTGGGTCTCACGCGAGACTCCGGGAGACTCTGAATTAGATCTAGTTTTACAAACATGTCGGCTTGCTTGAAGTAAATAAACTTCTGGGTGCATGTTTGAGTCGCCATCTGACGCTGTCTGTGGAAAAATTGCGGCTTTGAGGGCTGTAAGGGGCCGTGTCCACCGGACGCGCTTTCAGCTCTGACAGCGCTCTCAGCGCTGCTTTCCCAGCGCTTAGCGCGCTCTCTCTCCCTCGTCAGAATGCAGCTGTTGCTAGGTTACAAAACGAGTCCTCTGACACTTCCGTGTTCTGGCCTTGTTTAATGTAAACACTACAACGAGTGTCAGAAATACACAATAGCATTAGCAGCAGCTTTTGACATGGACCCTGAGGTCGGCCTACCTTCAATACAAGTGTGGGTCATGATATAAACCGAGCCACGTCTCCGGTTGTGTTGCTGTCGGTAACGTAAGTCCCGCCCCTTCTTGATTCTGATGGTCAGTGCGGGGAAAAGTGACATTGACGAGCGTAGCGCTGTTCTAAAAGTTGAACAGATTTCAACTCGAAGCGCTCTGAGCGCCGCGACAAAAAGAAGCAAGCGCCGAGGGCGTTTTACCGCCAAGGGCGCTGAGCGCTGTGAGCGCCCAACTCAATAGGGTTTGAATGTAAAATAGACGCCCAGAGCGCTGAAAACGCGTCTGGTGGACACAGCCCCTAAACAGCCTAAGCAGCGGAACTTGCATCCGCTCCCATTCATTGCTGCCGTGGCGATGCGGGGACAGACGCAACTACCGCAAAACAGGAGCGATTAAACTGAAAATCTTCAGATTCCTTCTTCTAGACCTAAAATATTAGGAAAATACACCCCCGAGTTGAATTCGCCTGGAATTGTCCTTTAAGTCTCCTTAAGAGAAACAGTCTCTGGGTTGCTTTCTTAAAAATGTGGTCAGTGTGTTCAATAAAATTCAAATTTCTGTCTAGGATGATACCAAGATATTTAAAACTACTGACTATCTCAACATCTTGGCCTCCAATTTTAACCGGCTGACATGTAGGTTGTCCAGCCCTGGCCCTCAACAAGTTTTGGTCTTAGGGACTGTTCGTTATTTATCATCAGTGCCACCGGAGGGATTCACAGGACTTTTTTTTTTTTTTACATGACCCCCCTGTCGGAGTCAGTAAATTTTAACATGACCCTGCATTAAGCCTTATCAAAAGATACATGACCCCCCCCCCCAGCCATCGACACGTGACATCGCATCACGTAGCGCGTGACACTACATTATTTCATTTTGACAACCATGTGTGCAACACCTTCTCATCAATCCATGCCATTTATCAGCTGTTATTAAAACCCAACTCATCAATAACAGAATCGCGATTTTGGACCAGCTCACATTACACAACAAGCCATTAACAATTAATCCACACTCAAACCGAAGCAACAATAATGTGAACCGTACTCAACAACAACGTATTATTACAAGGTTTACGACAGATATGACAGACAACTGTCATATCTGTGTGTGTGTGTGTGTGTGTAAGAAAGAGGGGGAAAGAGAGAGAGAGAAAGTACGTAAAACCAGCTAACTGTTAGCTACCGTAGCTCAGGCGTCGGTCTCCCGTCAGGTAAAAGCTGCCGTTTATTCCTCAAATGTAGTTCATGAAGTTGTCTCCGGTACAGTTATCCATCACTGCAGTTGAATTAGCCGCTAAACTGCTGGACGCGAAAACCGAGGGGGCGTCTGTTTGTTTACAATTCACAAAAGCAACGTGAACGTACGTGCTGCTCAGACTATGTAGAGTTAAGCAATGAGGCAGGCAGGCAGCGTAGCCTCTGTATGGTACTGAAGTTAAACTCACTCACCCATAAAAGACGTGCTAAGCCGCGGGCAAAATCCTTATTGAGTTCTTGGCGAAGCGGTTAGCATCGTCGCCTGCGGTGCGGGAGACCCGGGTTCGAAACCAACTCAGGGCAGATCAGGGCAACATAAAATAACGTTGTGATTCGGGGGCCGTTGCTCTCATTGTCATCAGTGCTTGCAGCTTTGAAATGTCCCGTTTTTGTTTTGTTTTTGTTTTGGGCATTGCAGTGTCCTCCAGACAAAATGTTGAATGACCCCCCCTCACTGACCTTTTTTTTTTTTTGTGGACCCACCCCTCAACAAAGAATATTATGACATGACCCCCCCCCATTTTCCTCCGGTGGCCCATTCCATAAATAACGAACGCTCCCTTAGTAGAATTTAGGCGGAGGGCGCTCTCCTCACACCAGGCCACAAGGCGGTGTATATGATCAAAGTAGGCCCTCTCCAAATCCCCATTTCCATTGACCATTAGACCCACCAGCGCCATGTCATCCGCATATTTAATTAGACTAAACTGACTGTCACAAATTTGCATTTCATTAATATAAATGGAAAATAAGACGGGAGACAAAACGCAGCCTTGAGGCTCCCCTGTGTTTAAAATAATTTCATCAGACATGGTACCCTGTACAGAGACTCTTTGGGGTCGATTTGTTAAAAAATTCTTAATCCATAATATCAGGTGACCATTTGTGTCAAGTGCTCTTTAGTTTTAAAAGAATGTCAGTCCTGACAGTATTAGAAGCTGAACTAAAATCAATAAATAAAATTCTGGCGTAGGCCTCTGAATGTTGAATATGCTTACTGACCTTGTGAAGGAGAGCTAGAGTGGCATCCTCAGTACCTCTTTGTGCTTTATAGGCAAACTGTAGACTATGTAGCAGATGTGAGTTTGCTAAGCGACCCAGTACTACCCTTTCCATACATTTACATAGAGCAATAGGTCTAAAATCATTTGGTAAGACAGGTCTACACTTTTTAGGTACTGGATAATTGTGGTTTCCTTCCATGAAACCGGGACTGTGTGTCCAAAACTTTATTATTGTGAATAATTCCTTAGTTTCATGTGTCTACCTCATTTTATTTAAATGTAGCTATGTTTAATGCCAGAGACAAATGAAGGAAAGAAAAACCTAAAAAACCTTAAGTGTTTATTTTGGTGTTGTTTAGGCCAGTGCCTTATCCTTATTTTACTCAGCTGTTTGCACTTTATGCTACAGTTAAAGAACTGTTTGTTGCTACAAGCTGCATATTTCATTAAAAGTTTAATGAACTATCATCTTAATTGTCTTTATTTTTAGTTAGCATACCAAACACTTCAAGCTGAAAGCTAATGATGGTATATAAGAGCAGCTGCATGCTGGTGCGATAAGCTGTATGTTTTACATTCAATTTCAGGGTTTCCCCCAGAAAACTTGTTAAGCCTGGTGGTAGGGTGGCATCGGCGGCCCATCGGTGGGCCACCGGTGCCCAAGCGTGTTTTTTTGTGACAGGGCCTGACCCTGACCATTGACTGATGGCAGGGCCCTGTAGGTAACAGAGCAGTAGCATTTAGAAGAAGTGATTCCATAAGGCCTTAAGATCAATGTTAAAAGTTGACTGGAAATTTGAAAATATTATCATAAACATCTGTTATTATAAGACATGTATGTAACATATTTAAGCAGAGTCTTACAGAAAGGCACTCTTGAAATACTGTTCAATCAACCACAAAAAATAATAATAATAATAATTATAGCCTAAAATATATATTTAAATAAATAACATTAACTCTTTGCATTAAAACTAAAAAACAACTGCCTGGTGTCTCATTGTTGAAGTGTAGCGTTATTTCTCAGATTTTTTTTTTTCTTTTCTCCGAGATTTTTTACATCTGGAGTCACGTTACAGAGGCTACACATGACGTACTGTACCACGCTCTTTTTCCGGTCAGTCGTCATGGAAACGTGACACTCACGGATCTACTGTTTAGACCAGAGAAGACAACGTGTGTGATCGCAAACGTTACGAGCTGAAAAATGAAACAATGGATCATTTTCACATCAGTCAAAGCCCCGCGGCTCACAGGAGTCCGGAGCTCTGACGCTGCAGGGGACGACATGCTAACAGCTAACAGCTAACAGCCATGCTACAGCAGCTGACTGCCTCTTGGAGCCGCGGCTCGGCTCCATAGGCTCGGCTCACGTTAACGTGGGCTCGGTGCGTTCCTCTCGGTCAGCTGGTGAAGCAGCGGGCTGAACATAGATGCGGTCTGATGAGCATGATGTCCGTGACGTGTCCCGTTATGCGTGACGAAGTTGTGACGTTGTCAGGTGATGAAAAAGACACCTGATCACGTGTTTATGGAGTATAAAAACTGATTTAAAAAAATTAATAAACGATGCTTAGCCTGGCGGGGGGGCAAGTAAGGCCTGGCGGCCCGCCAGGCTTATAATACACTGGGGGAAACCCTGAATTTACGTATGATCCGATTAGTCGACTAATCGAAAAAAATAGTCGGTGACTAGTCGACTATCAAAATAATCGTTTGTGGCAGCCCTATTTCACACACACATACACACAGGGCAAGTGTGGGTTCAGTGTCTTGCCCAAGGACACATAGACATGCAGACTGGGGGAGCCCGGAATCGAACCACCGACCTTCCGGTTAGTGGACGACCCGCTCTACCTCCTAAGCCAACGCGAGTCCCTTTTTGTTACACACACAATTGATCCCACACATTTCCCAAATCATTCTGCCATACATTTACGTACATTTACTATTATGTTGTTCCATAGACATGATTATTTGCATGAATGTGTACAGTTTATTTCTCTAACTTAATGGTATGCATGTATGAGACTATAGAAGCGCATGCAAGTATGAATTACCCCTGATGTTAACTTGCAGCTGACCACTTGAGCGAACCACACGTGATTAGATCACCTGAGATGAACTTTAATGTTGTTACTAGGTAAATACAGAAAATCTGTTATATCAAGCTGCAATGAGACTTTTGCCGTTTCCTTTGTCACAGTGAACCTGAGGAAACAGCACAGAATCTAGCTGGGTTTGAGAAGAGACCTGAAGCCTCAGAGACAGAGAATAAACAGACACCTGTTGCAGACTCGGTGACCAGCAATAAACCAGGGAAGGGGAAGAAGAAGAAGAAGAAGAAGAAGAAGAAGAAGAGGGTGCAGGAACAGTCAGTGTGTACCAAAAATTAGAAAATGGCTTAGTGTGTTTGAAAAGATTGCATGTGCTGTGTAACTAAAACATTCATTAAGAAGTTTTGTTTTTTTTACTTCATCAAATCTGTACCGCATTATTGCTCAATACTCTTTGAATCTCTTGGTGTCTTTCCTTTATATTTGTTTTTCAGGATGATGTTCAGCTGTTTGTTTCAAATCCAGCTCAAACAATGCAATGATCTTTGTTGGTTTTAGCGATGGTTCATCTTTAAGGTCCTTATGTTTATGAATGTTTATGGTTGAGTTGTTTGACTGTTGCATTCTTAATAGATTTCATTTGAACATGCCTGAAGTTTATCTTTTCCCTTTTCTTAATCACTGTGTTAGGTAAAAGTTATAGAAATATTGTAAAAGATTATTCTGCAGTGAGGTTTTCGAACGTGGACAGTAAGCAGAAATTCACCAAGTATTTTTTGATAAAATTAGTAAGATTATTGTTTAGTAGATTACTTATTTAGATGTGTACTTTCTGAGTTTAACTTGCACTGTTGATTACAGCTGCTGAGTAATGTCTTAGGCATTAGTTCCTCAGGCTGTTACATGAAAATTGTCAAGATAAAATGGTCCAAAATGTTTACGTTGAAAATTCTTAGAGTTGAATTCCATTCCATTTACTTCCTCACACCGTGTCCTAACTGGATGCGACGCGAGCGAGCGACAGCTGCTAAATTAATGGCTTCCTATTGTAATGTCCTAACTCGCCGCGAGCGACGCAGCGCGATGCGGCGCGACACGACGTTTAGAGCCCGACGCCCCGTTTCTATTTCTGTCGCTCGCGTCGCGTCGGAAATTAGCGGCGGCCACGGGCCATTTGGCCCTCAATTTGACCAAGAATGCCCTCCAAAATCATGATAGTTTTTTCAGAAACAAATATATTTATATCTGTACGTTATCATACTTTAATTTTCATTAATTTACCATCGCGTCTCATTATTCTCCTGATGTCGGCTTAATGTAATGTAAACGAGATTGCACTGATACGCGAGAGTATGTGTTAATGTGACAGACAGCGGGGCAGTAGCTGCTGTGCTGTGATGGACCTGATCAGACTGGCGGTGGTCCACAGTGAATCAGTCCCAGATCCTCCACCGTCACCAGATCCCCCGAAAGCCCCCGCAAATAATACATCGACAAGAAGTTAAGTGGCAAATTGCATCTTTTCGTCTGCTTATTTGCGGGGTTTTTTTTTTTATCTTAACGTCACTGCAACATGCGGCTCTCAGTGCTTGTCGTGTTGTGTAGTTAGAGCTGTGTCTCCCTCCTGTTTCCCAGGTAGGAGGGACAATAGCCCACCCAGGGCTGGGTGATAAAACGCTATAAATTGTGAAATAACTTTTCTTCGATAGAAATATGAGACGTGGTCAATAGGTTTCATTCATCCATGTTTTGGCAGACAATACAAATAACCAATGATATTGAGATTTCCACCGCGCCAAACCAATCATGTGGCTGCATAGAGCCGACGTGCACATTAGCAGAGAGAGAGAGAGAGAGAGAGCTTGGACAAGTGACTGAAAAGACGCGTGGTGCGCAATGGGGACACCAGGCAGTTGGAGCGGACCGCGGTCACGGTGCGGCCACTCTGCTGCTCACCTCAGTGTGTGACACATACACACTAGGTGTTAGATGTTTGGAATTCACACTGTAAAATGGCCAAAATAGGCCAAGACATAGTGGGAATCCCCCAGTCTATAGAATCAAAACGAGCCATCCTAACCATTTGCTAGTTTACAAGAATTGTCTCCAAATGAAAAAGGCTGTCTGCCTCCCATAGCCGGACTGTAGTTGGTTCAGCAGGAGAGGAGCCTGAAAGCTCATGGCTCTACCTCCAATTTAATTCTTAAAAACTCTAAGAACCACAATTAGATGTACTAGATGAGAGTATAGGACAGTAGGGAACTATGAGCTCTCTAAAATATGATGATGCTTGACCATTCATGGCTTTGTAGGTGTGGAGGATTTTAGCCAGTGCTAAAAAGCCAACAAGGGAGATATGCAATCTCCTAGAGAGCCTGTCAGTATTTCAGAGTTTTCTTGAACATTTCCCTGTTGGAAGTCCAAACTTACAATTCTTCTCCTCTGAAGAACTGGAACTGTTGCTTGTAGGTTGCTCTTTCAGATGGCTTTTGATGAAGTCAAGGTCTTTGGAATACAAAACCATAGAAGCCCCCCCCCCAATGATTACAAAGGTGATCTTTGTAATCATGACTTATAAAACCAAGGGCCTTATGAGTGCTCTTGACTGGTTATAAATTACAGGCTGACTGATGGGGCTTATCAATCAATCAATCAGGCTTTATTTGTATAGCACTTTTCATGGCAGCTCAAAGTGCTTCACATGTTAAAAACAAGCAATATAAGGGACACATATTGGGAGACATAGGGAACACATGTTAGGGAGACATACATAGATTCGCAAACACATACACATTCACACAATAATTTTAGAACATTGGATTTTATCGGGGAAACGCTATCTAATACTCACTCATTTGCAGTGGGGAAAACACTAAATAAAATGAAGTAAAATAAATAAAATTGAGAAGACGAGAAAGACACTAGGTAAAATAGAATGAGAAGATAAGAGAGATACTAGATCAAATGAGGTAAAATAGATAAAAAGAGAAGAGTAGAAAGACACTAGGTAAAATGAAGTAAAATAGGCAGGTGTAGTGGGATAAAATAGAGAAAAGAATGGATGAATTAAAATAGAATAAAAAAGATAATAATAGTAAACAAATAAATAAGAAAATAAGATAGATTAAATTAAATGCATGTTTCAGAATAATAGAAATAGTACGAATCAGTTAAAAGCAAGGCTAAAAAGGTAGGTCTTCAGTTTGCTTTTAAAAATGTCCAGATTCTCTGCTCTCCTCAAGTCCTCAGGCAGTCGGTTCCATAGGCGTGGGCCGTAATGATAAAATGAGGCCTCACCATATGTTTTGTTAGCAACTTTTGGAATAATTAAAAGGCCGCTGCCTGAAGACCTGAGAGTTCTAAAGGGTTCATATGTTAAAAGCAAATCAGATAGGTAACTGGGACCGAGACCATTAAGAGCTTTAAAAACCATTAAAAGGATCTTAAAATCAATCCTGAAGCTGACAGGTAGCCAGTGCAGAGACCTTAAAATCGGTGTAATGTGTGCTCTCTGTCTGGTCCTCGTGCAGCTGAGTTCTGCAGTAGCTCGAATGGAGCGATGGTTTTCTTAGAGAGACCAGAGAGAAGAGCGTTGCAGTAGTCAATTCTACAAGTGATAAAAGCATGCATTAATGTCTCAGTGTTGGCTTGTGATAAAATTGGCCGCACTCTGGCAATATTCTTAAGATGATAAAAACCAGTCTTTGTTATGTTTTTAACATGAAGGTTAAAACTCTGAATCTAAAATCACACCAAGGTTTTTAACGTGCTCAGGGGCTTCATTTATCAAAGAGGGTGTAAAACTGCTACTACATTTTTGCTTACGGCGAAAAGACGAAAATGGCGTACACCCAAAATATTTACACCTTTTTCAGATCTATCAAACTGTGCGTACGCACAACTCTCCGCAATAAATCACACCGGACCCAAGAATGGTGCACACGTGAACACACCTCTTACTCCGCCCCCGGAACGCCTATATACAACTATATATGGTCAGCACGTGCATATTTAATTAGCCATGTGCGCTCTGTGGAGCGGCAACAAAGTGACAACGAGGCCGGCAGAGGCCGGGGAAAAAAGCGGAACTTCTCCGAAAGCAGATACACGGCGATATCGGGCAATAAATCAGTCAGAAAAATGATCTTGCATTTTAATAAGCCACAATAAAAACAAAAACCTCCCAAATCTCAACAAAAGGGAGCAGAAAGAAGAAGAATCTTATGTAATCTGCCCCTTTATCCCAGAAAATCTTTTTTTTTTTTTTACCTAGATGTTAAAACAATGTAGGAAGCAGGACGATAGTTACCATTACTTTGCACGCCTTTCCACTTCACAGTTACAGCTCTATACTGGACTCGGTTTAGGTCATTTTCCATTACAGCTGAGTCCTTCATAGTTCCTCCTCAGGGCCGCGTTGTCTCGCTCTTTATTCTCTCCTTTCGTCAGCTCCAAACACACGTGCACCTCGTTAACTCAGGTGACAGAATAATAACAGTCTAGTCTGCAGATCAGTGTGCGCTGCTGCCGGTGTGTTTTTAAACTTGGATGGTTTGATCCTTGTCGGACTTCACACACATAGCCTAATCAAAAAAGCAAAATCCTCAATCCGCTCTGTTTATCAATTAACATAGAGCGGGTTGGATTGCCAGCATCAACGGTCCACCACTACCACAATTACTTCAAAAAATCCTACTGTGCTCTGCGCTCCTCTCTCCCTCTCACACTGCAGTTCTCTGACTCAGCAACGGTGTCGCCAATTCCTCCTGTTCCTCAGAAAAGGCGTAAATCACGGTACGCCAGGGTCAAAATTAGGGATGTCCCGATACCACTTTTTCACTTCCGATACGATACCGATATTGCAGCCTTCAATATCGGCCCGATACCGATATTGATCCGATATTAGGGGTGGTGAAAAAAAACGATTATTTATATTTTTCAAATTCTAATACAAAGGAGAGTCCTCCTGTTGCTGACTGACAGGCTGCTGCTGTCATGTTCTTCTATGGGACAGACAGTAGTGAGCTTACTTTTGAACTGTAAAATATTAAAAAAATAAACCTTATTTACAACTGTTATTGAATTACTGTATGTATATCAATGTCAAACAAAAGGCAAAATCTTCTTGCTTCAAGGTTTTATTTGTCACTCCAAATTGAAGATTATAGCCTGCCCTACAGTAAAAATGGCATACATAAAATAAAAAGAGGAGTAAAGCAATATATTAAGCAGCAATATTTAAGCATCAAAGATGTTTAATCAAACCCACATAGTTTGAAACAATGTTCAAAACACACAGCCAGTGTCACAACTAAGCATAAAGCCCGCTAGCTTAATGCTAACGTATAATGTAAAACGCCATAGACGGGCTAACTAGCTAACATCTTTGCTGTCTTTGTTTTCCCTGTAGATTTGATGCTCTTTAACCAAGTATGGTATACTTTATTTTGGGGGGAGTCTTCCTCAGTGCAAGTTTCCCATCATTAGATCAGTTAGATCCGCTGAAGAGAATTTGTAAATGTTCCCCTCAAGCGCACGACAACAGGTGCCTATCACTCTGTATATTCTGCATGATACATCCGTTCCTTGCAGGGCCCGTTCTCAAACCTAGAATCTCATCGTCAGCGTCTTCTATTAGCTCGTCATGGGTTTTCGAGCATTAGAAAAACCTGGTTCACTCCGGAAGGCTCCTGCAGTGCAATATCTGAACTCATCAGTATTCAGGCTACTCTTTCAGACAAGAGCCGCCACTTTAGCTTCCACCTGCTTCACTCCAGCAAATGGGGCGCTGGTTGTCAGCAGCCTATTCATCCTACATTCGTCAAGAAAATCAAAAATCTCTGAAACCTTATCTGCCCGGTAAGCATGCATATCTCTGGTGGTGGTATCTCGATTCAGTCGCTTCCAGCACTGCGTTCTCTCTGCATACACATAATTTTCCCCTCTCCTCCGCATAGCATTGCAGTCTCCCACACCACTCTCTACCCTCTCCTCAGCATAGCATTGCAATCTCTCTAGTCTACTGCATAGCATTGCAGTTTTCTCGCATCACTATTCCCTCTCCACCGTGTAGCATTGCAGTCTCTTGCATCTCTCTAAATTATCTGCATGAAGCATCACAGTCTCTCTTCCCTCTCTGCTGCATAACATTGCATTCTCTCTTCCCTCTCCGCTGCATGGCATTACATTCTCTCTTCCCTCTCCGCTGCATGGCATTTCATTCTTTCTTCCCTTTCCGTTGCATGGCATTTCAGTCTTTCTTCCCTCTCTGCTGCATAGCATTGCAGTCTCTCACATCTGTCAAACCTCTCCGCTGCATAGGATTGCAGTTCTCGAGACTCCCTAACCTTTCTGTTGCATAGCATTACGGTCTCTCGCAGTCTTGCATCTCTCTGCATAACCTGCCGCATCATTCTACCATCTCCACTGCATAGCATTGAGTGTCATGCATCTCACTTTGTCTTCACGGTTTGCCTCTGCATCTATGCTTGCATTCTCTTATGCACTTCATCATATTCTGTTGCTCAATTTCAACTCTCTGGGTTTAACTCGTGCTTCGAATCTCTACTATATTGTATCGTGTTTTCTTTGTAGATCAAATCCTTCAACCAGGTAAGGTATACCCAGGGTTGGGGAGTAACGGATTACATGTAACGGCGTTACGTAATTAAAATACAAAATATGAGTAACTGTATTCCGTTATAGTTACAGTTTAAATTGATGTATTCTGATTACAGTTACTTTCTTTTTTCTTCTTAAAAAGGATTACTTGGATTACTTTAGCCTACCGCACATGCAGGTTGCACTGACGGACGCTTGTTGCACTGTGGCGAAGTTATAAGGGAGAGGGACGGACAAAACAGAGTACTAAACTCGTCGGCCGTCACTGGTGAAGTTGGCCTCATTTTGGTAGTGGCGCTATCGGGACGCCCAGCATATTCCTCTTCAATGTCCGGTCTCTGGTAAACAACATGAATGAACTGCGACAGGATGACGTTTTTAAAAGGATCCTGGACTGTCATGTGTTTATGATGAGCTGCATGTTTAACAGCAACGTCAGTCACACTGTTTCCAAAACCACACCGACTTCAGCAGTAACGCCCGAGGCCCAGCCCGGCCTGACGACCCAGATTTTCGGCACGAACCAGGGTCAAACCAGCGCGTCTGGACCGTCCATCACCTAGCCCAAAAGAACCAGGCAGCCCGACCAGAGAGCAGAGACAGCAGAGTAACAGGTGTGTGTGTGTGTGTGTGTGTGTGTGTGTGTGTGTGTGTGTGTGTGTGTGTGTGTGTGTGTGCGTGTGCGTGTGCGTGCGTGTGCGTGTGTGTGCGCGTGCGTGCGTGCGTGCGTGCCTGCCTGCCTGCCTGCCTGCCTGCCTGCCTGCCTGCCTGCCTGCTGTGAAAGATAGGCGGAGATACATGGTGAAGCAGAGGATGGATAGTTGATACTTGATGGATCGGTGAAATTATGGTCTGTATGCTTCAGATACATGCTCCGGTTGTGAGAAATGGGGCTATATGTCCAAAACAGAGGCATATCCCTTCTATTTGCTTGTTTTTATTGTAGGTTTTAAAAGATAATAAGTACATTTTGATCCTGCTCTACTAATGTAGCTTGATTGTTATTTATATCTATATGAGGGTTTTCTAATCTTATAAAAATTAAATGTTAAGCAAGATTGGCAGAGCAGAGGTGCTGTGGTGTCAGATGTCAGTTTGATATGCACTTATGTAAGTGGCAAAGAATACAACTACACACACACTACACAATTGTGTAGTTGTATTCTTAAAAATAATGAAATAAATATAAAAAATAAACCCCAATTACACAAAGTACTTAAGTACTTTGTGTAATAAAAATAATAAATAAACCCCAATTACACAAAGTACTTAAGTACTTTGTGTAATTGGGGTTTATTTTGCAGTCTGTATGACCTTTGGATGTCTAGACATTGTATGTCTTTTTGCTTGCAAGCTAGACCACCTTGGCATGACAGGGGCCCCCCCGCTGTACGGGGGGGTACGCGTGAACGGGGGGCCATTATAAGTCAATGAGGAAACTACATTACACGTCAGGCGCTGTCTGCTGCACAGGCGTCAAAGCACGCGGGTGTGACACGTCCAGTTGATAGGTGCGCATGTAATATGACACGATTGTACCGGCATGCATACACACACACACACACACACACACACACACACACACACACCATGTGATTACAGTCTCACACACACACCATGTGATTACAGTCTCACCCACACACACACACACACACACACACACCATGTGATTACAGTCTCTCACACACACACACACACACACACACACACACACACACACACACACACCATGTGATTACAGTCTCACACACACACACACACACACACACACCATGTGATTACAGACACACACACACACCATGTGATTACAGACACACACACACACACCATGTGATTACAGTCTCACACACACACACACACACCATGTGATTACAGTCACACACACACACACACACACCATGTGATTACAGTCTCACACACACACACACACACACACCATGTGATTACAGTCACACACACACACACACACACACACACCATGTGATTACAGTCACACACACACACACACACACACACACACCATGTGATTACAGTCACACACACACACACACACACACACACACACACCATGTGATTACAGACACACACACACACACACACACACACACCATGTGATTACAGTCACACACACACACACACACACACACACACACCATGTGATTACAGTCACACACACACACACACACACACACACACACCATGCGATTACAGACACACACACACACCATGTGATTACAGTCACACACACACCATGTGATTACAGTCACACACACACACACACACACCATGTGATTACAGTCACACACACACACACACACCATGGCCCTCATTTATGAAACTTGCGTACACCAAAAAAATGGGTGTACACCAAATTCACCGCAAGGATCGGCATTTATTAATCTGAGCGTGAGCGTACGGTACGCACAAATCTCACGCCAGCTCTGACCAGGTGTACGCACATTTGGAACCAGCGTAGAACATGCAGGAAGGAGTGCTGCTGTGTCAGAATGATTATTAAACCATAGTCTAATAACGCAGCGATGTGGACCACATGTTGTTGTTGTTTATATTGATAAAAAGATAAAAAGTAGCCAAAAAAAAAAAAAGAAACGCTACAACCAAGTCTGTGTTGAAAATATAACTCGACTTTTATTTTGGGCAACTGAGATGAATTAAAAACCACGACGTGACAGATGCTCGTTAATCAGCTGTGTCAACAGTCTGTAGCTGCGTTTCCATTACAGATTTTCGCAAAATAAAAGCGATATTTCTGAAACTTCGAAAAAGTGCAATTGCTATTTGCGGGTGTTTCCATTGAAAGGTATTTTGCGAATGAGCCGTGATGCGTCTTGCGTTTCTATGGTGACGGCACAGCGATCTCAGCTGCCGACAGCTGTTGCTGTTATTGTTTTTAACAAAGACAAAAACAGCGCTTGATTACTGAAAGGCAAAGCCCGTGTGGCGCTGCAGCGGCCACAAATAAGGACGCACTCACACGGGCCAGTTGTACCGTGCTGAAGCTCTAATGCCCCCTCCTCTGTCCCCCGCTGGCCCGCACTCACACCACCTCCAACCCAAGCTGCTCAAGCACGGCTGCCTCCGTTGATGTAGAGGGACTATTTGTTTACCAACACGGCGGATGTGCGCTTTACTGCAGAAAGAACGGCTTTTTAAACACCAGCGGTGATGAGGCGCTGATGGTTGTGTGTGTGTCCACACACACGTACTGGTTTATGTGACTTAAGGTGACATGTCGGCGCAGGAGGGAGTGGGAGCGTGGATGCGAGCCAGTCTCCTTCAACCATGCACGGAAAAGGGGAACGATAGAAAAGGTTTTTCTAATTTAATGAGAAACAATGCCCAGGTCAGCAATGCATGACAATAAACATGTGGTTCATTTGTCCCCTCAAGTTACATAAACCTACACAGCGTGGACACACAACTCCGGTGACGCCGGTGACGTGTAGAAAAGCGAAAAAAGTGTTTCCATTACACTTTTGCGATACACGTTTGTATCGATACGTCTCAAAAACCACCTCATGAGAGCGCAAAAACTTTTTTGCGATATTTGAGAGTTTTTTCGAAATGTAGGTGTTTCCATTACCAGTTTTTAATTTCGATATTTAGGTTTTGCGCATTTCAAGGGGTAATGGAAACGCACCTAATGACAGACAGACCTGTTATTGTAGATCACACACACAAACCAACATCTGCAGCACCAGAGCATGACCGGACGGCTCCTCAGTCTCTCTCTCTGCCGGACACCGGAGGGGAGGGGGGGGGCTCCGCTACCTGTCCATGTGCAGCTGATCTCCGCGGCGGAGTGTTTTTCTTTTCTTTTTTTTTTCCCGTCGCCGGGACCTGTCAGCGGGAGATCGAGCCGGTGTTTCACATCCCTCCATCAGCTGAACCATATCACCGGTGCTGATGGTCATAAAGTTGCGTTCGCAGCAGTAATATGCCTATATGATTTCTCCTCAATCACTTGTGTTTAGTAAACTGCAGGAGCATTTCATGAGATCGCTGGTTTTCCTGACGTGGTCGGTGACACGTGCGTCTGCAGCCTCCATCCACCGGGATGACGCTTATCAATCACAAAATCTATCAATCTATCAATGTCCAGATATTTAATGTTGCCGCCCTCTCCCTGTTCAACGCGGTAACGCCAGTAAAGTCCCTCTTCTTGGCCGTCTTCCGTGTCTCCATGTCGTAAAAGGGGCAGGGTGACGCCTCTAAAGCAGGAATATATCGGGGCGTGACATTTAAATGACGCTCGTTTTCAGCCGCCGGATTTATCACCACCACGCCGGTTCTACGCCGAAATCAGCAGCGTACACACTTTTAGTAAATCACACGTGACACTTGCCGTACACTGATATTTACACCAGAATCTACACCAGATCCTGCGCAAGTTTAATAAATGAGGGCCCATGTGATTACAGTCACACACACACACACCATGTGATTACAGTCACACACACACACACACCATGTGATTACAGTCACACACACACACACACACACACCATGTGATTACAGTCACACACACACACACACACACACACACCATGTGATTACAGTCACACACACACACCATGTGATTACAGTCACACACACACACACACACCATGTGATTACAGTCACACACACACACACACAACATGTGATTACAGTCACACACACACACCATGTGATTACAGTCACACACACACACACACACACACCATGTGATTACAGTCACACACACACACACACCATGTGATTACAGTCACACACACACCATGTGATTACAGTCACACACACACACCATGTGATTACAGTCACACACACACACACACACACACACACCATGTGATTACAGTCACACACACACACACACACACACACACACACACACACACACACACACACACACACACACACACAGGTAACCTAATGTGGTTACAGCTCCTCCATATCAGTGCTTATAGAAAGATGATCATGTGTCTGTCTGATCAGCTCTGTCTTGACCTTAAGATCGTGGGTTTGATTCCCATGTTGACAGAGATGGCACAACCCGCAGTAGCCCCCGTGGCCCATTCAAAATTTCCCGAGAGGAAATTTTCTAGTTACATTACAAATTACATTTTGGGACATGTAATCAGTAATCTGTAGGGGAATACATTTTAAATGTAACCCTCCCAACACTGGGTATACCTTATTTTTGGGGGGGATATAACTTCTTCAGATGCAAGCTTCTCATCCCCAGATCAGTTTACTCGGCTGGTCTACACCCCGTGGTCTAAGCGCCAAAGTTAATTTTGTTCACAATAAATGTAATTTCATCTTCATCTTCAAACCTGGCTCTCTCGTCGAAAAATGGTCTATCCTGATTGAAATGAAGCTTAGCGAAAGTTCAGACAGGAAGACTATCTCTTTAAGCACGCCTCAAAGCCCTTTCCCTGTTTTCCCGCTATCCTCTCGCTCCACCCTTATTCTCATAATTCAACCAATCACAGTCTGCCATCCTCTTTCTCTTCCACCAATCCGTCATTAGCGTCAAATTTAAAAGTTCTCTCTCTCTCCTGTCATCCAGCCGTCATTTCAGCAAACTCTCAGCCCACCTCCACCCCTGCACCACCTCATCAAGATACAGACTGTCTTAATCTGGATCTTCAACCGAGAAGTTCCCTCATCAGGCGACTTCAAGCTTCCCTACCACCACCAGTGTCTAGGCCCGGGGGGGATATAACTTCTTCAGATGCAAGCTTCTCATCCCCAGATCAGTTTACTCGGCTGGTCTACACCCCATGGTCTAAGCGCCAAAGTTAATTTTGTTCACAATAAATGTAATTTCATCTTCATCTTCAAACCTGGCTCTCTCGTCGTAAAATGGTCTATCCTGATTGAACTGTACAGAGGTTTATTGAAGCAACAGGGAAGGAATACAGTGTATATAAAAGTGAAATGGGAAAAGGAATTCAATATTGAGTTGTCTGAGAATGATTGGCAGTCCATGTTTAAGACCCAACATACATCTACAAGCTCTAAAACATGGAGGGAGTTTGATTGGAAAAATTTAACACGTTTTTTTATTACACCAAAAATCAAAAATAAACAATTAGGTCAACAACAATATTGTTGGAGAAATTGTGGGCAACTGAATGCCAACCATTCTCATATATTTTGGTCATGTTTGAAAATACAGTCATTTTGGGAGGGGGTTTTAAGAGACATGGGTGAAATATTTGGATATAATATTCCTAATGATCCTCGGTATGTATATCTAGGACTGATACCAGAAGATGTAATAGGTAAAGAAGACAAGTACTTGTTCAAGATCCTATTACTCGCAGCTAAGAAAGCCATTACAAGGAGTTGGCTGAGAACTGACCCACCTGGACTGAGCCACTGGCTGGACATTGTAGAAGAAATTCGATCAATGGAACAATTGACCTACAGTCTTCGAATCAAAACAGAGCTGTATGCTCTAAGATGGACAAAATGGCAACTTTATGTGACGAAGTAGTGTTTATCCCCCCCTTGTGCTTTTGTATTTCTGTATATGTTTTTATTAATTGAAAAAAAAAAAGTTAAAAAAAATTTAAAAAAAAAAAAAGTATTGAAGGTTCTCAAATAAGCTCCCCAAACATGTGAACATGTATTTAAATAACATCAGGTTGCTCTGTCTCTTTCATTATAACACGGAGGAGTTGAATTCTGATGTGAACTGATACATTTCTTATACTTTTAGAAAACTGTTCATGTTTTTGGAGCTTTAAGATGGTGTTGAATGATGGCGGGTTCGATTCCCAGTGAGTAATATCTCAGTGTGTCCGGTCCTAATGGGGGGAACTTCTGTGTAAAAAATGTGAAATAATGAAAACGTCTCCCTCCTGTAACCTGTGTGTGTGTGTGTTTAGGTGTGAATGCCCGTGCAAACATCCTGAGGCTGGTGGCGCCTCTCCTGGTTCTGCAGCTGATGAGGTTGGAGGAGCTGGAGGAGGGGAAACTGCTCTGCACCCTCTTCTGTCTGGACCATTCCTCTCTGCCCAGGTCTAAAAACAGAAACCACACACAGAGATACAACCAGTGTTGGGCAAGTTACATCCAAAATATAATACATTACATATTATTAGTTACTGTCATTTGAAAGTAATTAGTTACATTACAATATTACTGTCTCAGAATTGTAATGCGTTACACTACTTTTGTATTACTTTGGAGTTACTTCGCCAAAATAACGGCAGAAATACGACTGTAAAGCAGTGGCTCCCAACCTTTTCTGGCTCGTGACCCCTTCTTGACATCACAAATTTCTGGCGACCCCGTCGATCAAGATGCACCAGCTCAGATATTTCTATATGCTGCAACGCGATTTAAATTTGAGAAAGTGAAAGTATAGAATACAGTTGTTTAGGATTGCGTGTGGTGTTTTAATCATAATTTTAAAAAGAATAATAATTTGTTTTTAAAATATTTTAATCGATTACTAGACATTTCAGGCGACCCCATTTGAATTCCAGGCGACCCTACATGGGGTCCCGACCCCAAGGTTGAAAAACACTGCTGTAAAGTTTAGTTCATTGCAGCTGATAATACATTCAGTGGAGGGTGATGTAGCATAATGTGTAGGCCTCTGCAGCTACGAAAACTACGTTTTGCGGGTAATCTACTAAGAGTAACTGCCTAAATAACAGCACATGCAAACCGCAGGATTGAAATGATAGTTTTACGCATTGTAATCATGTCCTTCGTGGAGAGAGAGAAGGAGAGCAGAGAGCTGCATGACCGCAAACGCAGAATGAAATTTGATCCAATGAATTAATACAAAGGAGTAAATAAACATATTGTTGATCTAAGCATGGTGAAAAAGAACCTTGGGAGAATATCTGAGAGAAAGTAAATGTGTTGATACCAGCTGTCAATCATCGGACCGGAGGTGCGCACCACGGCACAGCACTATGGCGGAGAGCTTGGGCCACACTCTGATTTAAAAGCCCGGGCGAGAGGGGAACAAAGAAGGGGTGAAAGTAGAGGTGAGGTCTCTGTCCCGGACCCGGAGCTGAGCAGCCAGGTACTGGAGAGGGAGGTTAGGATCGCACCGTGGGCGCTGCACGGCTGCTTAACGGCGCTTCAAACACACTGCTACAGCAGCTGGAGTGACCCAGACGCCAGGAGAAGCAGAGATGAAAGAACTTTTACCACGGCATTAACTAACTCACTCGTGTTAGCGGCTCAAAGTCGACCTGTCTGGTAGATATGAATTATGCTTTCCTGTGTTCTTTTTGTAAACGTGAGAAACTTTCTAGTAGCCTATGTACTCTGCTACTGCTGCGCTGATTATCACCTCCTTTTCAGGAGGTACAACCTCCTGATCAGACGCGGACACAGTCCCCGTGGCCGCGACTGATAAGTTTTCACACGTTTTTATGAAAATGCGTTGTAACGCGCGTTACTTAGATTGTAACTGGTAAAATATTACCGAAATTTTATTTGTAATGCGTTACAGCAAATAGTAATGCATTACTGTAATTGCGTTACTTTTGTAACGCGTTACTCCCAACACTGGACACAACAATGCTAAAATATTCACCTTTATGTACATTATACTTATAATTAGGGCCACAACAGTTAATCGATGAATCGAACAATAATCGATTATTAAATTAATCACCAACTATTTTGATAATTGAATAATCAGTTTGAGTAGTTTTTGAAGAAAAAAGTCCAAATTCTGTGATTTCAGCTTCTTAAATGTGAATCTTTCTGGTTTCTTTGTTCCTTTATGACAATAAACTGAGTATGTCTTTGGTTTGTGGGCAAAACAAGACATTTGAGGACGTCATCTTGTGGTTTGAGAAAGACTGATTGACAATTTAAACATTTTTGAACACTTAATGGACCAAACAACTAATCAATTAATCGTTTAAATAATAGACAGATTAATCGATAATGAAAATAACTGTTAGTTGCAGCCCTACTTATAATTATACATTGTATAAACATATTTTTAAGTATCTTACCAACATGTCACCTGGCTCTAAGCAGCTGCATCTTTTGGTTTTTGTCTCAGGCCTGAGCAGTGGGAGCAGGTGCAGAAGGCGGTGCAGTGGGTGTGCTGGGCTGACAGGGGGTACCCGTGTGTCTGCACCCGGCTGGAGTTCCGTTTCAGCTGGGAGTCCGCCACCCGGCAGCTGCTGGGCTACGAAAGCCTGCCCCTCCTCTCAGGGGTCTGGACCTGCAGATAGATAGATGGATGGATGGATGGATGGATGGATGGATGGATGGATGGATAGATAGATCATTTATACGTAGATATGCATGTGTCTTCTCTGTGCCTTAGCCAGAGCGCTTCGAACTTCCTCTGTCTGTGTGTTTACAAGAATTATTGTATCATGTCATATCATATCTTACCTTATCTTATCTTAAACAATCAGATATACATCATATCAGCTGCCAAAAGTCTGTTTTCCACTCATGAGCAAATTGTTCAAGAGAAAATGTTTTATAATACAACAGTGACCACAGTATACAAAGCTGAATATTTCATAATTCAAAACAGCAGTTTGTCAAAATCTCTAAGAACTCTGATTTTAATGTGATGCCTGGTTTCTATGAGAAACCTTTGAATGTATGTACTGGTACAGTTTTTGCTTTAAAAGTGCTGTACAAATGAGCTGTACTTGCCTCACTGACACTGCTGCGTTTCTCCCTTTTACTGCATGTTAGAAGTAAATACACATAATCACAGTAACATAATATCCTGATGCCTGTACAGTGGATGATCTTGTGGGGACCCAGAAAGGAATTGGCTTATCTAGGGGAAAAAAAGTAAGAGAAATGCCTGAAAAGTGTTGTTTGTTTGTTAATGATCAGCAGAGTGCGACACAGTGTTTTTATGATTGACTGTAAGAATCAGTGCTTAGTTGCATTATTCCAAAACAAAGCTAAATCGTATTTTTCCATCTGTGTCCCCTGTATGTGATAAGTGCAGAGGGGAACCCTCTGGGCCTTCAAGGTATTCAGTGAAGGCCTAAGAAAAGATATTGAAATATTGTAGCTACTACTATATATTTATTTATTTATTTATTTTTATTTTTTTATACAGTGAGTAACACACAAGTAATATTTTCTAGATCATTGTTATAAAGTTGGACTAATATTTCTTGGGAAACAATGGGTTAATATAATGGAACGGGGAATGGACCAATCACAATTTTTCTTCCAACGGTATCTGGGCAGTAAATCATCGACTCGCCCTGCAGGGCCTTCAGTGGCTGTGACTGAAGGCCCGTGTAATGCAAGTCAATATGGGCATGAATTTGAGATTGACAGGTGTCTTCGCCAGTCATATTCCACTGAGTTGTGGGCGGGACCATATCACGACATCTTCCGGGTATTCGCGAATACCCGGAAGCCGCCAAAATACTGAGGGAGCGGGTTGCCAAGACCGCTTATTATACGTGACTTTGGGCTTGTTTTTCTGTGAAGTCGCTTATATTGGTAGTCGTGGGTTGCGGGTTTTTGGGCTTGTTGTTAAAGTGTAGTTGCTTATTTAGGGCTGCTTCCAGCTCCATGAGTTGTCAAGCAGATATTTTCGACATGTTATTTAAACGCAGGATAGTTTGTCCTTCTGCTGGATGTGTCACCCCCGTTCCCCCGCCCCTCCCTTCCTCCGTACACACTTTGCCACGGTGACAACAACAACGAGATTGTCTGAATCTAGCGACTTTTCCGGTGCTGTTACAACGCTTCTGGTTTGGAGACTCGGACGTGAAAGCACGTCATCACTGCTGTCCTCACCGAGCAGCGGTGCTGCCGTGATCCCCCCGCCCCCGTCCCTACAGCCCCCACCGGCGGTGTCACGGAGCTGTCCCCGCTATGAGACCCGCTCCACGCCGCTAACACCCCCACCACACCCGTCTTAGAGCGACATACACAGCCTCAGTCACTACTCAGCTCATCTACTGTGATGACACGGTCAATATCTATTCAAGTGCAGTTTTGTTGAGACTTGATAAGCCATTTTATTTATTGTTTTGGTTGTGTGTGGTTTTATATTTGAGTGCATCTTTTCTTAACAGAGACAGGGTCTATTCTTGTTTTTGGTTGTGATTTTTATTCAAGTGCAATTTTTGATTTTTGAAAATATAATATAAAATATAATAATGTATCAAATTAACCTAGATATGTTTAAGCTTCCTTTTGACATATGTCATTTTATGTGGTCTTCAAATATGAAAAGCAGAGTGATTTTGGTAAAAACTTGTTTAGATTTATTTATCTATGTGAAGAAATGAAAAGAATTCCATTTACAATGAAAAAAAAAGTATTAAATAGTTAATTTGCATTTAATGTTAATGGTTCAAAGGATGTCAGGCTGAAAGGTCGGCCGACTCGGCCCCCACACATTTTTACCTCACCAAATCTGGCCCTCTTTGCAAAAAGTTTGGGGACATTAAGCCATTAAGGCCAGTGAAAAATGGCTGAGCATTTACAAAGAGCTTGTGCCTTTTTCCCATGTCACCTCAGGAGGTGTTTGTTTTATAGCCACTTTTGGCAGAAATATTAAATCTACAGTGAAATTCAACTGTTTCTAAGCTCAAACAAACACAAAAAACATTATCAAAAATAGCTACATCTTTAGTTGTTGAACAGCTCATGATTGACATTTTACTTTCATTCCAGCTAAATAAATAAGTGAATGTGTGATTTGCTTGTTTCATTTTTTTTTTTTTTAAATAAGTGATTCATGATAGCCAGCTTTGAATGACTGTTTTTCCAGAATCACCTTGTGTGTTGTGAAGCCAGTTAGGGCAAAGAAACATGTAATATGCCGACCATCCATGTGACAAGGCTCTGGCTATTATTTCTATTGCTATGTTTAATTTTTTATTGCTAGATGGTCCTATTGAAGGCCCAGGGTCTGGGTCCACGGTTCGCCACTGGATAAGTGTAATATTGCTGAGGGCTCACTAGCGCATCTTTTCTGGTTCTGTCCTAAGTTGCACAATTTTTGGTCGGCTATATTTGAACATTTGTCAAAAGCCTACTCTAGAGCCATTCAGCCTAACCATGAGCTGGCCATCCTTGGATGCTTGGCTGAGACTTCTGATCTTCTGCATGACACTCAGGTCGCTCTGCACCTAGGGATGGTGGTGGCCAAGAAACTTATTCTCTTAACTTGGAAGTCTACCACTCCTCCCACCTTCGCTCACTGGCTCAGCGAGATGTTATCTGTTATTCAAATGGAAAGACTGCGCCTGCACAAACCCAATGAACAGAACAGATTCGAGAGAATTTGGGGACCCTTCCTGACCCAATGTCAGGTGTGATACCTGACTTAAACTTTCACATGGTACTTGCTTGCAACTATGTTTTTTTCTGTAAGTCTATTTACGTATGTAAAAGGTAAATTTACAAATGTCTGGCAGCCCCTTTTTTCTTTTTCTTTTTTCTTTTCTTCTGTTTTCTTTTATGTGTGACTGTTCCTTTACTGTGTTATGTTTTGCACAGTTTTGTAAAGTTAAAAACTGTAAATAAAGTATTAAAAAAAAGAAAAAAAAGAATCAGTGCTTAGGACATCAAGCAGTGTAAAATGTGACTTCATTGAATGTCAGGCCTGTTCCTCACTATAGTGATAGTCCAGACTGTGTGTGTGTGTGTGTGTGTGTGGCAGAGCCGGTTTTAGCTATGGGCAATGTGGGCGACGGCCCAGGGCGCAATCTTTGTGAGGGCGCACGAGCGCTCTCCAAGAAAAAAAAAAAAGACAAAACAAAACTCGCCGTCAAGTTAGTGGAGTGGTCGCTGGGGCAACCCTATAGAGTGCCGAAGCGGAAGCAGCCCCATGGGTCCTCAATTCGAAAAAAGTCTCCATACGAATGAATGAGAGTCCAAGATTTATTTCGCGATCCGTTTGAATTGTGCCATGACAAAAAAATATGTCCTCTACCTGTTTAAAACATCACGTTTCATGCCGAGAAATCAGCCGTTTGTTGTAAAACCATTGTAAAATAAAATCCTGAAGAGTCCGTAACCAGAAAGACTACAAGTCGCGTAGGTGACGTCACATACCAAATGCCGCCCTTTCCCGTGTCAGTTGGTGACGTATTTTTTGTGGGACACCAGATTTGTAGTCCGCAGAGCGTCGTCACACAAAATACATTCTTCTGTTGCCGTTTTACGATAAACTGCTGATTTCTCGGCATGAAACGTGATGTTTTAAACAGGTAGAGGACATATTTTTTTGTCATGGCACAATTCAAACGGATCGTGAAATAAATCTTGGACTCCCATTCATTCGTATGGAGACTTTTTTCCATTTGAGGACCCATGGGGCTGCTTCCGCTTCGGCACTCTATTACTCCTTTCCCACTGGTCAAAAAACCTGTTTAAACCCGCTAACAATCGGCTTTTGGTGGCAGTGGGAAAGGCGCACCGAGCCGTGGGTTAAAATCGCCTTTAATCGGCTCGGCTCCGATCGGCTTGCAGTGGGAACGCCAGACCCGCGTCAACCCGCTAATTTACGTGATGACACTGAACGTTACGTGACGCCACGTCATCGCGCCAGTCGCATCTCATATCACGTTTTGGTACGTGATATGAGACGCGACTGGCGCGATGACAAAGCTCTGCTCCGCTCTGCTCTCATTCCAGACTGGGATCAAAAGATCAAACAACACTGACCAAAAACGATTGAAAAATAGAAAAGAAGCGACAGTCTGTTTAACTGACGTGTTGCGCTGCGGACATCCGTCATGACAGCCGCGGCAGACTCGCTGTCCTCCGCGATCCTGGTGCTCCGCAGGTCAGCCAGTCTGCCTCGTCTGCCTCACTGCGGTCAAATGAGCCGTCATTCGTCTTCGCGGAGTCAAGCCAGCCGCACAGACATTTTAACTGCGCCTGTATCATAGAACTTACGGCGAATGCTCCGAGTCCACCGACAAAGCTAGCGCTAGTTTAGAACCAAGCGAGATGACTTCTGGTTTTCAAAATAAGACGAGGATAATACGAAGACAATCGAGGTGTGTGTGTGTGTGTGTGTGTGTGTGTGTGTGCGTGCGTGCGTGTGTGTGTGTGTGTGTGTGTGTGTGTGTGTGTGACCTCCGGTTTTCAAAATAAGACGAGGATAATACGAAGGCAATTGAGGTGTGTGTGTGTGCGTGTGCGTGTGTGCGACCTCCGGTTTTCAAAATAAGACGAGGATAATACGAAGGCAATCGAGGTGTGTGTGTGTGTGTGTGTGTGTGTGTGTGTGTGAGGTTACACCTAACAGGGCCTAATGAATTTTAAACAGGAAAAAGGCCTTATACTCCATATTTACTGTACTATAACATCACTTTGGTCCATAAGTTCTGTCAATAGTTGGTGTTCAGGACCACCCTGGCTACTTTCTCAGTCATTATCAAACATTTTTACTGTATCATTTTGGAGAAATTAAGCCTCAAAGTTGGATCTTTAGCTTCTTTTAACTCATTGAGTGCCAGACCTTTTATAAAATGGTCAGTGCCAGGTGCCAGCGTTTTGGGGCATTCTGAGTAATATGTCAAGACCCAGAGAGTATTTTGTACTATGACTCTGAAAACACCAAACAGCTCAAAGGAAAGAGGAGACTCTCTATATAACTAGGGAAAAAAACATTTGTTTGTACCTTGTTCCATTCTTGATTTATCTTAAGTTGAATAGAGCCTGGTTGCACCAAAAAGACCACTTTTTTTCTAGAAAGCTGAGAAAAATGCATTTTTGTGAAAGAGAGTCTCTCAAGAAAAACAGTGATTTATCCGTTTTAATTTTGGCTTCAAAAACATGTAAGACGTCTGAAAATTTCATTTCACATGTTTTTTCATTGTACAAAAAAAAAAAAAAAAACTAAAATACAACAAGTAGGAGTCTTACTCTGCAGAGTGATGCCTGCTCTCCTACTACTCCTGCAGTTGCTGCCCCCTCCCCCTTCACCCTCTCCTAACCCGCTCCTCCCCCCTCCCCTCTCCTCCCCCCGCCCCTCCCCTCTCCTCTCCTCCTTCTCCTCCTGCTGCATCGTCTCTGAAGGGAGGGAGACGTCGTGGCGTCTTCAGCCTCTCTGCTGGACGCGGCCGCGGCAGCGACGCACCGCGCTGATCTCTCGGTTCGTCGTCACGTCGGTCAGACAGCAACTGGTGAAACTGACTCCGCGATCCGCTTTCGCTTCGGCATTTCGGTGCTGATCATCTAGATGAGTTTACCTTTCCTGCCTCCTCCGATCACTTCATGCTGGAGCTATGCTAATAGCACCGTGGCTAAGCTTTCCTCCAGCTCCACGTTACACTTGTTCCAGGCTCTGCCCGTCGTTTTCCTCTAGAAATAGAAACTTTTCCCAACTTTTTTATCTCTGTACCGATCGTGCTCGTCTTCTCCTTCTTCACTTCTTGCTCTGATCTACAGTCTTCTTCGTTCTACACATCCCAGAAGCCCCAAAATTACTCACAGTGTGCGCAACAGCGTCCCCATTTACCAGCCGCAGAAAAGTGCATTTGACGTATATATACGTCAATGGCACTCAAGCGTTGGATTTTGATTGACGTATATATACGTCAATGGCACTCAATGAGTTAAACAGGAAAAAATGCCTTATACTCCATTTTTACTGTACAGTAACATCACTTTGGTCCATAAGTTCTGTTAATACTTGGTACAGTTGACTTCAGGTCCACCCTGGCTACTTCCTCAGTCATTATCAAACATTTTTACTGTATCATTTTGGAGAAATTAAGCCTCAAAGTTGCATTATTTGATTTTTTTTTTTTTGAAGGAAAAAATGCCTTATACTCCATATTTACTGTACTATAACATCACTTTGGTCCATAATTTCTGTCAATAGTTGGTGCACTTGAGTTCAGGACCACCCTGGCTACTTTCTCAGTCATTATCAAACATTTTTACTGTATCATTTTGGAGAAATTAAGCCTCAAAGTTGGATCTTTAGCTTCTTTTAAACAGGAAAAAATGCCTTATACTCCATTTTTTACTGTACAGTAACATCACTTTGGTCCATAAGTTCTGTTAATACTTGGTACAGTTGACTTCAGGTCCACCCTGGCTACTTCCTCAGTCATTATCAAACATTTTTACTGTATCATTTTGGAGAAATTAAGCCTCAAAGTTGCATCTTTAGCTTCTTTTAAACAGGAAAAAGGCCTTATATGCCATTTTTACTGTACAGTAACATCACTTTGGTCCATAAGTTCGGTCAAAACTTGGTAAAGTTGACTTCAGGATCATCCTGGCTACTTTCTCAGTCATTATCAAACATTTTTACTGTATCATTTTGGAGAAATTAAGCCTCAAAGTTGCATTTTTTGCTTTTTTAAAACATGACAAAAAGGTCTAATACTCCATATTTACTGTACAATAACAACACTTTGGTCCATAAGTTCAGACAAAGGTTGGTACAGTTGACTTCAGGACCACCCTGACTACTCCCTCAGTCATTGTCAAACATTTTTACTGTATAATTTTGGAGAAATTAAGCCTCAAAATTGCATTTTTGATTTTTTTTCTTTTTTGAACAGGAAAAAATACCTTATACTCTTTATTTACTGTACTGTAACATCACTTTGGTCCATAAGTTCTGTCAATACTTGGTACAGTTGACTTCAGGACCGCCCTGGCTACTTCCTCAGTCATTATTAAACATTTTTACTGTATCATTTTGGAGAAATTAAGCCTCAAAGTTGGATCTTTAGCTTCTTTTAAACAGGAAAAAATGCCTTATACTCCATTTTTTACTGTACAGTAACATCACTTTGGTCCATAAGTTCTGTTAATACTTGGTACAGTTGACTTCAGGTCCACCCTGGCTACTTCCTCAGTCATTATCAAACATTTTTACTGTATCATTTTGGAGAAATTAAGCCTCAAAGTTGCATCTTTAGCTTCTTTTAAACAGGAAAAAGGCCTTATATGCCATTTTTACTGTACAGTAACATCACTTTGGTCCATAAGTTCGGTCAAAACTTGGTAAAGTTGACTTCAGGATCATCCTGGCTACTTTCTCAGTCATTATCAAACATTTTTACTGTATCATTTTGGAGAAATTAAGCCTCAAAGTTGCATTTTTTGCTTTTTTAAAACATGACAAAAAGGTCTAATACTCCATATTTACTGTACAATAACAACACTTTGGTCCATAAGTTCAGACAAAGGTTGGTACAGTTGACTTCAGGACCACCCTGACTACTCCCTCAGTCATTGTCAAACATTTTTACTGTATAATTTTGGAGAAATTAAGCCTCAAAATTGCATTTTTGATTTTTTTTCTTTTTTGAACAGGAAAAAATACCTTATACTCTTTATTTACTGTACTGTAACATCACTTTGGTCCATAAGTTCTGTCAATACTTGGTACAGTTGACTTCAGGACCGCCCTGGCTACTTCCTCAGTCATTATTAAACATTATACAGTAAAAATGTTTGATATTGAGTGAGGGAGTAGCCAGGGTGGTCCTGAAGTCAACTGTACCAACCATTGCCTGAACTTATGGACCAAAGTGATGTTATAGTACAGTAAATAAAGAGTATAAGGCATTTTTTCCTTCAAAAAATTAAAAAATAAAAATAAAAAAATGCAACTTTGAGGCTTAATTTCTCCAAAATTATACAGTAAAAATGTTTGATCATGACTGAGAAAGTAGCCAGGACCAAAGTGTTGTTATTGTACAGTAAATATGGAGTATTAGACCTTTTTGTCATGTTTTAAAAAAGCAAAAAATGCAACTTTGAGGCTTAATTTCTCCAAAATTATACAGTAAAAATGTTTGATCATGACTGAGAAAGTAGCCAGGACCAAAGTGTTGTTATTGTACAGTAAATATGGAGTATTAGACCTTTTTGTCATGTTTTAAAAAAGCAAAAAATGCAACTTTGAGGCTTAATTTCTCCAAAATGATACAGTAAAAATGTTTGATAATGACTGAGAAAGTAGCCAGGATGATCCTGAAGTCAACTTTACCAAGTATTGACAGAACTTATGGACCAAAGTGATGTTACTGTACAGTAAAAATGGCATATAAGGCCTTTTTCCTGTTTAAAAGAAGCTAAAGATGCAAATTTGAGGCTTAATTTCTCCAAAATGATACAGTAAAAATGTTTGATAATGACTGAGGAAGTAGCCAGGGTGGTCCTGAAGTCAACTGTACCAAGTATTGACAGAACTTATGGACCAAAGTGATGTTAGGCCTTTTTTTGCAACTTTGAGGCTTAATTTCACTGTCTTTGTCTGAATTTATGGACCAAAGTGTTGTTATTGTACAGTAAATATGGAGTATTAGACCTTTTTGTCATGTTTAAAAGAAGCTAAAGATGCAACTTTGAGGCTTAATTTCTCCAAAAGGATACAGTAAAAATGTTTGATAATGACTGAGGAAGTAATCAGGGTGGTCCTGAAGTCAACTGTACCAACCATTGCCTGAACTTATGGACCAAAGTGATGTTATAGTACAGTAAATAAAGAGTATAAGGCATTTTTTCCTTGAAAAAAAAAAAATCAAAAAATGCAAATTTGAGGCTTAATTTCTCCAAAATGATACAGTAAAAATGTTTGATAATGACTGAGGGAGTAGTCAGGGTGGTCCTGAAGTCAACTGTACCAACCTTTGTCTAAACTTATGGACCAAAGTGTTGTTATTGTACAGTAAATATGGAGTATTAGACCTTTTTGTCATGTTTAAAAAAGCAAAAAATGCAACTTTGAGGCTTAATTTCTCCAAAATGATACAGTAAAAATGTTTGATATTGAGTGAGGGAGTAGCCAGGGTGGTCCTGAAGTCAACTGTACCAACCATTGCCTGAACTTATGGACCAAAGTGATGTTATAGTACAGTAAATAAAGAGTATAAGGCATTTTTACTTTAAAAAAAAAAATCAAAAACTGCAACTTTGAGGCTTAATTTCTCCAAAATTATACAGTAAAAATGTTTGATAATGACTGAGGGAGTAGTCAGGGTGGTCCTGACGTCAACTGTACCAACCTTTGTCTGAACTTATGGACCAAAGTGTTGTTATTGTACAGTAAATATGGAGTATTAGACCTTTTTGTCATGTTTTAAAAAAGCAAAAAATGCAACTTTGAGGCTTAATTTCTCCAAAATGATACAGTAAAAATGTTTTAAACTGACTGAGGAAGTAGCCAGGATGCTCCTAAAGTCAACTTTACCAAGTATTGCCTGAACTTATGAACAAAGTGATGTTATAGTACAGTAAAATAAAGAGTATAATGCATTTTTTCCTTGAAAAAACAATAAAAATAAAAAAATAAAAAATGCAAATTAGAGCTTAATGTCTTTCTCCAAAATGATACAGTAAAAATGTTTGATAATGAACTGAAGGAGTAGTCCATGGTGGTCCTGAAGTCAACTGTACAACCTTGTCTAAGAAACTTATGACCAAAAGTGTTTTATTGTACAGTAAATATGGAGTATTAGACCTTTTGTCAAGTTTAAAAAAGCCAAAAAATGCAACTTTGAGGCTTATTTCTCCAAAATGATACAGTAAAAAATGTTTGATATGAGTGAGGGAGTAGCCAGGTGGATCCCCTTAAGTCAACTGGTACCAACCATTGCCTGAACTTATGACCAAAGTGACTGTATAGTACAGTCAATAAAGAGTATACAGCATTTTTACTTTAAAAAAAAAAATCAAAAACTGCAACTTTGAGGCTTAAATTCCCAAAATTTATAAAAAGAGAGAGGGGCGCCGAGGCGTTGAGCGAGAAATGTTTGATAATGACTGCGGGGAGTAGTCAGGGTGGTCCTGGACGTCAACTGTAGCGCCGCGCCCTTTTCTGAACTTATGGACCAAGTGTTGTTATTGTACAAGTAAATAATGGAGTATTAGACCTTTTTGTCATGTTTTTAAAAAAGCAAAAAATGCAACTTTGAGGCTTACACATTTTCAAAATGATACTGTAAAAATGGTTGATAATGACTGAGTGAATAGCCAGATGATCCCTGAAGTCAACCTTACCAAGTATTGACAGGAAACATAAAGGACCAAAGTGGATGTTATAGTACAGAATAAAGAGTAATAAGGTATTTTTTCCTTCAAAAAAAAAAAAAATCAAATAATGCAACTTTGAGGCTTATTTCTCCAAAATGAAACCGAAAAATTTGATAATGACTGAGGAAGTATCGCGAGTGGGTGGGGGGGTTGACCTGAAGTCAACTGTACAAGTATTAACAAACTTATGGACCAAATGATGTTACTGTACAGTAAAAATGGAGTATAAGCAATTTTCCATTCCAACGTGCCCGCCCAGCGTGCCCCCGGGGGGTTTAAACAGGAGGTTGTCATAGAGGATTCACCAGTCACTTGAAATAGTCATGCCACTTATCGTTGGAAAGCTAAAACTCTTGTGATTAAAGATAAGCCAGACCATAAGGAGGCCGGGAGCGCGCAGAAGGAATCATCACACAACACTCGAATTCAGACTATAAACAGGTTGCCAACTTTTGGTTCCTGGCTGGAGTGAGATTCTGTTGGCGGGGGGGGGGTCTGTCTAAAATAATAATATAGTTAAGTTTTATTGTTGTTTTCTCTCGACTCTCTCTCTTACACACACACACACACAAGGGGCACACACACACACACAGACACACACACCTTCTGATTGCAGTTATACCTGCAACTGAGTAGGCTAAGGTTTAAAAGGAGACAAAATACATCCCACTAGGTGTCAGGGGGCACCCCCCAGGAAAAAATTGTGAATGTTAACATGTATTTGAAGCATTCTGGTGTACTCTGAGAAGAAAATAAAGGGAAAACACAACATTTGCTTCAGAAAACAGGGGAAAAAAACAATACTGTGGTTCCTAACATTGTATGGCTGGAGGTGAATGAAACTGTCTATTGGGGAGCTGAGGCTTTTTGGCCTGGACCAGCCAATGAGCCAATTAATATATGAAAGGACAGAACAGAACATGTCTTTTTTTTCTTGATTTTCAGTCTTCTATAACGCGCCAGCGAGGATCCAAGTCAGGTCCTGAAATGTTTTTCTCTTTGTAATAAACATTCTACATACCCATACGATTTGCATGTATGCCCACTTGCAAGCATGCGCAGTTGCGCACAAGACTAACACACACACACAAACACAACACACACCACACACACACACACCCATCACACAAACCACACAAAACCTGTTTGCTAGGGGCGCTGTCTCTCTCGCCTCTGCTCTCTGACTGAGCTGCCATGGCTGTACTTTGGCTACCCAGTCTGCATCTTGATTTTTAATAGTTTTCAACGGCCTGGCCCAACCACCCGACCGCAGGCGTTCAGTTCGAGCCGCGTTCAGTCCGAAAACATAACTCGGTCAGTCCGGTTGTGTCTCGGCTCGCCTCTCGTCGCCTCTTTCTTTGGCCATCGTATTCGGACCAAGTCGGATCTGCTTCAAGCACCGTGGGCCGCTGTTGGTGGAGGGGGGGGTGGGATCTCTTCACATCTACAAGGCGAGGCAACGACGGCGGCGGCTCGCAGAGCAGTGTGCGAGAGTGATCACGAGGCCGAGTAGTGCAGCCGTCCAGGGGGATATCTATGCTCACAAGGCGGCGTGATACCTCCGCTAACGGGGCAACTCTGCAATCACAGAGCGAGTGCCTTTATTTGAATATGCCAAAGCTTGCTTTAATATTTTTTTTTTTTTTGCCAAATCGCTTGATTTTGGCGTGAGAATTGTTTGAGTGGCGTGAGAGCGTGAGACAGGACCTAAAAGCGTGTGACACACGCCAGATGCGTGAGAGTTGGCAACTCTGCTATAAACATGCTAACAAAGTTCGTAAAAAGCCGATATAACTCACGATTTGTGTCAGGGCAGGCTCAGGATCACAGGGTTTCCCCACAAACTTGGTGTCGTTACATTCAGAAAAGTCCAGTAAATCCAATCCAGTAAAGTATTTAGTCCAAAACACAAAACCGGTGTAACTGGTAGCCTCATCCCGCTGCTGCATCTATGAAATTACGCATTGAATATCAGTAAATCCTTTATTTCTCCTCCAAGTCCGGTCTTTACATGAAACCAGAATGTTTATAATCAAACTTCACAAAAGGCGCTGCACTCTGAGCTTTCGATTGACAGCTTCACTCGACCAATCACAAGCTCCCTGTCCCCGGCTGCCTCCTGCAATAGCGAAGAGGTGGCTGTGTCTGTATGAGGAACATCCCCTCCGACAGCGCTGAATGGCTTCAGCCAATAGAAACCGATCCCGATGGCAACTGATGCATTGAATAGCCAATGAAATTCCGAAAAAAAACGATGTGCTGCATTCATGGTCCCTGGGAAAAGGCAGCACTGCCTTTTTAATGCGTAACTGTGCAAAAGCTGCACTTTGGCGCATGTATTGTTTCTCAATGGCAATTTTAGGAAAACGCCTAGATATACACTTAGAAAAACATGTGTAAAATACTAATTTTTAGCAGGATTGTTATCAAATTTGAACTGGGGCCAGGTAAGGCTTCATGCTGTGGTCCCATTGTGTTTTCCAGCTAAAATTCTCAGCTACACTCATCTTCAGGCATCTGATTGCAACAAAAAAATTCAGGCGAGAATAAAAACATTCTAATTCAGTGTGTTCCAACTTAGATTACTCAATGATAATAGCACTTATAGTGATTATTTCAGTTTGGGGAAAAACTTCAGAGTGTTACCTTTCAAAAGAGACCAAGCCCATCCATATTCTCCAAACAGTTCAAGAACAGCATTCAATTTACTTTGGGTACGCCTTGGATAGGCGAATATTACAGAATCTATAGGTGTGTTAAGAGGTTAAAAGAAGCTAAAGATCCAACTTTGAGGATTCATTCCTCCAAAATGATACAGTAAAAATGTTTGATAATGACTGAGAAAGTAGCCAGGGTGGTCCTGAACTCAAGTGCACCAACTATTGACAGAAATTATGGACCAAAGTGATGTTATAGTACAGTAAATATGGAGTATAAGGCATTTTTTCCTTCAAAAAAAAAAAAATCAAATAATGCAACTTTGAGGCTTAATTTCTCCAAAATGATACAGTAAAAATGTTTGATAATGACTGAGGAAGTAGCCAGGGTGGACCTGAAGTCAACTGTACCAAGTATTAACAGAACTTATGGACCAAAGTGATGTTACTGTACAGTAAAAATGGCATATAAGGCCTTTTTCCTGTTTAAAAGAAGCTAAAGATGCAACTTTGAGGCTTAATTTCTCCAAAAGGATACAGTAAAAATGTTTGATAATGACTGAGGAAGTAATCAGGGTGGTCCTGAAGTCAACTGTACCAACCATTGCCTGAACTTATGGACCAAAGTGATGTTATAGTACAGTAAATAAAGAGTATAAGGCATTTTTTCCTTGAAAAAAAAAAAAATCAAAAAAATCAAAAAATGCAAATTTGAGGCTTAATTTCTCCAAAATGATACAGTAAAAATGTTTGATAATGACTGAGGGAGTAGTCAGGGTGGTCCTGAAGTCAACTGTACCAACCTTTGTCTAAACTTATGGACCAAAGTGTTGTTATTGTACAGTAAATATGGAGTATTAGACCTTTTTGTCATGTTTAAAAAAGCAAAAAATGCAACTTTGAGGCTTAATTTCTCCAAAATGATACAGTAAAAATGTTTGATATTGAGTGAGGGAGTAGCCAGGGTGGTCCTGAAGTCAACTGTACCAACCATTGCCTGAACTTATGGACCAAAGTGATGTTATAGTACAGTAAATAAAGAGTATAAGGCATTTTTACTTTAAAAAAAAAAATCAAAAACTGCAACTTTGAGGCTTAATTTCTCCAAAATTATACAGTAAAAATGTTTGATAATGACTGAGGGAGTAGTCAGGGTGGTCCTGACGTCAACTGTACCAACCTTTGTCTGAACTTATGGACCAAAGTGTTGTTATTGTACAGTAAATATGGAGTATTAGACCTTTTTGTCATGTTTTTAAAAAAGCAAAAAATGCAACTTTGAGGCTTAATTTTTCCAAAATGATACAGTAAAAATGTTTGATAATGACTGAGGAAGTAGCCAGGATGATCCTGAAGTCAACTTTACCAAGTATTGACAGAACATATGGACCAAAGTGATGTTATAGTACAGTAAATAAAGAGTATAAGGTATTTTTTCCTTCAAAAAAAAAAAAATCAAATAATGCAACTTTGAGGCTTAATTTCTCCAAAATGATACCGTAAAAATGTTTGATAATGACTGAGGAAGTAGCCAGGGTGGACCTGAAGTCAACTGTACCAAGTATTAACAGAACTTATGGACCAAAGTGATGTTACTGTACAGTAAAAATGGAGTATAAGGCATTTTTTCCATTCCAACGGCCCGCCCGCGGGCCCCCGGGGGGGTTTTAAACAGGGAGGTGTCATAGAGGATGTCACCAGTCACTTGAAATAGTCATGCCACATATCGTTGGAAAGCTAAAACTCTTGTGATTAAAGATATGCCGACCATTCCTAAATATAATCATCACAGCAACACTCGAATCAGACTATAAACATGCTAACAAAGTTCGTAAAAAGCCGATATAACTCACGATTTGTGTCAGGGCAGGCTCAGGATCACAGGGTTTCCCCACAAACTTGGTGTCGTTACATTCAGAAAAGTCCAGTAAATCCAATCCAGTAAAGTATTTAGTCCAAAACACACGGTTGTACCGGTAGCCTCATCCCGCTGCTGCATCTTATGAAATTACGCATTGTATATCCAGTAAATCCGTTTATTTCTCCTCATAAGTCCGGCGTTTACATGAAAACGCTGGCTATTTTCGAAACCGCATACTACCGTACTGCCTACTACATACTGTTATATGTACTGTATACTGCATACTGAATGTGGGATTCAGTATGCTACTTGAGCAGACCGACGCCGTTATCATCGCAGTATGCAGTATACGAGTTTCCCAAAATGCATTTCACGGCAACCGGTAGCAGTAGCTGTAAACAGGCTAAAAGCTGTTTTGTTTCTCGCTCTAGCGCTGTAATTATGTTACAGAAAAATCTAATTATGTTAAAAAAATCAAATAATGCAACTTTGAGGCTTAATTTCTCCAAAATGATACAGTAAAAATGTTTGATAATGACTGAGGAAGTAGCCAGGGTGGACCTGAAGTCAACTGTACCAAGTATTAACAGAACTTATGGACCAAAGTGATGTTACTGTACAGTAAAAATGGAGTATAAGGCATTTTTTCCTGTTTAAAAGAAGCTAAAGATCCAACATTGAGGCTTAATTTCTCCAAAATGATACAGTAAAAATGTTTGATAATGACTGAGAAAGTAGTCAGGGTGGTCCTGAACTCAAGTGCACCAACTATTGACAGAACTTATGGACCAAAGTGATGTTATAGTACAGTAAATATGGAGTATAAGGCCCTTTTCCTGTTTAAAATTCATTAGGCCCTGTTAGGTGTAACCTCACACACACACACACACACACACACACACACACACACACACACACACACACACACCTCGATTGCCTTTGTATTATCCTCGTCTTATTTTGAAAACCGGAAGTCATCTCGCTTGGTTCTAAACTAGCGCTAGCTTTGTCGGTGGACTCGGAGCATTCGCCGTTACGTAAGTTCTATTATACGGGCGCCGTTAAAATGTCTGTGCGGCTGGCTTGACTCCGCGAAGACGAACGACGGCTCATTTGACCGCAGTGTCCGCCTCGGCGGACGGACGTCACACTCATGGATGTATTATATTAACTGGATACCGGACCGGAAAATGGCCGCCGTTCATTTCAATGGAAGTTGCTCGCCTGGCGCATACGCCGAAAAAGTTTCTGACTTCCGGGTTTACTTCCGCGTTATCGGGCCCATAGAGCATGCGCAGTTGAGTCACCCCCCATGATGCTCTGCGGCCTCCCATCATGCCCTGGGGCAATGAGAACGAGCAACCGCCGTTCTAGTTTTGGCGCTGCGCGTTCATGTATGTGTTACTTGTGGATTTAAGGAATGAGTGTTAAGACTTTTACAGGACTCACACGGACTTTAAAACAAAGATAATGATTTAAAATGTAAGACGGCCGATCGTAGGTTTACTACGGTCGTTTATATGATCGTTAAATCGTTTTGACAGTTAATTAATATACGATGTTACACTGAAAACGAGTTAGTCCGAACCTGTAAGCTTAAATCACAATGGAAAATAAATCATAATTAACTGTATTTTTGTTAAACATGACAGATGACCCCAGAACACCTCAAATAATGTAATGAGGGCTTTACTCTTACCTTTTTTATATATTTAACTTGCTGCACAGTTCACCAGTTGTTACAGGACGTTGGTGGAGGTATTATAAACTTAGTCACACGTGTTTTGTTTTTATCAACCACACTGTGATTAAATAAAGTTAGAGCTCTTTGGCAAATGCATCTTCCTTTTAATAATTGTCTGTACTGGCTGTGTTCATAGTTTCATCATCATCATCATCATTAAGCCTTCAGGTGGATGAGACTCTTTGTAATTCAACAGTTTAACCTTACAATATTTCCACAACACGCAGAATATCAGTGTCCATTAATACAGCTGTTACAGAACCAGACATTTTAATTAAACACGAATGCCCCAGACACAGTTGATGTTGGATTTGGTAGAAGCAGAAAAAAGTCACAAGCATGTTTGTTTTTTTCCGAACAATTTAATAATATGATTATGAGTTTAAGTGATCATTTAGCATACTGACACTGAACAAACACACACTGACGACGGTGAGGAGGAGAGAGGAGGAGGAGGACGTCCACGGTTCTTCCTCCGGCCCCGGTGGAAGACGGGGAGCCGCTGCACCGTCAGGACACACACACGACACACCGACCATGGAGGAGATGTCTCGGTTTACATTTTACCACCGTGGCATTAATTAAACCGTAAAATAAATTAACGTGGACGTTGTGAACGGAGCAACAGGTGTTGAACATCAGCCGCGATGACTGTTGACACACACGCAGACACATACAGACATCATTTGACACACACAGACACATACAGACAGCATAAATGACTTATCAAGCTAAAATTACTGAAAAATATGAGTTTTACAGGAGCAGTAATGTAAAACAGTCCGGTTTCATGTCAGTAAAAGCAGTCATTACGAGGCGATCTCATCAATTAAAACGTTACGTTTAAGAATACGAGTTGACAAGAGACTAATAACAGACATTAAATATCATAAAGTTGATGTGACCAAACAAAAACTCACCTTTGAGCCGTGTTTTCCACTTTTCTGAGTGATTTTAGCACCTGACAGAGTCTCATTAGTTTCAGGCATCCTCGGTCCCGAGACACACACGACCGCGCACTGCTGGTGCACGGACACAGCCGTGATGTCACGGCCAGAAATGAGACTTTTCTGTGGCTTTTCTGGCCGTTAGAAAACATTTTGACGGATAAAAAGTCCATGACTTAAAAATATAGAATACAAAGATTAGTAATTAACGGAGGTTACAGCCGGAGGTGTCCTGTGAACAGTTTTACAGGCTTCTCTTTTACTATTGCGGTCTATGGGAAAAATCCTTTTTGGGCCCCATGGGATTTTTTGTTGCAGTACCACGGGTGGCCACTGGGAAAAATCGGCGTGCCTGCTGAGAGGATTATAGGGGGGCTGGTCACGCTCCACGGCGGGCGGCTGTGGCATGACTGTGTGTGTCTCTTGCACCGCGGATGAGAGCGGGGCGACTGGTTTATGCTCTGTCTGATCCCTCAGCGGGGGATCAGACTCGGCTCATTTTGGTCAATGGGAAAGGGGCCAAATGCCGATTGTTAGCGGGTCGACTCGCGTTTAAAAAACCCGCGTCGACACGCTAATTTTAGTGGGAAAACGGCTTATGTCACGTCAACTTGCTGCTGAGAGTCATGTAGCTACTACAGGTTGTGTGTGTGTCAGGAGAGGCAAGGGGGCGGGGGGATCAACTTGCGACTGCTGAGGTCTCACGTCGGATGCTCCGCCGGCCCAGAGGGCTCTCATGCTGGGAAAGAATGAGAGCCCTGAAGTTGGCTTCATTTTGGTAATGCTGCTATGGGATGCCCAGCAATATTCCTCCTCTCCCTCTTCAATGTGCTGTCTCTGGTAAACAACATGAATGAACTGCGACAGGATCACGGTTTTAATAGCCTGTCATGATGTTTATAATGAGCTGGTTTAACAGCAACGTCACGCTGTTTCCAAAACCACACCAACTTCAGCAGAGAAGTGAGTTTAGGTCTTTATATTCAAAATATCATCATGTTGCTGGCCCTACACTCACAAACAAAACCTATTTTATTGTGTATTTTTTTTAGAGGTTCAGAGGCTGTAGTCAAGCTGCTCAGTTTTAATATATAATTTTATGTGATTGGCTATTTAAAAAAATCATTTAAATATGGCTGGATGATCAATAACAAATTAAACTGTGGTTTGACAAATTCAAACACATTTATTGATGATTTAATTTGAAGGAACCACGGTAGCCTATAAGATCATGTGTGAGATCAAATTCAGTGTTAAAGGCGCTCAGGCAGGTGATTTTGAAATCTGCTAAAAGAAATCCGGAAGTATTCAGAATACATTACTTTACTTGAGTAATCGAAATGCATTACATATTGCAGATTTTGGGACATGTAATCAGTAATCTGTAGGGGAATACATTTAAAAGAACCCCCCCAACAGTGATTATAATATATTCTTGTGTTTGTTCGTTGGTGGGGTTTTTTTGGGGGGGGGGGGGGGCACCAAGGGATGGTTTCGCCCAGGGCATAAAACTAGCCAGGACCGCCTCTGGTGTGTGGCGCGCATTTGAGATTGTGAACACAATTAAAATCTTTAAATGTTTGTAAAGCACCCTTATATCTCTCTCTTTACCATCATGTGAAACATCTGTTTCCTGCAGCTGTGTGGACGGTGCTGGATCGATGTGCCGCTCACTGATTTGATGTCTGTCTATTTTACTTTGATTTAATTGGCACAAAGTGGCCTCATGAGATTCAACTCAGCTCTAAACACCGGCCTCTCGCCATCCTGTAACTGCAGAGATGTTTCACTGTGAAAGTAAGAAAACTAAAGACGAGAGAATGACACAAATCCAAATCCAAAAAAATTACATTATTAAATCCCTAAATAAATGCAAAATAAATCATTAAAAAAAGTTGACATTTCTGTTCGTCTACATTTATTTATTCACTCTAGCATATGTACTATATGAAATTATATATAAATTACTATATGAAAGTACCTGGGTGTTCACCTGAACAATAAACTGGACTGGACAAACAACACAAATGCACTTTACAAAAAGGGCCAAAGCAGACTCTATCTGCTTAGGAGACTGAGGTCTTTTGGGGTGCAGGGGGCACTCCTGAAAACCTTTTTTGATACTGTGGTGGCTTCAGTCATTTTTTACTGTGTGGTCAGCTGGGGCAGCAGCATTTCAGTGGTAGACAGGAAGAGACTGGACAAACTTATTAAGAAGGCCAGCTCTGTCCTGGGATGCCCCCTCAACCCGGTGGAGGTGGTGGGATAGAGGAGAATGATGGCCAAGCTGTCTTCCCTCAGGAACAACGACTCCCACCCCCTGAAAGACACCTTGACTGCACTTGAAAGCTCCCACAGCGATAGACTCCTTCACCCCAAGTGTGTGAAGGAGCGGTATCACAGGTCCTTCCTCCCTGCAGCTGTGAGACTGCACAACAGGCACCGCTCTCGGTAACCCCCCCCCCCCAAAAAAAAAAAAAAAAAATTGGACTATTGCACATAGGCTACTGCACTTTTTTTTCATTCTTTCTATAAATTATTGTTGTGTGAAGTTTATATTCCTCTTGTTTTATTCTGTTTTTTCTCTTTTATCCTGTTGCTATTTGTTGCTGCTGCTGCACAAATGTAAATTTCCCCACTGTGGGACAAATAAAGGAATCTTAATATACAAATTAAGACATGAAAACAGGAAGGTAGAAATGAATAAATAGCTCTATAGTTGAAATGCCAGATAAAGCTTTTTTTTTTATAATTTTTTTTTTAACCAAAATTAATGTATTTTACATCAATTTCCCTTTTTATTTTGGTATTATTACATATTACTTATGTAATTTTTGTCCTTTGTACACAACAGGTTGCATACAACGAGGTTATAGCATCTCCCCCTGTTTCTAAGCTGAACACTTGACCAGTCTCTGGATGTCACTCAGGTGTCAAACTAAACAATTTCTTTCTTTTTTTTCTCATTAACTCTCTTTATTTTTCCAACACAGACCAAGTTTGAGTTATGCTGGAAAATGTAATGTCACTTTAAATTAGCTGCATGTGATAAGAGAAATGAAAAGGGGTAGGCCTATGACTAATGCCCTGATTTTATTTTATAAAAATCCCTGTGGTGACGGGAAACAGAAAAGTGATCAAACTGGTGAGAAATAAAAAGGGTTCAATTAAATCTACCAATCTAGTGAGTATAGCTTGTCAACCTCGAAACTCACCAGTGTCTCCTGTTATCTCCACAAGGTTAGCTCTACTTAATAGACCAAGTTTGAGTTATGCTGGAAAATGTAATGTCACTTTAAATTAGCTGCATGTGATAAGAGAAATGAAAAGGGGTAGGCCTATGACTAATGCCCTGATTTTATTTTATAAAAATCCCTGTGGTGACGGGAAACAGAAAAGTGATCAAACTGGTGAGAAATAAAAAGGGTTCAATTCAATCTACCAATCTAGTGAGTATAGCTTGTCAACCTCGAAACTCACCAGTGTCTCCTGTTATCTCCACAAGGTTAGCTCTACTTAATATCAGATCACTAGCCAACAAATCCTTGTTAGTAAATGACACCATTATGACCTATAATCTAGACTTCTTACTTCTTAGTGAAACATGGCTGACTGAATGTAGCTGTGCTACCGTTCTCAATGAGGCTGCACCAACAAATTTCAGTTTTATGAATAAGTGTTGAAGTGGTAAGAAAGGCGGGGGAATTGCTGCCATTTTTAAATATGTATTTCAGTGCAAGGAAACTATATTTGGTGATTTTAGCTCTTTTGAATATCTCTGTTTTTTAGTAAAGGGGGATCCAAAAGTTCTCTTCCTAATTATTTACAGACCACCAAGATACCCAGGAAAATTCTTTGATGAGTTTGCCGAACTGCTGTCAAGTTATCTGCACTGACTACAATTTTTTTTATCATAACAGGGGATTTTAACATTCACATAGACAATAACATGGACACAAATGCCAAAGAACTTTGCTCGCTTCTTGACACTTTTGGCCTCTCCCAACATGTGAAAGGGCCCACACACACCCGAGGCCACACTCTGGATCTGGTTATCTGTAGAGGTGTTCACATTACATCTGTTGACATCAAGGACTTGGCTCTTTCTGATCATTTCTGTGTGTTCTTTGACTTACATATAACTCCGAGCATGCAGTTACGGTCCGTGTACGAAGTATAATTCAATTGCGTTGTTCACTTCGAACCATGAGAAATGTCATTTTTAGGGGTATTTCCTATTTCATTGACGTAAGACGTACAACGCAATTCAGCGCACCGAAGTGCCCGCTTGTTCCTTTCTCCAACTTGTACAATGAAAATTGAAAAAGGAAGTCGAGAGCCAGAACCAGCCTTCAAAATAAAAGCTCCGCGTTTTGAAGCATGTTGGCTACAGCGCCGGACAATTTAAAAGAAAAAAAACCCCGAAACGAATTAAATACAAACTCACAACAAATCGCCTAAACGATTATCATTTCATAAATGATATAAAGTGATATTTCGGCTACTTTCCCCACAACTGTCAGGATCCCTGGGGATTTTCACAATAAGGGCACTGGATCGCACTGAGATGCTGTCAACGACGTGAGGTGAGTGAGTCAAACTTTGTTGTGGTTGATGACTTCATCACTGCTGCACTCATGAAGTAGGTCACACGTTATGTTGTTTTAAATTTTTTCGACCTAACTTCTCCAACCAGTGTTTAAATTGTTGACCTGTAGCTAACGGTTAGCTCCAGAAGATAATCAACGCTAGCAATGCTAATTGTTTACAGGTAAACTAGCTAGCGGTTGTAGCTAAGTAACAGCTGTTGGATGCTAACGCCACCTCATTTGAATATTTTCTTCTCAAAGTCTGGGAGAAGTGTCCTCATTTATGGTAGAAGTGAATAAATACGCATTTTTGATTTATTAAATGCTAGTTGTGTTCGCAACTGTGTAACAACTTATTACCAGCATCATGTTTGTCCACGCAGACTACAAAGCAGTCTAAACTAAGTCTAAATGAAATATGAAATGTCATGTGTGTCTCTATTTGGCAGATGTGGGTCCACCGTGAGCTGATGCCTTGGTCTTACACCCTCTCTGTGTTTTCCACAGATTTCTCTAGAGCTCCACCTGCAGCACCTGCTTTCCTCTGCCCCTACACCAACCAGCCTGCCCATCAGTACTCCTGCTCTCCTGTGGATGGAGTGTCACTCACCTCAGATGCTTTTGAAGGAGCTTCAACATGTCTGCTTTCTGAGTCCCAAACTGTACCTACTAAGAATGGCTTTCACAGCAAAACACAGCCTGCTTTCTAGTGCAAAGGATAGTACTAAGACACAGACATGCTGGGTGCTAGGATTTTACAAATGTTGAACAATTAATAAATTAATTTGGAATTTATATTACCTCCAGAACTTCCATTGGCTCACAATTCCTTATCACATTCAGTTCAAAGTCCTTCTCCTCACCTTCAAAGCCCTCCAGAACCAGGCCCCATCCTACCTCACTGACCTTGTTGGACCATCACACCCCTCCCACTGCCTCCGCTCATCCTCCCAGTACCAAGCACAAAACCTGGGGTTACAAAGCCTTCTCTATCGCTGCCCCCTCCCTTTTAAACTCTCTCCTCAACACATCCGTGACTGTACGGGCTGAAATGCTCTCAAATATTTGCTCAAAACCCACCTTTTCAAACTTGCTTTTTATTTTTAAGTGTAATAAGCTTCTGTGTTTCATTGTTCATGTATTGATCATCTTCTTTGTTGTATTTATTTCATGTATTCTTTTATCTTGTTTGGTGACTGATGTAAAGGTGACTTTGAGTAAATAAATAAATAGAATGTTTTTATTATTTTTATTAATCAGTGATTGACACAGTGCTTCAGACAAGAGGCTCATGAGGTCAGCAGAAACAATCATAGGGTCACACTACCTATCTACTTCAGAGTTGGCACAACAATGCTGTTTGTCAAGTGCAGAAGCATCATTAGAGACTCCTCTGACCTTTTGAACAGCCTCTCCCAACTCCTTCCAACGGGTCAGAGATATTGCATTTGGAGACGCATACTGTAAGACTCAAGTCACAGTATGTAAAGTGTCTGATGACAATAAAGAGAACCTTCACTTTAACCATAACACATTATAACTTAATTCTTCTGTAGCAAAAGAGTTCGAGACAGGCACCACACAGTTTAAAGCATGACAAGATATCTCATATGTGTGAACAATTGTAAAAAAAAAAAAAAAAAAAAAGAAGTAAGAAATCCAATGCATTTTGAGTGTACAGCAATATGAACAAAGGCTCCCGCACACTGTCTTTACTTGCATAGGTTTATTAAACAACGTTTCGGTCCTGAGACCTTCGTCAGGTTCACAAGGACGGTCTCAGGACCGAAATGTTGTTTAATGAACCTATGCAAGTGAAGACAGTGTGCGGGAGCCTTTGTTCATGTTTCTCAACCACACAGGTCTTCTCCGATGCACCTGTCCGTCTGTGCCGGTGTGCATGAGTTTCAGCTCAGCTTTGAGTGTACAGCAATAGAAGTTATAGTTGTAGTAGGGTACATTGATTCATTTTCATATGTAAACACTGCCTTTTAATTTACTGGATGATGAGAAGAGATGGTTATTCTTTGTCCAGTGCCCAGATGAAACATGCACAGTAGCTCATACGGGTCACAAAAATCAAAGTCATCATAAATCATTGTGGTATTTTTGTTGTTTGTATTCATCAGTGATGGTGTACACAACATGGCCTAATTCTGTCAGTAAAGCAATGCAACAGTTCTTGAAGATGAGATCATTTTACTTGTGCAATTGCCCCCTTTCTTGCCACACTCAAAAGCCTATCATAATGCTAAATGTCTCCAATAATTGGAGGGTGCTATAAAATATCCACTAACCTAAAGAAATGGTGTGTTGTAGGATGGGTACATACTGTTATGAATCATGGGTGGTAATTAAATGAAATACATTTACAGTAAATTGATGTATAAATGTATTACAATAAGTGACAAGATGCTAAGAAATCTGAATAATAAGTCTGTTATACAGCCTCTCCAGTGCAGGTCAGTGAGGTTAGGACTGAGCAAAGTTTCATGCTTCATACTGTAGTTGTAAAAAATAAAATGTCAGTACAATGCAGTTAACAAACACATCAGAGTCAGGTTCTGAGTTCCAACTTACAACATTTAATTCATGAACACAATGCATCAAAACAATAGAAAGTAACTAATTTCCAAAAACAACAAGAAGAAGAAGAAAAAAAAAGAAAGATTCAGAAAGTTCCCCTGATGACTTGCATCGCTTCTGACAGCCAGGAGGGGTGTGATGGTCCAACAAGGTCAGTGAGGTAGGATGGGGCCTGGTTCTGGAGGGCTTTGAAGGTGAGGAGAAGGACTTTGAACTGAATGTGATAAGGAATTGTGAGCCAATGGAAGTTCTGGAGGTAATATAAATTCCAAATTAATTTATTAATTGTTCAACATTTGTAAAATCCTAGCATGTCTGTGTCTTAGTACTATCCTTTGCACTAGAAAGCAGGCTGTGTTTTGCTGTGAAAGCCATTCTTAGTAGGTACAGTTTGGGACTCAGAAAGCAGACATATTGAAGCTCCTTCAAAAGCATCTGAGGTGAGTGACACTCCATCCACAGGAGAGCAGGAGTACTGATGGGCAGGCTGGTTGGTGTAGGGGCAGAGGAAAGCAGGTGCTGCAGGTGGAGCTCTAGAGAAATCTGTGGAAAACACAGAGAGGGTGTAAGACCAAGGCCAAAGTACAACAGATAATGACAACACAAAAAGAGAGGAGAGGAGAGGGCTTCCTGTAACGTGATGTGTCCCCCAGCAGTCTAAGCCTATACTGCTGTGTAGCTATAAAATGGTTCAGAGCTACCTGAACCAGCTCTAACTACAAGCTCTGTCATAGAGGAGGGTCTTAAGCCTAGACTTAAATGTAGCTAGAGTGTCTGCCTCTTTGACCCATGGAGAGAGCTGGTTCCACAGTAAAGGAGCCCGGTCACTGAAGGCTCTACCTCCCAGTCTGTTTTAGAGATACTGGAAGTCACTAACAGACCTGCATTCTGGGAGCAGAGTACTCTGGTAGGACAGTAAGGAATGATGAGGTCTTTCAGACTGTGTATACACGACTCAAAACACTGTAGTATTGTGCCAGGCCTGTGTGGAGCTGGCGTGGCGCTATAACGCTGCCACACAAATGCACCACATCAAAGAAGAAGACTAAAAAGCTTCCCCACTGAATTCAAACTTTAAACATTATAAATTGATGAAATGATGACAGGGAGTCATGTCCGTGGAAATGTGATGATCAAAATGCCCTAAAAATGTGTCTAAATGATGGACTCTACTCACTGGTTACTCTCAACTTACCAGCTGTTTTCAAGCTGATCCTAGTGCTGTCATAGGATGAGTTCATGCATCAGCTCACGGTGGACCCACATCTGCCAAATAGAGACACACATGACATTTCATATTTCATTTAGACTTAGTTTAGACTGCTTTGTAGTCTGCGTGGACAAACATGATGCTGGTAATAAGTTGTTACACAGTTGTGAACACAACTAGCATTTAATAAATCAAAAACGCGTATTTATTCACTTCTACCATAAATGAGGACACTTCTCCCAGACTTTGAGAAGAAAATATTCAAATGAGGTGGCGTTAGCATCCAACAGCTGTTACTTAGCTACAACCGCTAGCTAGTTTACCTGTAAACAATTAGCATTGCTAGCGTTGATTATCTTCTGGAGCTAACCGTTAGCTACAGGTCAACAATTTAAACACTGGTTGGAGAAGTTAGGTCGAAAAAATTTAAAACAACATAACGTGTGACCTACTTCATGAGTGCAGCAGTGATGAAGTCATCAACCACAACAAAGTTTGACTCACTCACCTCACGTCGTTGACAGCATCTCAGTGCGATCCAGTGCCCTTATTGTGAAAATCCCCAGGGATCCTGACAGTTGTGGGGAAAGTAGCCGAAATATCACTTTATATCATTTATGAAATGATAATCGTTTAGGCGATTTGTTGTGAGTTTGTATTTAATCCGTTTCGGGGTTTTTTTTCTTTTAAATTGTCCGGCGCTGTAGCCAACATGCTTCAAAACGCAGAGCTTTTATTTTGAAGGCTGGTTCCGGCTCTCGACTTCCTTTTTCAATTTTCATTGTACAAGTTGGAGAAAGGAACAAGCGGGCACTTCGGTGCGCTGAATTGCGTTGTACGTCTTACGTCAATGAAATAGGAAATACCCCTAAAAATGACATTTCTCATGGTTCGAAGTGAACAACGCAATTGAATTATACTTCGTACACGGACCGTAACTGCATGTTCGGAGTTATCTGTAAGTCAAACAACACACAGAAATGATCAGAAAGAGCCAAGTCCTTGATATCAACAGATGTAATGTCAACACCTCTACAGATAACCAGATTCAGAGTGTGGCCTCGGGTGTGTGTGGGCCCTTTCACATGTTGGGAGAGGCCAAAAGTGTCAAGAAGCGAGCAAAGTTCTTTGGCATTTGTGTCCATGTTATTGTCTATGTGAATGTTAAAAAACCCTCTGTATCTGTTAGGAAAAGGTTCATAAATGAGAATACCAGTGTTAAGTTTATGGAGACTATAGTCACGTCACCAACTGTAAGTGCAGAGACAGTTAATGAACTCCTGGATAATTTCAATTGCAAAATCTCAAATGTCATTGATACCATTGCACCTATTAAAACTAAGATGACCTTGACCAGACAGAGAACACCATGGAGGAACACTTTGATGGTAAAGGCTCTGAAAACAGAATGCAGGAAAGCTGAGCGTAAATGGAGAAAAACGAAACTTCAAATCCACCATGACCTCTACAAACAAAGTCTTTGTAATTTTAACCATGGGTTATTCAAGGCTAGACAGCAACACTTTACTGAAATGATTAATAAGAACATCAACAACACTCGTGCTCTGTTTGCTATGGTTGATAAGCTTACAACCCCCCCAAAAGAGATAGCTTCAGAACTCTTTTCCACATGTGGCAAGGTGAAGAGGGCCCGGGCAGGGATTGAACCCACACCTCCCGGGTAAGAGTCACGCGCGCTTGCCAGTCACCCAAAGGGACATCCCCTTGGCCAAGTAGCCAGGGCACATGATCAATTGGAGGCATAGTGACAGGACCACCACTGTCACACACAGAAAAATGCAATGAATTTGCTTACTTTTTCAATGAAAAAATCAAATCTATAATGCTAAATATCAACACAAATCAGCAAAATAATACAATGATGCAATCCCTAAAATCACATAGGAATAAATCAACTGTAATGTCAGAGTTTAATACAGTTGACCAAAAAACCTTAGAAGAAACAGTTCAGCATCTTAAAACATCGACATGTTGTCTTGACACAATGCCTTCTGACTTGTTAAAAACTATTATAAGCTCTGTCCAAACAGATCTGCAGCAAATAATAAATTGCTCACTTCAATCAGGCACGTTTCCTAAACCCCTGAAAGTAGCTGCCATCAAGCCACTCTTAAAAAAGAGAACATTGGATACTACCATTTTAACCAATTACAGACCCATCTCAAATCTTCCCTTTATAGCCAAGATCGTTGAGAAAGTGGTTTTTAATCAAATCAGCAACTTCTTGAACTCCAGTGGACTCTTTGACAAATTTCAATCAGGCTTCCGACCTCACCACAGTACAGAAACAGCTCTTATTAGAGTGTTAAATGACATAAAGTTGAACACTGACTCAGGCAAGGTGTCAGTTCTGGTCCTGTTGGATCTCAGTGCTGCGTTTGACACTGTGGATCACAGTATACTGCTGGACAGGTTGGAAACCTGGGCAGGACTCAGCGGGACAGTCCTAAAATGGTTCAGGTCCTACTTAGACAGGAGTTATTTTGTGACCATTGGTAGTTATCAATCCGATCGAGTGGCTATGACATGTGGAGTTCCTCAGGGGTCAGTCCTTGGACCCCTTCTGTTTAACCTGTATGCTGCCTTTGGGTCAAATTCTACAGAACTCTAATATCAACTATCATAGTTATGCAGATGACACACAGATATATCTTGCACTGTCTCCAGATGACTGCAGTCCAACTGAGGTCATTGTTTTAGGAAATAAAGAGAAGAGGGTTGCTGTCAGTAAACACCTTGAGTCACTGTCTTTAGAAACTAAAGACCAAGTCCGAAACCTTGGCGTGCTGATAGACTCAGATCTGACCTTCAACAGCCATATCAAATCAGTCACCAAATCAGCCTTTTATCAACTTAAGAACATATCCAGAATTAAGGGTTTTACTGTATGTCCCAAACTGATCAGGAGAAGCTGATTCATGCTTTTATCTCCAGTAGACTTGATGTGAGAAGGTGAGCAACCCCCTCCCCTTTCTCACCGTCACCTGGGGGTGGACGCCATTGTCTGGCGTCTCCCACGAGGCAGAGAGAAAGACTCTGTGTGGACATTCTCACACACACACTTACACACGCACTCCTTTAGGGGAAACCGGGACGTCGGTATGGTGTTTATGTTTATATTAATCATGTGTTTGTTGTGTTTGTAAACATGTGCGGCGTGAGCCGTGTGCCGGCGTCGGGAGCGCGGTGCGCTGCGATTCGCCTTCACCACACCTACAACTCACCTGTAACAGTTTCTCTCCATACAATCATCCTGGCGTGAAGTGAGGTACCCACTGCTCGTCCCATACTTCATCCATTCACAGTTAAAGACGCTGGTCCAGCACATACTCTCATACACTCTCATACACGCTCACACACTCACCTGCACGTCTCCCAGCTCCTCAGTGGAAGCGTGCGCCGCTGCAGGGGCGGGCTTTATCGAGCGGGGGCCCGGGTGGGCATAGCCCATGGTGCCCAGGGGTGTTTGATTTTGTATGTGTATGATGTGATTAATTATTGTACAAAGCTGTGGTATATTTGTGTACATTATATGAAGTGTGTAAAGGAGAGAGTAGGTATGCTTCTCCCGCTTTTCCCTTTCGGCCATGTATTGTATTATTTGATGATGAAGTGTGATGATGATGATTTAAATTGACATGCCCGAAATAAACAAATTGATTGATTGATTGATTGTGTATTATATTGTATATTGGTTGTGTTAAAGGGGCAGTTGTGGGCCATTATGTTATTGGTGTTCCCCTCATTAATGGTTTGCCCCAATTAGCCTTGGTAGGCTGCTGTATTTAAGGGAGCTTCATTCAGCTCTCTGGAGCTCTGAGTGGAGGTAGTCTGCTGTGAGGCTATGGTCCATGTGCATTTTGGTTTGCTTACCTTTGCCCTCATATTGAGTGTTTTTGTACAGCTTTTGCGTGTAAAATAAAAAGCCTGTTATTTTTGGCACTCAACGCTTTGCGCGCTCTCTTTTCCACCTCCAACACCTAAGTCTGGTCTGCCCGGGTCCCCATTACGTGGGGTGGCCGCGCCGGTCCCTCACACTTGACTACTGTAATGGTCTTCTGACTGGTCTCCCGCAAAAAAGTATCAAACAGCTGCAGCTCATTCAGAACGCTGCAGCTCGAGTTTTAAACAAAACAAAGAGATCAGATCACATCACCCCATCACCCCCCCATCACCCTTACATTGGCTCCCAGTCAGCTACAGAATAGATTTTAAAGTTCTGCTACTGGTTTACAAATCACTGAATGGTTTAGGTCCAGAATACATGAATGACATGTTAGTAGAGTATAAACCCAGCAGAGCTCTGAGATCTACTGACTCAGGTCAAATAGTGGAGCTCAGAGTTCAAACCAGACATGGTGAAGCAGCATTTAGCTGTTATGCTGCACATAAGTGGAACAAACTACCAGCAGAACTGAAATCAGCCCCAACTGTAAGCACTTTTAAATCCAGGTTAAAAACATTTCTCTTTTCACGTGCTTATAGCTGAGAACTTAAAACTTTATCTATTTTCTTTTATTTTACTTTTATTTGCTCTTGCTTTTAACTCTGTTTTTAGTGTTTTGTTTGTTTTTATTCTGTCTTATGTATCTTTTTTTAATGTTTTGTCTTCATGTAAAGCACATTGAGTTGCCTTGGTATGAAATGCGCTATATAAATAAAGATGCCTTGCCTTGCCTTGCCTATAAATGGGTATTGTTCTTCTGTTCGGCCATTTTCTTCCGCCTTTTTACGATCTTCTTCTAGTCCTTCATATTTGTGCTATTTCAACAATTCATATATCAAAACGTGCAGCTTTTTCTGGACTTTATCGGATGTATTCAAATTTTTCATACTTTTTATACTGGGGTTGGGTCAGAGTGGGTGACGTCATCGTAGAGTGCAGGAGATCCAAAAAAGCGACTGGAACTTTTCTTTTGAAACTGCCAGCAAAGCTACAAATGACACTCTACACTCATGATTTTGGAAACAGTTTGTAGCCACGCTTGTCTTCTGTCTCACAATGCTGTCAAAAATGCACAGAGACTCAGAGAATAATTTAAAATATTTTTTAAATGCAGCCTGGGTGCTCTCTCTCTGCCATTCAGCCCAATGCAATTTTTTTCACAGCAGAGTAGCAGGAGCTCAACTTTTTAATTCGCTGGAATGGGCATTATACTTTGTTTGATTTCATCAAAAAATAGTCACAAGTCACAAAAAGGTCCTCTACCTACTTGTGGCTCATTTCTACTCTTTTCTTTTTTTTTTAAGCATCATTGAAAAATCTCACATTCATCAAAGTCTCAACCTCTCTTCTTCACAACTCCACTGTAGTGTAGTGGTTAAGGTGGCTGCTTGCCAACCTCAAGGTCACTAGTTCGAATCCAAGGGGAGCACTCTTGTTATGTTATGTTGAATTCTGCTCCCCTTCCCCACCCTCAATTGGTTACAGGTGTTCGTTAAGAGACTCATTCATTCCTAGTTATAGTTTTATACTTTTTCAAATATTCAACTATTTCTGATTTTTTTTTCCCTATAGAGAATGCATTGGAACAGTCTTCAAACTCTTCAAATCTTCTTACTTCTTTCAGCCACTAAAGCTTCACCATACTTTCTGCTAGAGACTTCATTCAAATTCTAAGCTGTAGACAAACTTTTTAAGTGTTCCTCTATGACTCAGCTTCATGGACGTCGGAACTATTTTTTGAGAGGGGGTGCGGGATTTTTGTTGAGAGAGTCGGTTATTACCCCGCTCCCTCGTTCACTCACACACACACACACAGTGTGCCATCTCTTTCGTACGCACGCACGCACGCAGCCATTGCGCATCACTGAAACAACTGAAGCTACTAGACCACACAGCCAGATGCAGCATACATTCAGACAGGACAAAACCACACTCAGCTTTAAGATATAGCCTAAACAATATAAACAATGCCACGGCGGGCAAAATGCATTAAATGAGGCTTAGCGTTACCTTTAGAAGAGTTGTATGCGGCGAGTGTGGCCATTAAAGAACAGCGTCTTTCCACTGGGTTGGACATTTCCGGGTCCAGTCTCTCTCAAAGGCCAGCTGAAGCACCTGGACTTTTCTTTTATGAAGCATTGCACATTTGTGGTCCGAAAACACCCAAAACGGATCTTTTCTGAAACGATGATGTCATATCCCCACCGCTCTACCTGTACCGAGACACACCGCTGTGTAGCCTACAGCTATGGACGTAACTTAGCGTCTAACTAACTCGGTCCCTCGAACACTGCAGCTGAATCTCGCCCGTTAAATCATTATCGACCGTCATATTTGCACTGACACGACTCCCAGTCAACATTTAATCCACTTCTAATGTCTGAAGTTTGAATACTGCGGGGAAGCTTTCTGTCTTCTTCTCTGTTGTTGTCTTCTTTTCTGTGTGGCAGCGCTACAGCGCCACACACGCTCCACACAGGCCTGGGGCCTCATTTATCATTGTGGATACACCTTTTTTTACGCCATTTTCCCCTCGTTTTGTGCGTACGCACTTTTCTCCGCCAAATTTGGGATCTATCAAGCCAAAACCTGACGGGGAAAAGTGCGGACATTTACACCCATTTTGACCCTGGCGTACGCCTTTTTTGAGGAACAGGAGGAATTGGCGACACCGTTGCTGAGTCAGAGAACTGCAGTGTGGGAGGGAGAGAGGAGCGGAGTACATTTAGAAGAGCACAGTAGGATTTTTTGAAGTAATTGTGGTAGTGGTGGGCCGTTGATGCTGGCAATCCAACCCGCTCTATAATAACACTAGGCTTTATGTTAATTGATAAACAGAGCGGATTGTGGATTTTGCTTTTTTGATTAGGCTATATGTGACGTCTGACAAGGATCAAACCCTCCAAGTTTAAAAACACATCGGCAGCAGCGCACACTGATCTGCAGCCTAGACTGTTATTAATCTGTCACCTGAGTTAACGAGGTGCACGTGTGTTTGGAGCTGACGAGACGAGAGAATAAAGAGCGAGACAACGCGGCTCTGAGGAGGAACTGTGAAGGACTCAGCTGTAGCCTAATGGAAAATGACCTAAACCGAGTCCAGTAGAGCTGTAACTGTGTAGTGGAAAGGCGTGCAAAGTAATGGTAACTATCGTCCTGCTTCCTACTGTAACCCGGTTAAAAATATTAAGCAATATCATTTCATCCAAGCATATAAATAGTGTGATTAAAAAGGTTGAAATTCATTAAAATGTTATAAAAGTGTTAAAAGCAATTTAAATATATATATGATATGTTTATTGTTTTATTTAAAGATGATGTACCTGTAAAAACAGTATGTACCAGCATTTATGGGGTTAATAGAAATCGGCCGGAACGTAACATCACAGGTGTTGCAGGACGGATAGAGAAACAGTGAGACACAGACCGAGAGAGCGAGGCCGAGGAGAGAGAGCGGCGGAGCGAGAAGGAAGAAGACACGAGAAGAAAGCAGTAACGAAAAGAGACTGTTTTGACTAGTTTGTGACCAAGTTTGTGGAGGCGTTCAACCCGGACTCTCCAGAGGACTAAGTGGTGACGTTACAGTGTGTGTGAGTGAACTACTCAACCCGTGAGGACGACGTGACGCTAGCAGCTAATTCAGTAGCTAGTAGCTCACAGTGACTGTGCTAAGTTAGCAGCAAGCTACCTGTTCGGCAGTGACTGTGGGAAAAGCGAGCGTGGAGCTGCAGACGACGAGCGAGCACCGCGACATCGGCAGTGACGGGTCTTCGTTTCCTCCAGACGGATCTTCTCCTCAACTCACCTCTTCTCCTGCCATCAGCCCGTGTGTGTATGGATACAACACTGGTCATTCAGGTACCTTTTTTCTTTTCTGTGGCCCAGTCGGGGTGAAGCAGCCATTGTGTTTAAGGCTTCCACGAACCCAAGCTACATCCAGGCCTGCATCGATGCACTAAAGGGGTACCCTGGTTTATTTTCCATAAATTAATAGAGTGCCGGCTTTAGTAATTAAGGTGTGTGGGCCCACATTTTGAATTTAAGTGAATTGAAGGTTTTGCATTGATCCATTTGGGTTAAAAGTGTGTATTGATATTTGCCTATATTTTTGGTACAGTGTTTTTCTAAAACAAAACAAAGAATATTTCATTTACTGTGTTTACCTGAAGAAAGAGGGTTATTTCATATATTGTGTTGTTATCTTTAAAAAAGAGGGAGAATTCATTGATTGTGTTTCCTGTGAAAAAAGGGACAATTCAAACAGTGTTTACCTTAAAAAGAGGGAATTTATTGTGAAGGTTTAAAAACAAAAAGAACATTCATATTTAGTTTATTTTTACATTGCCTTAATCATTTTACAAGTAAATAATTGAGAACTTATTTTCTAAAACCTTGTGTTTGTGTATTTCATTACTTACCTTAAAGGAGTAAATCATTTATTTCTGAGAGACATAGAGACCTGAGGGATTTAAAATCTTTATTAAAAATAGAGGTTAAAGGTGAAGTCATAGGAAATTTAAAAACAGTTCATGTGTGTAATTTAAAAAAGAGAGATTCAAAACAAACATTAAAACTGAGTTAATCAGGGTTAAGAATAGTTGATAAATATATTAGAAGAACCCAAAAGCCCTGCCCTCATCGCTATGACTACCGAGGGGAGCGCTACATAAAATGGAGGCACCGCTGGGATAGTTTTGGATTTCTCAGTTAAAAAATTACACCTAAAGAAAAAAAAAAAATTAGCGTTAAAGGCAAAGTAACTAATTAAAGTGCTAACCTAATTTACAAATAGCATTAACATGGAAACAACAGAACTAGTGTCAGAGTTAAAACGCTGGAGAAACTTCAGTGCAAGACTAAACCAACGGATGGTTTTGTGTGAAAGTAGAGAGACTGTGAAAGAGGAGAGTGTCCCTCCTGAAGTTAAACCAGCTAATGGTGGAGAGGCGTGGCCTGTTATCATCATTGGAAAAGCACAGGCAGCTGCTGAAGAGTTTAACAGTAAACTGAACGGGTTGCTGCAGGCTGAAGGTAAAACAATGGAGGACATCCAATCATTATTCCCCAGTACACCCCCGCCCACTAGCTCCACTGAATCTATCCTTCGCGCTGTCGGAGAATTGTTGGACAAGACAACAAAACCAGCTGATGGAGGGAGTTATGGTCGACTACGCATGTTCTCAGGAGCCCTACCAACGCCGCCAGGTGAGGAACCATTTGACCATTGGCTAGAACAGGCATGGCTTCTGGTGGAGGAGACTGAATGCTCGGACAGAGAGAAAAGACGCAGACTTATTGGAAGTTTAAAGGGGCCCGCACTAGAAATTGTGAAGGCAGTGCGGCACACAAATCCTGACGCCAGCCCAAAAGAGTGCTTGGAAGCCCTTGAAAGTGTGTTTGGAAGTGCTGAGTCCGGTGATGATCTCTACTTTGCTTTCAGATTGTTACAACAGCAAAAAGGAGAGAAACTGTCAGATTTCCTTCGACGTCTAGAGAGGTCTCTAGCCAAGGTGATTCAACGAGGCGGTCTTCCTGCTAGCTGCATGGATCGAGCCCGACTGGAGCAACTGCTAAGAGGTGCTATCGCTTCGGACCTGATGCTGATCCAGCTGCGCTTGAGAGAAAGGAAGGCTGCACCCCCAAACTTTCTACAGCTTTTGACTGAGATTCGTGCTGAAGAAGAGTATGAAACTTCTAGAAAGAAGCTCAGCGCTTCAGTACACCAAGTGCACGCTAATCAAGAAGTGGATACAAGGCAAGCTGAGATCCAGAGCTTAAAGGCGGAAATAAAAGAACTGAAGTCAATGGTTGCATCAGTAGTGACACAATCTACTCCAGTCAAAGAGGATTACAGGGAGGCTACACCCATCAATGCACCGCCTGGACCCGAGAACCGGCAAGACGCCGAGCTGGCTGCCTTGAAAAAACAACTGAAAAGACTAAAGCAGAAAACTAGCAACAAGATGTCTGAACAAGATGCTGCAGTTTCAACCATGGAGGCTTCAAAACAGTACTCCAACTCTCCCAAAGGAGCACCGAAAAAGTCAGAAGACAATTTCTGCTACAGGTGTGGTGAGAGCGGACATTTTGCCACCAAGTGCCGCAACCCTGAGAATCAAGCCAAGGTTATCAGAAAGCTAATTCATGCTTTAAAGATGACAAAAGACAAACAGCAGTCTGGCGATTCCACTGCCAGTGAAGTGAACTGTGGGGTCAAGAAAAGTACTGTTACCTCATCGGAGCCGGCTGGCATCCCTGAAGGCTTGATTGGTCCACCCAGCATCATACCTGTGAAAGTAAATGGACATTGCTGTGATGCCTTGTTTGATAGTGGCTCGCAGGTTACCATTATCTTCGAGTCTTGGTATCAAACTTACCTGTCTGATGTTCCCATACGTCCTGTGTCTGGTTTAGCTCTGTGGGGACTAAGTGAATCCGAGGGCAGTTATCCCTACCGTGGGTACGTAGTGGTCGACGTTGAATATCCAGCAAAGGTTGCAGGTGCCGACCAGACAGTGACCATCCTTGCTCTTATCTGCCCCCAGCCCCGAACTGCAGACCAGACTCCTGTCATTGTGGGGACCAATGCCAGTCACATCCGACGTCTTGTGCAGCAATGTAAAGACAACGGCATTGACATCACACAAACACTGGGGATACAGTGTTACAGAGACAACAATTCAACATCGACTAACACAGCCACAGCCCTGGAAGAGAAAGATGATGTTGGCTGTGTGTTATGGCAAGGCCCTGGCCCACTGACTCTGCCCCCTGGTGGTGACTGTAGTGCAGTCTGCAAAGTCGAATACAAACACCAAGTCGACAAACAGATCCTGATGGTGGACTCGTCCCCTCTAACGCCACTCCCTGCTGGTGTGCTACTTCAGCCAATGGTGGTGCCCAGCGAAGACGTGAACGTCAGCCATTTCAGAATCTTGGTCCAAAATGAGTCCTTGACAGCGACAGTCATACCAGTGGGAACAGTTATCGGGCATATGTACCTGACAGATGCAGTTACTCACCTCTCTCCGTCCAAGACACCTGACACCGAGTTGGATCCAAACCTGATCAACTTTGGAGACTCACCTGTCTCGGAGGAGTGGAAACAGAGACTCCGTCAGAAGCTATCCACAAGGTCCCAGGTGTTCTCACTTCACGAATGGGACGTCGGATTGGCAAAGGGAGTAGAGCACACAATCCGGATGTCAGATCCACGGCCGTTCAGGGAGCGCTCTCGTCGCCTGGCCCCAGCTGACCTGGAAGACGTGAGAAAGCACCTCCAAGAACTGTTGCGTGCAGGGATCATTAAAGAGTCTCGTAGTCCCTATGCCTCCCCAATCGTGATTGTTCGCAAAAAGACCGGAGCCGTGAGAATGTGTATTGACTACCGATTGTTGAACAGCCGAACAATCCCCGATCAGTACACAACTCCTTGTATTGATGATGTGTTGGATTCGATGACCGGAAGCAAGTGGTTCTCCGTTCTTGATCTGCGGAGCGGTTATTACCAAATTGCTATGGCTGAGGAAGATAAGGAAAAGACGGCATTTATCTGTCCGCTGGGGTTCTTCCAGTTCGAGAGGATGCCGCAGGGGATAACTGGAGCCCCAGCCACATTCCAGAGATTAATGGAGAAGGCTGTGGGTGACATGAATCTGCTGGAAGTCCTTGTCTACCTCGACGACCTGATTGTATTTGGCCGAACTTTAGAAGAGCATGAAGAGAGACTTCTTAAAGTTCTTGATCGTCTGGCAGAGGTTGGATTAAAAATATCGTTCGACAAATGTCAGTTCTGCCTCCCAAAGGTAAAGTATCTTGGACATATCGTGTCGGCAGATGGAGTATCGCCTGACCCATCCAAGATAGAGGCAGTTACTACTTGGCCACAGCCTACGCACCTGAAGGCTCTTCAATCCTTCTTGGGATTTTGTGGATATTACCGCCGTTTCATCGCCAATTATGCCGCCATTGTCAGACCATTGTCTGAGCTCACAAAAGGCTACGCTCCAACCCAGAGGGGCAAGAAACCTGAGAAAGACAACACAAAGACTTACCTCAAAGAGTCCGAGCCTTTTGGTGAGCGATGGGATCAGTCCTGCACCGAGGCGTTCCACAAGATTATCCACTGCCTTACCCATGCACCTGTGTTGGCCTTCGCGGATCCCAACAAGCCATACGTCCTGCATGTAGACGCCAGCTTGAAAGGGCTTGGCGCTGTCCTATATCAGGAGCACAGTGAGGGTCTGAGGCCAGTTGCCTTCGCCAGCAGGAAGCTGAAGACATCTGAGAGGAACTACCCCGTTCACCAGCTGGAGCAAGCTGATGGTTGCCATTCCTGGCCCTTAAGTGGGCGGTTGTGGATAAATTCCATGATTATTTATATGGGGTCAGATTCACCGTACGTACGGACAACAACCCGCTCACGTATGTGCTGTCGACCGCCAAACTCAGCGCTGTGGGGCACAGATGGCTCTCTGCCTTATCCACCTACGACTTCGATGTCAAGTACCGACCAGGCAGGCACAACATAGACGCAGACCTGCTCTCGAGGAACATGCCTGATGAGAGTTCAGAGGAATGGACGACCATACCACAGTCTGGTGTGAGATCCATCTGCAAACGAATCTGCATCCCTGGTACTGCGGGCAGTCCACCGAGGTATGTAGATCAGTTGGGAGCTTCTCCTGAATGCGTGCCCGATGTCTTTGCATTCCCGACTCACCTGGAGTTGAAATCATTGGGACAAATGTCGAAGCAGGAGCTGATAGAAGCTCAAGAGGATGATCCAGCCATCCAACTTGCGATCCAAGCTGTTAAAAATGGAAAATGGCCTGAAGAAAATGGATCCTGCCCAGAGAGCTTTCGTCTTAAAAAAGAGATGGGGAAGCTAATGATGAAGGATGGGCTACTCCATCGCTTAAGCAAGCGACCCTCCGGAGAAGAACTGACTCAACTTGTCTTGCCAAGCGGGTTCAGAGAACTGGTGTTGAAAGCTACGCACGATGATCTAGGACACCTTGGTATTGAAAGAACTACAGACTTGTTGAGAAGCCGATTCTTTTGGCCGAAGCTTGCATGCGATGTTGAGCAATACATAAAGAACTGTGGAGCGTGTGTCACGCGGAAGACCCCTTGTCATAGGGCAGCACCTTTGCATCATATTTCGAGCAGTGGACCAATGGACCTCGTGTGCATTGACTTTCTTTCAATGGAACCGGATTCTGCAGGAATTGGAAATGTTTTAGTGGTCACGGATCATTTCACCCGTTACGCCCAGGCTTTCCCTTCCCGAAATCAGAAGGCGCAAACAGTGGCGAAGATCCTGGTGGACAAGTATTTCCTGCATTATGGTCTGCCAGCAAGAATCCACTCCGATCAGGGGAGAGACTTCGAAAGCCAGCTAATCAAAGAGCTTTTGAAGATGATGGGGATCCGGAAATCACGGACTACTCCTTACCACCCGCAAGGAGATCCGCAGCCCGAGAGATTCAACAGAACTCTTCTTTCCATGCTAGGAACACTGGGGTGTGAGAAGAAAAAACAGTGGAGTAAACATGTTGGTTACCTTGTTCACGCCTACAACAGTACCAAATGTGACAGTACAGGGTACTCACCCTATTTCTTGATGTTTGGCCGTGAAGCAAGGCTTCCCGTAGACTTGTGCTTTGGAACCTCTCCTGATGGCGAAGCTGATGGTTGCCATTCACGCTATGTAGCCAAGCTGAAAGATGACTTGCAGAGGGCCTACAAGCTTGCTTCTGACACAGCCTACAAGACACATCAGAGGAACAAAAGATCCTACGACAAAAGAGTTGGATTCCAAACCTTGGAAATCGGTGACAGAGTGTTACTGAGGAACTTAGGACTGAAAGGAAAACATAAATTGGAGAGTCGTTGGAGTCCTATCCCTTACGTGGTTCTAGGAAAGATGCCCAACCTTCCAGTGTACAAAGTGAAACAGGAAGATGGAGGAGTCGTCAAAACTCTCCATCGTGATCATCTCCTTCCAATTGGACATGTAACCGGATCCCCACTCCTGGTTAGTACGCTATAGGTTCGTGAGGAGCTAAGGGACAGGACTGCTGAAACCATACAGGAAAGTACACACGACAAGGTAGGTTGCAAAATGTATCTTTTAGTTAAGTAACTTGCAGGTGATAATTCACAACATGAAATAACATATGAATTACAATGAAATAAAAATGGGCCCTTCAAAATAATAAATCTGGTCAGTCAAAAAAAAGAGTCAATCTGTCAAGTCTGTACTGTGATCTCTGTCACAATAAATTGTCTTTCAAATCCAGTGTCTGGAGATTCCTTAGTATTCAAGTGTCCAATGTTCTCATGAATGTTCCTGGGAAGAGTGAATGTGAATGTGTGAATGTGTGTGACAGTCCTGGCGGCTGACACCACCCTACCACCAGGTGGAGTATTCGATGAATCGGGTCTCAGTTCCAAGCAGAATCACGCTGGGAGGCTCGCCATCAATGGATCTCCTGAAGAAGTTCTCACTCTATCCATAAGACCTGACCTGTTTAGTTTTACAAAACAGGAATTTATTGTCTGATCTTATCTATTTGTTGTACAACTATCACTCCAAAGCATAACAATAATGTAACACTAAGCATAACATATAGTATAATACTTAATGAACACATATTAAGGCCTTTCATTACACTTCAGTTCAATAACTTTAAATCTCAATCATTGCAGTAGTATTATACAGTCAGCAAACATTACTGTATTTTACTGTACAGATTATAAACTGTAAACCTGCCACATATGGCTCTGCTGATGTTTGCAATGCCCACTCTCAAGTGGAAATACAAATACATTTAAATAACTCACATCTCTCACAGTAAACTGTTTTAAAACATTCACATCTTCAAAAGAATAACACAATAAAATGAACATATTATGGTATTTCAATACCCTCTTTCCATAATATACTGTTAAGTTGACTAATTAGCAGCATGAACATTACCATTCTGCTTGATATTAGCAGCTAGGCCGCTAGCATTGACCGACTCAATAGCAGGCTGGCTGCCTGACACAGTACACAGTTAGCAACATTAGCACAACACTGCTATCTTACCGAGACGACCGATGGAAAAACCGAGACTTCCTCACTCCGGACCGTCTCCAGGTGTTTCACCGGCGGGTTATATTGATTCACTGGCGTGCATAAACTATGTGTTTTAGCAGCTATAACCGTAACTTGTTAATTCTCTTCCCTTTCCTTTTTTTTAAGCTCCGTCTGCTATGAGCTCGTCTCCGCACTTCCACACACATCTGATCACGCAGGTACGTCGTGATCTGTCAATCACGCTCAACCGGAGGCGGGACTTGACCAACTCCGTGTTTTGATTGGCTGTCATTTCTCACTCTCACAGCATAGAAATAGTGCATCTAGATTGACACATTATTACTTTTAACCTGTGTTTTTATTCACTGGGTTACAGACAGTTGGTAAGAATGCCGACATTGGAGGTTGAGGACAAGTCACATGTCAAGACAAGAGCAAGGACAAGAGCTGAGACACAAAAGAGATCAAAGAAAGTCTTACCTGAAGTACAGAAAGTTCTTCAAGAGATGCAAGAGAGCATGGATTCCTCTTCGGATGTTGAGTATTATGGACCTGAAAAACCCTACAGTACTTACCTGAAAGAAATCCTGGAAAAGGAAAGAGATACTGCTGGACAGTCAAATCTCATCCAAGATGACGGTGATTCTTCTCAACAGTCAGATGGAAATCCTGCTGAGGACAGCTTGTCAGAGGAAGAAAGTGTGGAGGAGGAACACAACAGCGTGAGAGAAGAGGATGGAGATCAAGATTCTGAGGAAGAAAGTGATCCAGAGTCTGATAACCCTTGCCACGATAAGCACCCAGAGACAGTCACTAAGACAAAAGTGATTAGCAAACCTGAAAACCGTCCAAAAAGAATAGTGAAACCAGTTATCAGGTTAACTTATGATGAGCCTGGTAGAGCTAAAGATCAGCCTCTCACTATTGTACATAGAGGAGTTGTCATTAAGATTGGCAAGAGTTAATTTAAACGAGGTCATACGCCCTTTCCGCTAGTTAACTGTTAAAATAAAAAAGTTCATTATGGTTGATGAGGACATCAAAGACATTTAGAAGGGGGAGGGTGTAACCCGGTTAAAAATATTAAGCAATATCATTTCATCCAAGCATATAAATAGTGTGATTAAAAAGGTTGAAATTCATTAAAATGTTATAAAAGTGTTAAAAGCAATTTAAATATATATATGATATGTTTATTGTTTTATTTAAAGATGATGTACCTGTAAAAACAGTATGTACCAGCATTTATGGGGTTAATAGAAATCGGCCGGAACGTAACATCACAGGTGTTGCAGGACGGATAGAGAAACAGTGAGACACAGACCGAGAGAGCGAGGCCGAGGAGAGAGAGCGGCGGAGCGAGAAGGAAGAAGACACGAGAAGAAAGCAGTAACGAAAAGAGACTGTTTTGACTAGTTTGTGACCAAGTTTGTGGAGGCGTTCAACCCGGACTCTCCAGAGGACTAAGTGGTGACGTTACAGTGTGTGTGAGTGAACTACTCAACCCGTGAGGACGACGTGACGCTAGCAGCTAATTCAGTAGCTAGTAGCTCACAGTGACTGTGCTAAGTTAGCAGCAAGCTACCTGTTCGGCAGTGACTGTGGGAAAAGCGAGCGTGGAGCTGCAGACGACGAGCGAGCACCGCGACATCGGCAGTGACGGGTCTTCGTTTCCTCCAGACGGATCTTCTCCTCAACTCACCTCTTCTCCTGCCATCAGCCCGTGTGTGTATGGATACAACACTGGTCATTCAGGTACCTTTTTTCTTTTCTGTGGCCCAGTCGGGGTGAAGCAGCCATTGTGTTTAAGGCTTCCACGAACCCAAGCTACATCCAGGCCTGCATCGATGCACTAAAGGGGTACCCTGGTTTATTTTCCATAAATTAATAGAGTGCCGGCTTTAGTAATTAAGGTGTGTGGGCCCACATTTTGAATTTAAGTGAATTGAAGGTTTTGCATTGATCCATTTGGGTTAAAAGTGTGTATTGATATTTGCCTATATTTTTGGTACAGTGTTTTTCTAAAACAAAACAAAGAATATTTCATTTACTGTGTTTACCTGAAGAAAGAGGGTTATTTCATATATTGTGTTGTTATCTTTAAAAAAGAGGGAGAATTCATTGATTGTGTTTCCTGTGAAAAAAGGGACAATTCAAACAGTGTTTACCTTAAAAAGAGGGAATTTATTGTGAAGGTTTAAAAACAAAAAGAACATTCATATTTAGTTTATTTTTACATTGCCTTAATCATTTTACAAGTAAATAATTGAGAACTTATTTTCTAAAACCTTGTGTTTGTGTATTTCATTACTTACCTTAAAGGAGTAAATCATTTATTTCTGAGAGACATAGAGACCTGAGGGATTTAAAATCTTTATTAAAAATAGAGGTTAAAGGTGAAGTCATAGGAAATTTAAAAACAGTTCATGTGTGTAATTTAAAAAAGAGAGATTCAAAACAAACATTAAAACTGAGTTAATCAGGGTTAAGAATAGTTGATAAATATATTAGAAGAACCCAAAAGCCCTGCCCTCATCGCTATGACTACCGAGGGGAGCGCTACACTACATTGTTTTAACATCTAGGTAAAAAAAAAAAAAAAAAAAAAGATTTTCTGGGATAAACGGGCAGATTACATAAGATTCTTCTTCTTTCTGCTCCCTTTTGTTGAGATTTGGGAGGTTTTTGTTTTTATTGTAGCTTATTAAAATGCAAGATCATTTTTCTGACTGATTTATTGCCCGTGTATCTGCTTTCGGAGAAGCGGAGAAGTTCCGCTTCTTTCCCCCGTCCTCCGCCCGTTGTCTCCGTTGTCACTTTGTTGTCACAAAAGTTGCTGCGCCACAGAGAGCACATGGCTACTTAAATATGCACGTGCTGACCATATATAGTTGTATATAGGCGTTCCGGGGGCGGAGTAAGAGCTGTGTTCACGTGTGCACCATTCTTGAGTCCTGTGTCATGTATTGCGGAGAGTTGTGCGTACGCACAGTTTGATTGATCTGAAAAAGGTGTAAATATTTCGGGTGTACGCCATTTTCATCTTTTCGCCGTACGCAAATATTTAGTAGCAGTTTTACACCCTCTTTGATAAATGAGGCCCCTGGAGTATGTACTACAGCGTTTTCGACTGAAATGGAGGGAGTGAAGCGCTACAGCAGCCTGACTCCACTATGCCAGATGCCAGGCTGCTGTATGGAGCCAGGCAGGCTGCATATCACATCAAAAGCATAGATCTGCGTTATATGAGGTAAGTGTAAGACAAATTCATTTTTTTCAGATTTTATTTTTTATTTTTATTTTTTAAGCTAATTCTGTGCTAATTCTAATTCTAATTCTGTGCTAATTCTCTAATGGTGGAGTGCGGGAGGGGCGGATGGGAGGGGGTGCGGCCGCACCCCCCGCACCCCTAGTTCCGACGTCTATGCTCAGCTTATTGATATCTTCAACAGTTTCTGATATTTGGCAGTTTTAAAATCATTACGTTTTTTGACAAAATCCAGCTTTATAATGGGTGTGTGTTGCGTCTAACGAGCAGAGCTAGAGTGGTGACATTGTCAGCCAGAGTGGAGAGCAGAGATGGGACCAAGTCACACATGTGCAAGTCTCAAGTAAGTCTCAAGTCTTAACCTTCAAGTCTCAAGTAAGTCCCAAGTCATTTTTATTTGGGCAAGTCAAGTCAAGTCCTGCATAGGTCAAGTCAAGTCCAAGTCAAGTCACCTTATTATTGCAATTTCACCCGCAGAATCTAATCTAAATAAAGTGAAGACAATATATTAGAATAGAATAGAACATCTATTATGTCTTATCATGTCTTATAATGTATTAATGAGCCTCTTCATACCTGATCTGATCACAAAAGGTTAACTCCTACTACTACATCAATAGAATAGAATAGAAAATCTATCATGACAACACCATTCTCAGCCTGCACTCAAGTAGTTAGATATTAATTTGATATTTTATATTCAAAAGTCAAAGAATGTGTAACATTGAAACATTCCTGGATGCTATGAGTGACAGGCAAACAGCTGTGTAGTCACTGCAGATTCTGCAGCAGTGAGAACGTGAGGCTGAAGCAGAGGAGATTTTTTTTATTTTTTAAAAAGGACACGTTAGCTTCTCGCTATGGTAACGCTGGTAACAGGTGACTGTTAGGTCTATTGATTACTGTGCGTTTGTCCCGACTCTGAACAGCGACGGTGACGCGGCGTTAATGAAGCAGGCCGCTCACCGTCACTGAAACTCCGGATGAAATCTCCGTTTAAAAACACTGAGCTGCGAGCGTGATAGCACTCCATGGATGTATTATATTATAGCCTAATAGATCCATGTAGCACGCCCGCTGCAGCGACCCCGGAGGCCCCTCCGTATCAAACCCCCCTCTCACTCTCTCCCCCTCCCTCTCTCTCTCCAGCGGTCCTTTCAAAATAAGTGCATAAAAAGTCCGGGGGAAAAAAAAAAAACACCGACTGATCTGGTGCCGTGCCGGTGAAAAATTCAGCGGTGGCGGCTGGTCATTCAAGTCATTCAAGTCATCGTGTCTCAAGTCAAGTCAAGTCCCGAGTCTTTAACCTCCAAGTCTGAGTCAAGTCGCAAGTCTTTTATTTTTTGTCAAGTCAAGTCAAGTCGCATCAAAATAGCGACTCGAGTCGACTCGAGTCCAAGTCACAGTGACTCGAGTCCCCATCTCTGGTGGAGAGAGGCAAAAAAACAAAACTAAACTGTCAGCACGGCCACAAATTAAACTCTAGACACATTATTTTCTCCAGTTTTGTAGCCACACTTGTCTTCTGGCTAAAATTCTGGTCAAAAATGCAAAGAGACTTAGATAATAATTTAAAATAATTTTTAAATGCAGCCAGGGAGCTCTCTGCTCTCATTCAGCCCAATGCATTTTTTTCACAGCAGCAGGAGAAGGAGCTCAACTTTGTAACTTGCTGTTAAGTGCTTTTTAATTCGTTTTAATTCACCAAAAAATAGTCACAGGTCACAAAAAAGTCCCCTTCTTACTTGGTGTGGCTCATTTCTACTCATTTCTTTTTATTTTAAGCATCATTGAAAAATCTCACATTCATGAAAGTCTCAACCTCTGTTCTCCGCAACTCTATTGTAGTGTAGTGGGTAAGGTGGCCGCTTGCCAACACCAAGGTCCCTGGTTCAAATCCAGGCTGAGCAACAGACAATTGTCCAAGTCCCTCCGATCCGAGTCTCAAGTCATTTGGTGCAAGTCCCAAGTCTTTTCTTTTGTGGGCAGGTCAAGTCAAGTCGAGTCACAAGGTTATGTTAAGTCAAGTCGAGTCGAGTCACAGGTTATGTCAAGTCAAGTCGAATCACAGGTTATGTCAAGTCGAGTCCTGCACCATTGTCCCCCAGCCAACCCACAAAGCACCCAGGTTTATATCTTGAAGAGAAAAACCTTATCTTTCTAATGTCAAAAAAGAGCGTGCAGTGTGCATGGCTTGTTTTTTTTTTTTTTTATCTCAAGTGGGCTGGACCAGTAAAATAACAGCATAACAGCCTATGAATAACGAGAACTCTAAATTCTTCCCTTTGTTTTAGTGCAAAGAAGTAGGCTACAAGTAGCTATATTCAGAGGTTTACAATTAATTTACTATGCTTTTACAAAACATTATGAACAATCTGACATTTCTTGAAAAAATATGTGCATTTACAACATCATTAAGCCTCCTCTGTCTTCTATGTAATTTTCCCACTTGGCAAATTAATCCTATGGGCCGGATTGGACCCTCTGGCGGGCCGCTTTTGGCCCGCGGGCCACACGTTTGACACCCCCTGATACACCAACAGGTCCGCTCGGACTGCGCACCGCGGCAACTCGGACCAAGAGTCCACTCGTAACGTCAGCTGGGGAAGCAGCTCAGGAAGCGCAGTGGACAGGGCTGAATCATGGATGTATTATATTATGGGCTGAACCGGGAGAGTCGCCTCACTGAGGGCATGTGTGTGTGTGTGAGAGGAGCGAGGGGGAGCGCCGCCCGTCACAGAGGAAAGAGAATGCATCATAATGAATGTAATGAAACGATAGCAACGCATTAGACCTATATTATAGCTCCTTTCTTTTAAAGTAAACATTTAAAATACACTGTAGGGGAAACAATGGATCAGTAAACCCATGCAACCAAGCGCAAAAGTGCATGCTCCCGCTTCGGGGAAAAAAAAAAAAAAACAGAGCCCGTCCGAACCTGCTAGAGCGCGCGCCGTGCACACAAACGGACTGAGGTCATACTTGAATGATATCCACCTGGGGAAAAAAATATATACACTGAAAAAAACAGGCCTATAAGTCGTCTGAGTCATCTTGTCTCAAGTCGAGTTGAGTCTGCAGTCATACTGTCTCCCAAGTCCGAGTCGAGTCTCAAGTCTTTGCCTTCCAAGTCGAGTCAAGTCGCAAGTCGTTAAATTTGCGACTCGAGTTGACTCAAGTCCGAGTCCCTATGACTCGAGTCCGATTGTCTGCTGAGCAATCTTGTTATGTTGAATTCTGCTCTCCTCCCCCACCTTCAGTTGGTTACAGGTGGTCGTTAGAGACTGATTAATTGCTACTGCCACTGTTTGCAGCACATCATCACATTACAATGGCAACATGCTTATGTCTGTGGCGAAGCGGCAGGGTAAAGGTTTACTGATCATGAGGTCGTGGGTTCGATTCCTGCCTCAGTCATGTCATTGCTTGACTTATGATTCCAATTTTGTAATTCACTGGAATGGGCATTATACTTTGTTTGAATTCACCAAAAAATAGTCACAAGTCACAGAAAAGTCCTCTACTTACTTGATGTGGCTCATTTCTACTCCATTCTTTTTTTTTAAGCAGAAGTCAGTGAGCCTCTTATACCTAACCCTATTTCTTTTACCCTTCTCTCATTGAATGTAACTATGGTGAAGTAGTTAAATCACTGGGCTGATGACCTGAAGGTTGCAGGTTCAAATCTTGCCTCAACAACAATTATAGTGAATTATTTTCCCAGTCATCCTCTGTTGACTTCTGATAACTTGTTTCATGTTGAAACTGCTGCTCTCAGCCTGAAATTCACAGAAATTTTAATTGTAAGTCATTCAAGCTTGACTCTCAAGCTTTCTTGGTGTTGACACAGTGTGTTTCCAACAGGTGCAGCTTTGGGCTTGTTAACTTCAGAGTGAGACAGAGTGCAGCTCATCAACAGACAACAGTCTTTGCAACTGTGTGTACACTGTGGCCTAGAGGCAAAGTGAAAGTCTACTGACCATGAGGTTGTGGGTTCGATTCCTACCTCGGTCAAACATTTGTATGGTGATCAGTCACTGCTTGCACTACTTGCTAATTCTGCAACAGCATTCACACGCATTTCCATCAGGAAATGCTACTTTATCTAGTTAGATTGTTATTCAAATCTTTCTTCTTTTTTTTTCTTATTATTATTCTGAGTTCTTCTTCCCTTTTTTGGACTTCTTCTAGTCCTTCATACTTTGTACTATTTCAACAATTCATATATCAAAACGTGCAGCTTTTTCTGGACATTATCGGATTTATTCAAATTTTTTATACTTTTTATACTTTTTAAATTATTTAACTTTTTCTTATTTTTTTGTCCCATAGGAATGCATTGAAAACGTCTTCAAACTTTTAAAATCTTCTTACTTCTTTGAACCTCTAAAACTCCAGCATACTTTCTCCCACAGACTCCATTTGACTTTTAAACTGTAGACAAACTTTTAATCTATTGACATATTACTCAGCTTATTGATATCTTCAACAGTTTCTGATATTTGGCATTTTTAAAATCATTCAAATTTTTGACAAAATCCAACTTTATAATGGTTGTCTATTGCGTCTAACGAGCAGAGCTTAGAGTGAGTGACATCATCGTTAGAGTGAGAGGGATCGAAAAAACATTCTGGATTTTTTCTGGATAAACTGCCAGCACGGCCACAAATTAAACTCTAGACACATGATTTCCTCACTGTTTGTAGCCACATTTGTCGTGTCTCATATGATGTGCTCAAAACAGCAGACAGACTTACGGAATTTTATCACGGAGCCTCTTTGTGCAGCTAGACCCGCTCCAGTGGCTCATTGACTTCAATACAAAAGTAGGAGCTGATTTTTTTAGAAAAACAGAATTGACCCCCTTTTCTAACCTGCGATTCTGAGAAAAGTTTTTGCCCTACAAACATTTAATGCACATCAATGTGCTCAGGAAGGTCTCCTTGCCCAGACAATCATGACCACATTCTGATAAGAGGTACGGTTCTCTTTTTATGGGCTGTTTTCGGAAGCTGCTTCGAGCTCAAATCTCTCTGCTCTGCTCTGCTCTGTGTGCAGTTGGTCCAGCTGTAGCGGCCAACTCGTTATCAACGTCTATAAATAGAACAGGTCCAGGTGCAGCCTGGCCGCTCGTTAAGATGTTTTTAAACACAGCCCCACACAGACACATGATAAACCAGACTGACAGAGGATGTCCACGCACAAACACAGGCATGCACACTCACACAGACAGACACACACAGACGCTCACACACAGTCACACATGCACGCATACACAAACAGAAAAACACACAAACACAACACTGTTCCACACAGTAAAATGTAAGCATGGTAGTCGCCATGGTAACTTCTGAGGGCAGGCTGCCACGCAGGTGTAATCAATCAGATCATTAGGGAGGGAGGAGTTCTGTGGCGCTTATCAACAGTTTTACTTTCTGCACATGTACACGCAGACAGAGAGACCGTCAGACTCACACACCCAGACACACACACACTCACACATAGGTTTTCAGCTCAAATTCATCAGCCTCTCAATTATTTTATACTTTTGATGTAAACATCTCCAACAATTAATTTTTTTCTCATGAATTTCAGTTCAGACCTTTCCACCTCTATAAATAGTAGTGCAATTACAGGTGGAGCCTAGGATATAGGACGCAGCTTTTAACATGTGTCCTATCTATCTATCTATCTATCTATCTATCTATCTATCTATCTATCTATCTATCTATCTATCTATCTATCTATCTATCTATCTATCTATCTATCTATCTATCTATCTATCTATCTATATCTTTCTTTTTTCAAACCCTTTGTCTCTTTTTTCTCTTTTTCTTTCTTTCTTTCTTTTACTCCTTCATTTGTATTTTACATAACTTCTTTCAATCTTTCCCTCTCTATCCATCCATCCATCCATCCATCTACCTCTTTCTATCTCTCATCCCCCTCTCTCTTTTTCTTCTTTCTTTCTTTCTTTCTTTCTTTTACCCCATTTCTTTTTACTTCTTTGTTTCTTTGTTTCTTTCTGTCTTTCTTTCTACTCCTTTTCTCTTTCTTTGTTTCTACCCCATTTCTTTCTTTCTTTCTTTCTTTCTTTCTTTCTTTCTTTCTTTCTTTCTTTCTTTCTTTCTTTCTTTCTTTCTTTCTTTCTTTCTTTCTACCGCTCTCTGTATATCTCTCTCTTTCATTTATCCGACCCAATTTCTTTCCTTCTTTCTTACTACCCCTCTGTCTCTTTCATTCATTCTCTATTCTCTTTATCTTCTATTATTCTGTTTTTCTTACCTTTTTCTTTCTCTATCTACCCTTCTCTCTGTGCCTTTTTCTTTCTTTCTGTCCTTTTGTTCTTTCTTTCTTTCTTTCTTTCTTTCTTTCTTTCTTTCTTTCTTTCTTTCTTTCTTTCTTTCTTTCTTTCTTTCTTTCTTTCTTTCTCCATCTACCCTTCCCATTTTCTTTCTTTCCTTCTGTCCTTTTCTTTCTATCTTTCTTTCTTTCTTTCTTTCTACTCCTTTTCTCTTTCTTTGTTTCTACCCCATTTCTTTCTTTCTTTCTTTCTTTCTTTCTTTGTACCGCTCTCTGTATATCTCTCTCTTTCATTTATCCACCCCAATTTCTTTTCTCTTTATCTTCTATTACTCTGTTTTTCTTACCTTTTTCTTTCTCTATCTACCCTTCTCTCTGTGTCTTTTTCTTTCTTTTTGTCCTTTTGATCTTTCTTATGTAACCCTGTTAAAAATCCTTACTCATAAAATAAATAAGTCATGGGTTAAAAAGGTTCATATTTGGTTGAAACTGTTATTAAAATGTGTTAAAAATGTAAAAGGAATATTTCATAAAGGTTAAAATAGTTTGACAACAGAATAAGGTGTAATTAATAAGATTAAAACGACACATGGTTAAATATTTTATTTTATTTTGAAGGAACTCATAGGGAGAGAGGAAGTACTGATTGAGAAGAAGTGTGATCCTGGTCATTCATTGGTTAAGGTGGGATCGTCAGGTGTAGACCGGATGTGAGCAAGTGGGAGAGGTGTGTTTTCTGGAAGTAACTTGACAGAAAAAAAAGAGGGACGACGACGAAAAAAGGCACAACGGAGACGCATGGCCGCCAGTGTAAAGTAGAGATAATAGTAAGTGTGTAGTTTTCCGTGTCTAGAGACTGTCTGCTCGACAGTTGGGACCCAGACATTGGAGTACTGTTTACGGTTCAGCTCGGGAAGTTTCAGCTCGGAGCTCCTGCCAAAGCTGCACTGTTGTTAGCTTAGCTTAGCTACTGAGCTAACTCAGACTGTGTTATGAGCATTCGCTATCAAAGCGAACGGACTTAGCCGCGAGGAGCTAAACCAGCTTCTGATATCGGCAATGCCTTGTGGTCTCACCGCGGGAGCATGAGGGTTCGGCTCGGCCGCCGCCAGTGTGTGTGAATCGTCGTCGTTGGAGGCTGCCAGTGTGGGTGTGTGACTCGTCGTCGTTGGACATCGGCTGCCAGGAAGGCTCCATCGTCTGCTCACCGGTTTGTCTCCTGTCTACTCGCCGTGTCGCCTGCCGGACTCGGACCGGGTAAACAGCTGTTCTTGGGATCGGAGGTAACACTTTTCCTTAACTGTTCCTGGATCATTGGAAATAAAGGTGGATTTCCTCACACTCAAAAGTCACCATATCAGGCCTGCAACGGGGGTTATTTTTATTTTGCCGGCTGTGTGTATGTGTGTGTGTGAGTGTGGGCCCACTGAGTAGTGTTTGAGTTTACTGAAAGTAACTAAAAGGGTTTGAGTGTAATTGAGTAACTTGAAGATATTTTTTGCCACTTAAAGGAGTGTTCCTAAACTTTAAGAGTAGTTTATTGAAACTTAAAGGAGTGTTCTATATATTTTGGGAAACTTAAAAGTGTTCTATTCAACTGAAAAGGTAGACTACTCTCTGGTAGATTGGTTAATTTAATAACTGACAGTGAGTCAGATCCTTTTATGGTTTATTTGACACATAATTTCAGTAAAAGTGTATTGCTGTGCGTTTGAATACATTTGAAAATCAAAGTAAATCATTGATTTGTTTATTTTCTAAAAAAGAGTCTTGTGCTATTTCTTTGCCATAGTAAAAAGGTTAATTCATATAGGTGTATAAATTGAGTGTGCATTAAAAACTGAAATCCAACTTACCTTTAAAAAATTACTTATAAATCAGGGTTAAAATTATAACACATGAACCCAGAAGCCTGCCCTTAGTAAAAGGTCTATTGAGGGGAGTGCTACATAAAATGGAGGCACCGCTGGGATAAAATAAATTAGGTTTGGATTTCTAACATAATTGAAACAAAATAAGACAAACAGAACAATATAAAGTCAGTGCAGCAGTTTTATTAAGTACATAAAGGTTGTCACAATGTACGGGAACAAGCTGAAGAACTGGTGCCGGGGTGAGAGCTTGGAAGAGAGCCATGCCTTGCTGACCATCGTCCCTGAGAATACAGAAATAACAGAAATAGAAGAGACATTACAAACTGTAAAATGTTTGGGACGCGTACGAGTGAGAGGAAGAATGCTAAATGAAACTGGAGATGCACTACTAGTGCTTTGTGAGTGCAGAGAAAAAATAACCAATGAAGATGTCCCATCTAAAGTATCGAGCTTGGATGAAAACACAGAATGGCCAATTTTCACTGTTGCTGAAGGTTCAGTTTCTGATGGAGATTTTAACCTGAAACTTAATGCTCTGCTACAGGCAGAAGGAAAGTCTATGGAAGATGTGCAGGCTTTGCTGACTCCACAGCCCGTCTCACCAGCCATCCTTCGTGCCGTCGGCGACCTGTTCGACAAATCAGCTAAGCCATCAGTGGAAAGTGGAGGATACCGTCGGCTGCGGATCTTCTCAGGTACTGTACCTACTCCGGCTGGAGAGAAACAATTCGACCACTGGTTGGAGCAAGCTTACCTGATGGTAGAAGAGAGTGAGGGTTCTGCAAGAGATAAGAGGAGGAGGATAATGGAAAGTTTAAAGGGGCCAGCCTTGGAGGTGATAAAAGCTGTGCGCCTGTCAGATCCTGATGTTTCCCCCGACAAGTGCTTAGAGGCTCTTGAAAATGCCTTTGGACTAGCAGAATCAGGAGACGACCTGTATTTTGCATTCAGAATGCAGCAGCAGCAAGCTGGTGAGAAATTATCTGATTTTTTAAACCTCTTAAACCTCTTAAATTCTGTAATATTCGCCTATCCAAGGCGTACCCAAAGTAAATTGAATGCTGTTCTTGAACTGTTTGGAGAATATGGATGGGCTTGGTCTCTTTTGAAAGGTAACACTCTGAAGTTTTTCCCCAAACTGAAATAATCACTATAAGTGCTATTATCATTGAGTAATCTAAGTTGGAACACACTGAATTAGAATGTTTTTATTCTCGCCTGAATTTTTTTGTTGCAATCAGATGCCTGAAGATGAGTGTAGCTGAGAATTTTAGCTGGAAAACACAATGGGACCACAGCATGAAGCCTTACCTGGCCCCAGTTCAAATTTGATAACAATCCTGCTAAAAATTAGTATTTTACACATGTTTTTCGAAGTGTATATCTAGGCGTTTTCCTAAAATTGCCATTGAGAAACAATACATGCGCCAAAGTGCAGCTTTTGCAAAGTTACGCATGAAAATGGCAGTGCTGCCTTTTCCCAGGGACCGTGAATGTAGCACACCGGTCGGTTTCTATTGGCTGAAGCCATTCAGCGCTGTCGGAGGGGATGTTCCTCATCAGACACAGCCACTCATTCGCTATTGCAGGCGGCAGCCGGGGACAGGGAGCTTGTGATTGGTCGAGTGAGCTGTCAATCGAAAGGTCAGAGAGCAGCGCCATTTTGTGAAGTGAAATAAACATTGTTTTCATGTAAACGCCGGACTTATGAGGAGAAATAAACGGATTTACTGGATATACAATGCGTAATTTCATAAGATGCAGCAGCGGGATGAGGCTATCTACCGGTACAACCGTGTGTTTTGGACTAAATACTTTACTGGATTGGATTTACTGGACTTTTCTGAATGTAACGACACCAAGTTTGTGGGGAAACCCTGTGATCCTGAGCCTGCCCTGACACAAATCGTGAGTTATATCGGCTTTTTACGAACTTTGTTAGTATGTTTATAGTCTGATTCGAGTGTTGCTGTGATGATTATATTTAGGAATGGTCGGCATATCTTTAATCACAAGAGTTTTAGCTTTCCAACGATATGTGGCATGACTATTTCAAGTGACTGGTGACATCCTCTATGACACCTCCCTGTTTAAAACCCCCCCGGGGGCCCGTGGGCGGGCCGTTGGAATGGTAACAGGTTGGAGCGTTGTCTGTCCAAAGTGATACAAAGAGGTGGTCTCCCTCCCCGAGCCATGGATGGTGCACGGCTTGAGCAGCTTCTCAGAGGTGCAGTTAATGCTGATCTGATGTTAATTCAGCTCCGACTGAGAGAGAGAAGGGCCAACCCTCCAACCTTCCTCGAGCTCCTGAAAGAAATTCGCACAGAAGAAGAATATGCAGCTTCCAGAGCAAAGCTAAATCACTCAGTGTTTACAGTCCAAACCAAACTTCAAGATGAAAACAAACACTCAGAGATACAGAGTTTGAGAGCTGAAATTAAAGAAGTGAAATCAATGTTTGCAGCACTCTCTACACAAGACAAATTGACACAAAATGAAAACCAGCAGACTAACCTTGAAAAAGCTCCAGAGACCAATGGGGATTCAGAGGTCGTAGCTCTGAGGAAACAAGTCAAACACTTACAGCAGAAAGTGAACTCAAGACTGCCTCGTCCATCTACAGCTTCACCTACAGTAATGACTGTAAACACGCCACACAGAGGGGCTGAAGCAGAGGAACGTTTCTGCTACTGCTGTGGTGAAATTGGACACATGGCAGGAAAGTGCAAAAACCCTCAGAACCAACACAAAGTGATCCAGAAGCTCATTCAAGCTCTCAAAAGGGCCAAGACCAACAGCCCTCCACCTACTGGTGGTGCCACCTCACAAGAAACGAATTGCACTGTGAGAAAGAGTGCAGTGGACAGGCTTGATCCAGCAGGCATACCAGAGGGTTTAATAGGGCCGCCATCTTTAGAGCCTCTGAAAGTGAATGGACATTTGTGTAATGCTTTACTTGACAGCGGCTCTCGGGTTAGCATCATCTTTGAATCCTGCTACCGGAGATATCTGGCTGACACCACCATTCACCCAGTGAGCAAACTCAACATTTGGGGTTTAAGCGACACCAACTACCCCTACCTTGGCTATGTGGTGGTGGACATCGAGTTTCCAAAGGAAGTAGCAGGAACGCCCACTGTTCTATCGGTCCTGGCCCTCGTTTGTCCTGATCCACCTGGTCCCGATCAGACGCCTGTGATTCTAGGGACAAATACCAAGGCTAATCTGTCCAAGCGACTAGCTCAGCTACGTGAAGAGGAGGTTGGAGTGACTGTAGCCCACACATTCAGCATACAGAACACTCGTCCTGTAAGAGACAAAGAAAAAATTATGGACTGGACAAAAGAACAAGACGATGATGAAGTAGGCTCTGTACAGTTGGAGGGTCCAAGCTCACTTACCCTACCTGCAGGCGGGAGTGGTAAAGTAGTCTGCAAAGTTGTGCTTGGAAAGTCACTACCAAACGACATACTGATGGTTGAAGCCTCCAGTACAGCTACTCTCCCATCTGGTATCTTGCTGCAACCTATGGCGATACCAAGTAATGCTGTGGACATTAATCGACTAACAGTTCTGGTTCAAAATGAGTCACAGAAGGAAGTGACAATTCCAGTTGGAGCTGTCTTGGGTCATCTGTGTGTCACTGATGTTGTTACCACAATGTCGAAACAAGAGTCAACAACTGAGGAATTTGATGCCAGTATGATCAACTTTGGTGAGTCGGAAGGATGGAAAGCAAGGCTCCGACAAAAGCTGTTGGAGAGAGCTGATGTATTCTCCCTTCATGAACTGGATGTGGGACTCGCCAAAGAAGTGGAGCATACAATCCGCCTGTCTGACTCACGACCCTTTCGCGAACGCTCCAGGCGCATTGCTCCAGCGGATATCGACGATGTGCGCCATCATATCCAGAAGCTATCAGCAGCAGGCATCATCAAAGAGTCCAGAAGTCCATACGCATCGCCCATAGTTGTTGTTAGAAAAAAGAATGGGGATGTAAGGATGTGCATCGACTACCGTACGCTCAATAGCCGTACTGTTCCAGATCAATACACCACCCCACGTATTGATGAGGCTCTTGACTGTCTCTCAGGTAGCCAATGGTTTTCCGTCCTGGACTTGAGGAGCGGCTATTATCAAATAGCCATGAAAGAAGAGGACAAGGAAAAGACCGCTTTCATTTGCCCTCTAGGGTTTTATCAGTTTGAAAGGATGCCTCAGGGCATAACCGGGGCGCCCGCAACTTTTCAGCGGCTTATGGAGAGAGCCGTGGGTGATATGAACATGCTCCAAGTATTGGTCTACCTCGATGACTTGATCATTTTTGGGAAGACCCTGGCAGAACATGAGGAGAGACTCGTGAAAGTTCTCGACAGACTCAGAGAAGTAGGGCTCAAGATTTCGCTTGACAAATGTCAGTTTTGTCAAACAAAGGTCAAGTATGTGGGTCATATAGTGACTGCTGAGGGTGTTGCAGCTGACCCTGCAAAAGTTGAAGCTGTGACCACTTGGCCCAAGCCTTACAACCTCAAGACCCTACGTTCCTTCCTGGGTTTTTGTGGGTATTACCGACGATTTATCCACAGCTACTCTTCCATCGTCCGCCCCTTGACCGACCTCACTAAAGGTTATGGCCCTACCCAGCGTGGGAGAAAGTCCACAAAAAGGGAAAATAATGTCTACCTGGATGAGAGAGAACCATTTGGAGACAGGTGGGACGAGTCATGCACTGAAGCCTTTGAGAAAATAAAAGACTGTCTGACAAACGCTCCAGTTTTAGCTTTTGCTGATCCTAGCAATACGCTGCATGTGGATGCTAGCCTCTCGGGGCTTGGAGCTGTTTTATATCAAGACCACCCAGAAGGGCTGAGGCCAGTCGCATTCGCAAGCAGAAAACTGAGCTCTTCAGAAAAAAATTATGCCATCCACCAGTTAGAGTTCCTGTCCCTCAAATGGGCAGTTGTCGAAAAATTTCACGATAATCTTTATGGATCCCGTTTTACGGTGCGCACTGACAACAACCCTCTAACTTATGTCCTTTCATCAGCGAAACTCAACGCTACAGGGCATCGGTGGTTGTCAGATTTGTCAGTGTACGATTTCGACATCATCTATCGACCTGGCAAAAATAACATTGATGCTGATTTGTTGTCCCGCATGGAGCCAAGAGAAGAGGAAACAGAGTGGCAGAGCATCTCTCAGGCTGGAGTCAAGTCAATTTGCCAGCGAATCGGTGTTCTCGGCCCATCTGCAGACTCGCCTAAGTATGCTGAGCAGCTTGGAGCTCCACCCGACTGCATTCCTGATGTGTATGCGTTCCCCACACATCTTCAGTTGAACTCACTGGAACAAATGTCCAGACAGGAGTTAATTGCAGCCCAAGCTCAAGATCCTCTGATAGACTCTACTATACAAGCTTTAAAGTGTGGAAAGTGGCCAGACAACCCTGAGTTGCTGCCTATGAAAAGAGAGATGGGAAAGCTGGTCATGACTCATGGATTACTCCATCGTGTGAGCACAAGTCATACAGGAGAAAAGACGCATCAGCTAGTGCTACCTGCTAAGTTCAAGGCTGTGGTGCTAAAGTCAATGCATGACGACCTAGGCCATCTAGGAATCGAGAGAGTTACTGATATGATCAGGAGCCGGTTCTTCTGGCCGAAAATGTCAACTGATGTCGAGCAATATGTGAGAAACTGTGGAGAGTGCGTTCTCAGGAAAACTCTGTGTCACAGAGCTGCACCTTTACACCAAATTGTGAGTTCTGGACCCATGGACCTAGTCTGTATTGACTTCCTGTCAATGGAGCCTGACTCTAGAGGAGTGAGTAATGTGCTTGTTATAACTGACCATTTTACAAGATATGCCCAGGCTTTCCCCACGCAAAACCAAAAAGCCCTCACAGTTGCAAAGGTCTTGGTGGAAAAGTTTTTTGTGCATTATGGTTTGCCAACCCGGATACATTCCGATCAAGGCAGAGACTTTGAGTCTCGACTCATTAAAGAGCTGCTGAAGATACTGGGCATACACAAGTCACGGACCACTCCGTATCACCCACAGGGTGATCCCCAACCCGAACGCTTTAATCAAACTTTGTTGTCCATGTTGGCTACGCTCAATCAAGAAAAGAAACGACAATGGAGTCAACATGTGGTCCATCTGGTACATGCATACAACAGCACCAAGTCCGATGCCACGGGATATTCTCCATATTTTTTGATGTTCGGGCGTGAGGCCAAACTCCCACTGGATGTATGTTTTGGGACATGTCCAAATGGAAAGAGTGACCAACCACACTCTACATATGTTGCCAAACTAAAAGAGAACCTACAGAAAGCCTACAAGATGGCTACAGAGGCTTCTAACAAAAGGCACCAGCAAAACAAAAAAGCCTATGACAAGAGACTTCGTTTCCACAATCTAGCACCTGGTGACCGAGTATTGCTGAAAAACCTTGGATTAAAGGGCAAACACAAATTGGAGAATCGCTGGTATGATGTTCCTTATGTGGTGGTGGATAAAATGCCGAACTTGCCCGTCTACAGAGTGAAGCCAGTGGATGGAAAAGGAAAGTTCAAAACTCTGCACAGAGATAATCTCCTCCCTATAGGAGATCTTGTGAGGATCCCAGTGTTGGACAACACAGAGGATGTGCCAAAGAGAGCAGTCACACGAAGTCGTGCCTTCAACAGACAAAAAAGAAGCACAACAGATCACGTTGTACAAAGGGAGCATAACACATCAACTGACTCTTCTGATCTGGAGTGTGAATGGCCGACTAGACCCTACAGGAAGTTTGTGGAAAAGATCATTCAAAGGAGGGAAAGACACAGTGCTGATGGATCAGAACAGTTGGAAGTCATCGGTCCCTCAGATGACAGCCACTCCGAGAGAGGCAACTCACCTGCAGATCCTGGTCCAGATGTTGCTCTAGAGACTGATTCTGAGCCAGAGCCCATTTCCAGTGAAGATGAACAACCTCCACCGAGCTGTTCTAATGTACATGTGACACCAAAGTCAACTAGGCCAAAAAGATCATTAAAACCAGTTATGAGACTTACCTACGATGAGCCAGGAAAAGCAAAAGATCAGCCTATTACCATCGTTCACAGAGGTGTTACTATAAAAATAGGTAAACATTAATACAGACCTATGTAAATGCATCTTAATGCTTTTGAGTAGAAACAGTGAGGTTTCATTTCTACCAATCTGATGAGGACATCAGACATTTAAAGGGGGAAGGGTGTAACCCTGTTAAAAATCCTTACTCATAAAATAAATAAGTCATGGGTTAAAAAGGTTCATATTTGGTTGAAACTGTTATTAAAATGTGTTAAAAATGTAAAAGGAATATTTCATAAAGGTTAAAATAGTTTGACAACAGAATAAGGTGTAATTAATAAGATTAAAACGACACATGGTTAAATATTTTATTTTATTTTGAAGGAACTCATAGGGAGAGAGGAAGTACTGATTGAGAAGAAGTGTGATCCTGGTCATTCATTGGTTAAGGTGGGATCGTCAGGTGTAGACCGGATGTGAGCAAGTGGGAGAGGTGTGTTTTTGGAAGTAACTTGACAGAAAAAAAAGAGGGACGACGACGAAAAAAGGCACAACGGAGACGCATGGCCGCGAGTGTAAAGTAGAGATAATAGTAAGTGTGTAGTTTTCCGTGTCTAGAGACTGTCTGCTCGACAGTTGGGACCCAGACATTGGAGTACTGTTTACGGTTCAGCTCGGGAAGTTTCAGCTCGGAGCTCCTGCCAAAGCTGCACTGTTGTTAGCTTAGCTTAGCTACTGAGCTAACTCAGACTGTGTTATGAGCATTCGCTATCAAAGCGAACGGACTTAGCCGCGAGGAGCTAAACCAGCTTCTGATATCGGCAATGCCTTGTGGTCTCACCGCGGGAGCATGAGGGTTCGGCTCGGCCGCCGCCAGTGTGTGTGAATCGTCGTCGTTGGAGGCTGCCAGTGTGGGTGTGTGACTCGTCGTCGTTGGACATCGGCTGCCAGGAAGGCTCCATCGTCTGCTCACCGGTTTGTCTCCTGTCTACTCGCCGCGTCGCCTGCCGGACTCGGACCGGGTAAACAGCTGTTCTTGGGATCGGAGGTAACACTTTTCCTTAACTGTTCCTGGATCATTGGAAATAAAGGTGGATTTCCTCGCACTCAAAAGTCACCATATCAGGCCTGCAACAGGGGTTATTTTTATTTTGCCGGCTGTGTGTATGTGTGTGTGTGAGTGTGGGCCCACTGAGTAGTGTTTGAGTTTACTGAAAGTAACTAAAAGGGTTTGAGTGTAATTGAGTAACTTGAAGATATTTTTTGCCACTTAAAGGAGTGTTCCTAAACTTTAAGAGTAGTTTATTGAAACTTAAAGGAGTGTTCTATATATTTTGGGAAACTTAAAAGTGTTCTATTCAACTGAAAAGGTAGACTACTCTCTGGTAGATTGGTTAATTTAATAACTGACAGTGAGTCAGATCCTTTTATGGTTTATTTGACACATAATTTCAGTAAAAGTGTATTGCTGTGCGTTTGAATACATTTGAAAATCAAAGTAAATCATTGATTTGTTTATTTTCTAAAAAAGAGTCTTGTGCTATTTCTTTGCCATAGTAAAAAGGTTAATTCATATAGGTGTATAAATTGAGTGTGCATTAAAAACTGAAATCCAACTTACCTTTAAAAAATTACTTATAAATCAGGGTTAAAATTATAACACATGAACCCAGAAGCCTGCCCTTAGTAAAAGGTCTATTGAGGGGAGTGCTACACTTTCTTTCTTTCTTTCTTTCTTTCTTTCTTTCTTTCTTTCTTTCTTTCTTTCTTTCTTTCTTTCTTTCTCCATCTACCCTTCCCATTTTCTTTCTTTCCTTCTGTCCTTTTCTTTTTTTCTCTCTTCTTTCTTTCTTTCTTTCTTTCTTTCTTTCTTTCTTTCTTTCTTTCTTTCTTTCTTTCTTTCTTCAGCATTGTTTCAACAAATTCTTCAGCTCATTCAGCATTGCTTTCAGCATTCACACCATTTCCATTCTTGGAAATGTTTTTTCTAGTTAGGGCCACGGGGCACTGGTCCCAACAGCTATGAAATAGCTGCAGGGACCAGTGCTACTGTAACTACTGTTATTGTGTAGATTTTTTCCTAGTTTTTATTATTTTTCGTCTTCCGGACGCTTTTTCAATTTGCTACTAGTCTACTATTATATATCAAAACGTGCGTCTTGATCGGGATCGGTATGCTATTACTTTTCTCAACAGTGTATGAATTTTTCGCGACGTAAGTCGCGAAAAACTGCGCAAAATTTTGCATTGAAGTCAATGGGACGGGCGGGAAAAAAAGAGCGAAAAAGACCAATCATTGGAGTTTAACAAACGTCTACTGCTCAGGCATACTTTCACCTAGATTCAGCATTGCTTCAGCTTATTCACCATGGCAATGCACACACAATGGGCTCTACTTTGGTAGACTAGCGCAGGTGCAGCGGATAAGGCCTGCGCTCCGCGTTCGCTTCGCCAACGGGGAGTGGCCTGGAGCAGTTTGCAATTTTCCTTCGAAACGCAGCGGAGCGCATCCCGCCTACTTCCCTCCCACCGGCGCAAATGGCATAGAGGGAGGAGAGAAGGCGTGGAGTGGGTTTGACACAGCCGAGTCAGATCTTCACCAATCAAATGAGCTCCTCTCCTCGCCTTTAAATCCGCCGCGCGCGCAAGGCGGACGTTTGATTTCACCGTGGAAGAGAAGATTTGAATCAGCACCTACAGATTACAGCATAGACATTCAGCACATCTATATCGATTGTCCCGTCACACTAATGACAGATCAAAGGCTGCACAGATGAAAGATGAGGATGGATTACTGCTGTGTTGACACTACACGAGTATCTGCTATATTTATGTATTTACTTATTGATTTATTGAGCCGCATCGTCACGCGACCATAACAAATAAAACTGAAAACAAATAAACTATCATCTCTCACAGCAAACCACAATCAGCCTGGCATCATAGTGAGCAGATATTAACATCTCCATCTCAGGTAAATTCTAAAGAAAAAAGAAAAAGAGAGACGCTCCGCGATGCTTCCGTTACGCACAGCTGTTTGTTGATGTTGTGATCTGTGCACACGTGTTTAAATATAGGTTACTAAATATGAGTGTCTTTATTAATGGAAAAGGGGTGTGTGTGTTTTGTTTTTTGTTTTTTTTTACTGGGCAACAGCTCTCAATCTGTCAGAGCAAGTGAGACGGGAGGAAACTGATGTTCTGGTCCGGTCCAAGCTGGCAGTGTCCGGTCGCGCGAACAGACCACACGGGCTGATGATGCAAAAGTAGTCTGGGAGGGAGGAGGTTATGATGTTATCCTGCAGGTTTGCTCTGACAGATTGAGAGCTGTTGCCCAGTAAAAAAAAACAAAAAAAAAAAAACACACACACCCCTTTTCCATTAATAAAGACACTCATATTTAGTAACCTATATTTAAACACGTGTGCACAGATCACAACATAAACAAACGCATCACGGAGCGTCTCTCTTTTTCTTTTTTCTTTAGAATTTACCTGAGATGGAGATGTTAATATCTGCTCACTATGATGCCGAGGCTGATTGTGGTTTGCTGTGAGAGATGATAGTTTATTTGTTTTCAGTTTTATTTGTTATGGTCGCGTGACGATGCGGCGCTGGCCCCTAATAAATCAATAAGTAAATAAATAAATAAATAGCTGATCATCTGCAACGGCACAGTGTGTAGTGTCAACACCTGCTCTTGGGACATCCACGGCTGTCTCAGTCCCTCCCTGGTTTCATCTGTGTTAATTCAGTCAGGCTGAGTTTCAATTACGCAAGCCTTTGATCTACCATCAGTGTGACGGGACAATCTATATAGATATAGGTGTATGTGCTGATTCAGATACAATAAATAGGGGTTATTGTGATTATTATTATTATTATTATTATTAAAGCAGATATCAGTGGAATGTTTTTGTTAATATAAGTCCTAAATAGTCCTATTTTCCGTCAGCAATCACTTACATGAAGTATTTCAGCCTAAACACGAGTCTCTCCGTCACTCTGCTCTGCTGTAACCCGAGGAGAAAATTTTCCTTGTGGGATACAAGTGTTATCCAATGAGGGGAGAGAACGGCATGAAGGGCTGTGTGTGCAGCCAAGGGATGCGCGTGAATGTGGTGACGTAGCACGAGGACCAATTGATGCCTGACAAGGGCGGGGGCTGCTAACTCATGGTGCGTTCAAGGAAACTCGTACTTTGTGTTTTTCCTTCCTGTGAAGTCATACCAGTTCGATCTGGTACGAGTTCACGGGTCGGAAGTTACGAGTGGCCGTTATTAGGGATGTCCCGATCCGATCACGTGATCGGAAATCGGGGTCGATCACGTGGTTTCAGACTCGATCGGAATCGGACGTTACATCCCGATCAGGAATCGGATATATTACATATCTACATGTCAGGGTTTTCCTATCTGTCTAAAGCGAAGACGGGCCGCATGGGGGGCGTTCAGATGTATTACTTTTACTGTAGACGTTCGTCATGTGCGCTCATTACCCAAAGCGACGCGCATTCGGTGCAGCGTGCTTGTGTTTTGTGCATGGTCTGTGGCGCACAGCTCCACGGTGTGTGTGTGTGGCTGCGTCGTCGTGGACAAGTAACGATATGAAATGACGGCGCTTGCGAGAGTGTGAGAGACGATCGTGTCACTGTGTCAGCTCACTGTTTGTTTGTGTGTGTGGCTGCGTTGTTTCACTGCTGACTTCCAAGCAGCTTGTTGTTGATGTTTGAGCGCTACACACACCTGCAGCAACAACAGTCACTGCAGCTTCTACTGAGAGCGAGTCCGACGTAACGCACGTGAGACCGACACACGGACCGACCGCGCAGATGTCGCGGACATTGTTAAACTTCTCATACTGTTGAATAAAAAACTACCGTTGTGTTGCGTGATGGCAGATACAGAACCAGGTATTTATTTAAAGTTAGAGAGGGAGAAGGAACAAGGTGAGCTGGGTGAGGGAGGGAGGGAGGGAGGGAGAAGGAGCGGAGTGAGTGAGGGAGGGAGAAGGAGCGAGGTGAGGCGGGGGGGGGGGCAGACAGGCAGGAGAGGGTGGGATCATGGGAGAGAGGCTGGTGATTGAGAAAGACATGATAAGCTATTTTATTTTTGACCAAATGTTCTTGTTGTTGACTTATGGATAACGGCATTAATATTATACTGTGGAGCTACTGTGCTAATATACATTGAGAGTTTACAATACTGCAATAAATGTCATGGGCTTGTTATTGAGGTAGAGTATTATTGTGAGATTGTGATATTGTTACATCCCTAGTAGAGCACAAAGAACAGAAAAATAGTGGGATGATACAGTTGATCTACATTAAAAACTTTACTGCGTTGCCAAAGTATCGGATCGGGACTCGGTATCGGCAGATACTCAAAATCAAATGACTCGGACTCGGACTCGGGGGCAAAAAAATGTGATCGGGACATCCCTAGCCGTTATAGGGAACTTTCACAGACAACAGGACGGTAAAAACACGAGCTACGGGTTACCTGGAACGCTACCAAGTCGTAGTTGTGACTTGAAGCTGTAACTTACGGTTTCAAAAGCCTGCAGAGAACACAGCATTAGCCGAAACGGCCGTGCCGATGATATCTGCTTTAATTGCATTTAAATGTGCCTGGAAGTGTGGAAATCTGCCTGTGAGGTCTTGGTGACGTGGGCGCACTGCGCGCTGGGCAGTCAAATTGCCACTGCGCTGGCTGCGCTTCGCCTTGCGCTGAGATTAGACCAGGTTGGAGCTGGCGAGCTTTCAGCGCACTCTCCGCGCGGTCTATCTGCAACAAATTGTCACTGCGCCACAGCGAATCTGTCGACACCTCCCCCTGCTGCGCGACCACTCCCATCTCAGCGCACAGCAGTCTGCCAATTTACCGAATCCGCTGCGCACCTTGTTGCACTGGAGGAAAATGCCACTGCACCAGCTGCGTCAGGGCTCGCCTCGCTGCGCCCCCCTGAGTGGCGCCAGCAAAATAGGGCCCATTCTCTGTCTGTCTGTCGGTCACACACACACACACACACACACACACACACACACACACACACACACACAAACACCTATCTATCTATCTATCTATCTATCTATCTATCTATCTATCTATCTATCTATCTATCTATCTATCTATCTATCTATCTATCTATCTATCTATCTATAGTATCTGTCTGTCTATCTTGCTCTGTCTACCCTCTTCTCTCTGTCTTCCACACTCTCTGTCCTATCTATCTACCTCCTACCTCCTACTCTATTTCTTTATTTCTTTCAAACCCTCTGTCTCTTTTTTCTCTCTTTTTCTTTCTTTCTGTCTTTCTTTCTTCTACCCCTTCATCTGTATTTTAACTTTCTAAGCTATTTCTCAGCTATAATGCCTTTTTGCCATTGCTTTAGCAGTTTCTTCAGCTAATTTAGCGTTGATTCAACAATTTCTTCAGCTCATTCAGCATTGCTTCAGCAATAGCGTTCAACTGCTTTCAGCATTCACACGCATTTTCTGCAGGAAATGCTATCTTTTTCTAGTTTTTATTAGTGTGAATGCTGGAAGCTTTCACACTATTGTTATTCAAATCTTTATACTTATTAGTGTGAATGCTGGAAGCATTCACAGTATTGTTATTCTGTTCGGCCATTTTGTTTCTTTAAACTTATTAGTGTGAATGCTGCAAGCATTCACAGTATTGTTATTCTGTTCGGCCATTTTGTTTCTTTAAACTTATTATTAGTGTGAATGCTGGAAGCATTCACAGTATTGTTATTCAAATCTTTATTCTTCTTATTATTATTAGTGTGAATGCTGGAAGCATTCACAGTATTGTTATTCAAATCTTTATTCTTCTTATTATTATTATTCTGGGTTCTTCTGCCGTTTTTCGCTGTTTAACTAGTCCTTCATACTTTGTGCCATTTTAACAATTCATATATCAGAACGTGCGGCTTTTTCAGGACATTTAGGCTATGATTTTTATCTTTTCAACTATTTATACTTTTTAAAATATTTAACTTTTTCTGCAATTCTCCCATAGGAATACATTGAAACAGTCTTCAAACTCTTCAAATCTTCTGCTTCATTCAGCCTCTAATAGCTTCAGCATACTTTCAGCTACAGACTTCATTCAACTTTTAAACTGTTCACAAACCTTTCAACTATTCAGCTATATCTCAGCTTATTGATATCTTCAACAGTTTCAGATATATGTATAGTTTTAAAATCATTAAAAATTTCTGCCAAAATTCAGATTTAACATGAAAGTCAATGGGACGGAATGTTCGGACGTTGGCAGTTGGCAGAGTGACAGACTGTCTAAAAATCCTCTCACATTTTTCTCTCTATCCTGTCAGCACGGCCACAGATTACACTCTACACACATAATTTCGGCCACGTTTGTAGACAAGCTCATCCTTGATCTCTTCATGTGCTCAAAAAACCAGAGAGACTTACAGAATTTAAACTCGGAGCCTCCGAGTGCAGCCAGTTCCCTCCCTTCCTCTCATTGACTCCCATTCAAAAGTAGGCGCTGATTTTCTAAACGTCCCAAAGTTTCCAACCTGCGACACAATCAACAATTTTTACTCTAGAAACACCAAAGTGACATGGACGCGCTCAGCAAGGTCTTATGGTTCGGAAAATGTAAACCTTTTGCTCGTACTAAGTACAGATTTGTCGTACATTAGATCTGTTTGAGGGTGTCACAGAGCAGTTAAAGCCTATGGTTAAAGCTGCCACCATACCTTAAAGCCACCAGCCAACAGTTACATGGTAACCTCAACATGGCAACCTCACCATGGCAACGTCACCATGGCAACGCACACACATTCTCTCTGTTTGACTGTCTGTCGGTCATACACACACACACACACACACAAATGGACACACACACACACACACACACAAATGGACACACACTCACCATACACACACATCCAACACACACACACACACAAATGGACACACACTCACCATGCATACACATCCAACACACACACACACACACAAATGGACACACACTAACTACTACACACACACACACACACACACACACACACACACACACCATACACACACATCCAACACACACACACACACACACACAAATGGACACACACTCACCATACACACACATCCAACACACACACACACACACACACACACACACACAAATGGACACACACTAACTACCACACACACACACACACACACACAAACACACACACACCCAACAAACATACAACCACTTACCAAACACATACACAATTTACACAATTACACACAAACAGACACACATGCACACACAACAAACACACACACAAATGGACACACACTAACCATACACAAACAGACACACACGTCCAACACACACACATTTCATACAGTTGTCAGGTCAGAACTTTTTGTATATCTTCCTCACTCACACACACACACACACACACACACACACACACACACACACACACACACTTTTCCTACAGTTGTCTGACTGTTTTGTATGTACCTCTCTATCTTCCTGTTGTAGTTAATGGACTCGTTGCTGTTAATTTTGTTCTTTAGCTATTTAAACTGAAAATACACATTTCCCCATTTTGGTCATGTTGAACACATTGTTTTACACGTATCCTAAACTACTGAGGCTCTTCTCAACCATTTCACACCATTAAACCCGCTGTTTACATGTTCTACTCCTCAGCTAATGCTCCATCTATATTCTTCAACAATGTTCTTCTGCTGTCAGTTTACAATGTATTTCAGTAGGCATTAACTTTTTTCCTAATTCAGGAATTTTTCAAACTCTTCTTTGACAATTCAAGTAATTTCCAGCCATTTCATACAAAGTCTCACATCTTCTACTTTTAAATATATTCTCAGCCATTGCTTCAGCTATGTTAGTGCTGGTTCATCAGTTGTCCTTCCTGTCAGGTTAGCTACAGATTTCAACTATTTAACCATTACATTTAAACATGCAGAATTTCAATGTTTTCTTCTCCCTTTAGCATTTCTACTGCTTTTTACCTTTAAAAAGGCATTCATCTCACACTACAAGTTATATGTTTCAGCTTTTTCCCTCCTAGGGATGAATAAAGTATTCATCTACTCTCTACTCTACTCTAGCATTAGTCTTTTCAACATTGCTTTAGCAGTTTCGTCAACTAATTTAGCATTGATTCAACAATTTCTTCAGCTCATTCAGCATTGCTTCACCAACAGCGTTCAGCTGCTTTCAGCATTCACACGCATTTTCTGCAGGAAATGCTATCTTTTTCTAGTTAGGGCCACGGGCAATCGCACCGGGCACTGGTCCCAACAGCTATGAACTGTACTACTGTTATTGTGTGGATTTTTTCTTATTATTATTCTCCTTCATCTTCCGGATGCTTTTTCGGTCGGTAACTAGTCCTGCAAGACATATTATATATCAAAACGTGCGGTTCGATCGGGATCGGTGTGCTATTACTTTTCTCAACAGTTCACGAATTATTCGCGACGTAAGTCGCGAAAAACTGCGCAAAATTTTTGCATGTAAGTCAATGGGACGGGCGGAAAAAAAAGACCGAAAAAGACCAATCATTGGAGTTTAACAAAAGTCTACTGCTCAGGCATACTTTCACCTAGAGACTCCATTTAAACTTTAAACAGTAGACACAAGTCTTGTGTATTGTCGTATTACTCCACGTTTTGATAGGTCATATAGTTTTTGATCAATCCATGATCAATGACCATGATCATTTTTGGAGAAATTATTAGATTATAATGGGTGTGTATTGCACGGAATGTTCGTGTCAGAGTGGGTGACATCATCGGTTAGAGTGGGAGAGATGCCAGAAAAACTCCAGATTTTTCCTCTATCCAAACTCCAAACGGCCACAATTCACACTCTACACACATAATTTCGGCCACGGTTGTAGACGAGCTCATCCTTGATCTCTTAATCTGCTCAAAATATCAGAGAGACTTACAGAATTTAAACTCTGAGCCTCTAAGTGCGGCCACGTCTGTCTCTGCTCCTCATTGAGTCCAATACAAATATTTTCTGAGAGAAGCAAAACGGCCTGATGTTTTAAAACTGCCAGCGTCGCCAAAATATTTACTGTAGAAACACCAAATCATACCGAAGTTTTCAGTAAGTCCTTAGAGCAACGTTGATCTGTGTTTTGTTCTGATAGGAGTTACCGTTTTGTCATGCTAAGCCTAAATGTGAGGCCGGTGCAGAGCCAGAAAATGGCTCTTTTTCTCCACGTTTCTGTCTGTCTCAGCCTGCGGGGGCCCCTATCGCCGTGGTAACCTCTTTGATCCTCAGGCCAGAGCTCGTTAACTTCATAAACAATCCACCTAGCGCTCGTTTAAATGTTTATAAACAGAGACACAGCTAAATCAGACTGACACAGGATGCAGCTACTAACTAACTATGTGTCAAGTCAGTCACACACACACACACACACAGACTCTAGAGCGAGCTTCATGTGATTACAGTTACACACACACCATGTGATTACAGTCTCACACACACACACACACACACACACACACACACACACACACACACACACACACCATGTGATTACAGACACACACACACACACACCATGTGATTACAGTCTCACACACACACACACACACACCATGTGATTACAGTCTCACACACACACACACACACACACACACACACACACACACACCATGTGATTACAGACACACACACACACACACACACACACACCATGTGATTACACACACACACACACACACACACACACACACACACACACCATGTGATTACAGTCACACACACACACACACCATGTGATTACAGTCACACACACACACACACACACACACACACACCATGTGATTACAGTCTCACACACACACACACACACACACACACACACACACCATGTGATTACAGACACACACACACACACACACACACACACACACACACACACACACACACACACCATGTGATTACAGTCACACACACACGCACACCATGTGATTACAGTCTCACACACACACACACACACACACACACACCATGTGATTACAGTCTCACACACACACACACACACACACACACACACACACACACACCATGTGATTACAGACACACACACACACACCATGTGATTACAGTCACACACACACACACACACACACACACACACACACACACACACACACACACACACACACACACACACACACACCATGTGATTACAGCAGTGTGCGAAATACCCATCAATATTCGGGGGGGTCCCTAACTCGCGATTGTTGCGCAGTACCGTTATTTTTTTTTCTTTTTATAAAGTAGGACTATAACATTACAATAAGCCAAGAAAATTAGCCTATAGCCTAAAAAGGAGAGGCAAAGTTGTGCATTACAATGCAGAAAGTAATTGATAATAAATAGACGATAATTCAATAAATAAAAGACAATAATTGGCACCACACTGGCACACTTGAACAATGAATAAATGCCAGGTATAGGAGACTGGCGCGCGATCAGGGCAATGCAGAAACGAATATAGACAATAAATAAAATACAACAATTAAAAAAAAATGAATGAAAGACACCAAACTCGTGCACTCAAATAACAACCAACTGTATAAATCTGGAGATCGGAGACTGACGTGCAATTATGTGCACGAGATCCTCAGCCTGCAATTATGACCGATCATGTAACCTTATCTAACCATCCATCTAGCAAATACGTTTAAACACAGCATTGAACACATCCACAAATCACATTCGTATAACGGGCCATCATGAAAATTGAAAAAGCACAGACAAATAGCTCACAACAGGCGCCTGGCCAAACAACACCACTGGGGGTTCAGGCCATAGTATGCTGAAGCAGGCTAGCCTCTTACCTCAAGTTATTTTCCTGCCTTAATGTCAAGCCAAGGGTTGCGGTATTTCCATTACCCCACCTGCTTAGGTGTAAAAAAAAAAAAGAAAAGAAAAGCGGCCAATCACCAGTGCTAGCAGCAGGGGCTGCGGCTACGTCTTCAGAGCACTCGGCCTCAACTTCACTTTCTTCGGCAGAGGGTGGGAGAGGAACGGGATCCTCTGTTCTGATAGCGAGTGGGCTCGACTCCTGCGCTGGGCTGGCGCACATGGCTAATTTGCATAATGCGCAGGTGACATGGTTCAGCTGAATGTTAAACGAATAAATGTTTTGAATTATGAATACTGGACATGGTGATCTTAAACACATTTAATTGACCACAATAAAATTATTGTATTATATTATATATATTTTTTTTTTGACAAGATTGAGACCCCCCTCAGATTTTGCTTTTGAGTCTTTCAGGGGGTCTCAAGGGTTAATCGGGGGGGTCCGACCCCCCCAAACCCCCCCGTATTTCGCACTATGGATTACAGTCACACACACACACACACACACCATGTGATTACAGTCACACACACACACACGCACGCACACTCACGCACACACACGCACACACACACGCACACACACACACACACACACACACACACACACACACACACACACACACACACACACACACACACACACAACCTAATGTTGTTACAGCTCCTCCATATCAGTGCTTATAGAAAGATGATCATGTGTCTGTCTGATCAGCTCTGTCTTGACCTTAAGATCGTGGGTTTGATTCCCATGTTGACAGAGATGGCACAACCCGCAGTAGCTCCCGTGGCCCATTCAAAATTTCCCGAGAGGAAATTTTCTATTTTCTTCCGCCTTTTTACGGTCTTCTTCTAGTCCTTCATACTTTGTGCTATTTCAACAATTCATATATCAAAACGTGCAGCTTTTTCTGGACTTTATCAGCATTACTTTTCTCTTTTTAACTATTTATACTTTTTAAAATATTTAACTTTTTCTGATTTTTTTTTTCCCCATAGAGAATGCATTGGAACAATCTTCAAACTCTTCAAATCTTCTTACTTCTTTCAGCCACTAAAGCTTCACCATACTTTCTGCTAGAGACTTCATTCAAATTCTGAGCTGTAGACAAACATCTAATGTATTCATCCTGTGTGTACAACTTTTTCATAGCTTGTACCGTTTTTGAGATAAATCCTTTAAAAGCACATGAGGATTTCTGACAAATTTCACACTTTTCAATGAGTGTGTATGGGGTTGGGTCAGAGTGGGTGACGTCATCGTAGAGTGCAGGAGATCCAAAAAAGCGACTGGAACTTTTCTTCTGAAACTGCCAGCAAAGCTACAAATGACACTCTACACTCATGATTTTGGAAACAGTTTGTAGCCACACTTGTATTCTGTCTCACAATGTCGTCAAAAATGCACAGAGACTCAGAGAATAATTTAAAATATTTTTTAAATGCAGCCAGGGAGCTCTCTGCTCTCATTCAGCCCAATGCATTTTTTTCACAGCAGCAGGAGGAGGAGCTCAACTTTGTAACTTGCTGTTAAGTGCTTTTTCATTCATTTTAATTCACCAAAAAATAGTCACAGGTCACAAAAAAGTCATCTTCTTGCTTGGTGTGGCTAATTTCTGCACTTTCCTTACTTTCTTTTTAAGCATCATTGAAAAATCTCACATTCATCAAAGTCTCAACCTCTCTTCTCCACAACTCCACTGTAGTGTAGGGGGTAGGGTGGCTGCTTGCCAACCCCAAAGTCACTGGTTCGAATCCAAGGGAAGAACTCTTGTTATGTTATGTTGAATTCTGCTCTCCTCCCCCGCCTTCAGTTGGTTACAGGTGTTTGTTAGCTCCTTGATTACTCATACCAGTTTGCAGCACATCATCACATTACAATGAATGACAACAGTCTTGAAAGCAGTGTGCTCTCTGTAGCTGAGTGGCAGAGTAAAGGCTTAATGATCATAAGGTCATGGGTTCGATTCCTGCCTCAGTCATTTCACATCATTGCTTGACTTTTGATTCCAACTAGAAAAAGCATTTCCAAGAATGGAAATGGTGTGACTGCTGATAGCAACTGAACGCTGTTGCAGAATTAGCAAATAGTGCAAGCAGTGATCACCATACAAATGTTTGACCAAGGTCAGAATCGAACCCACAACCTCATGGTCATTAGACTTCCACTCTGCCTCTAGGCCACAGTGCACACACAGTTGCAGAGACTGTTGTCTGTTAATGATCTGCACACTGTCAACATCAAGAAAGCTTGAGAGTCAAGCTTGAATGACTTAGAATGAAAATTTCTGTGAATTTCAGGCTGAGAGCAGCAGTTTCAACATGAAGCAAGTTATCAGAAGTCAACAGAGGACAACTGGGAAAATAATTCACTATAATTGTTGTTGAGGCAAGATTTGAACCAGCAACCTTCAGGTCTCCAGACCAGCAAGCTAACCACTAGGCTACAGACAGAGACAGTATGTGAGGGGTAAAGAAAACCTTTGATAAGAGGATCACTGGCTTCTGCTTAAAAAAAAAAGTAAGGAATCGAACCCATGACCTCATGATCAATAAACCTTTACTCTGCCACTTCGCCACAGAGAGCACAGACATTAGCATGTTGCCATTGTAATGTGATGATGTGCTGCAAACGGTGGCAGAAGCAATTAATGCGTCTCTTAACGAACACCTGTAACCAATTGAGGGTGGGGGAGGGGAGCAGAATTCAACATCATATAACAAGATTGCTCAGCCTGGATTTGAACTAGTGACCTTGGGGTTGGCAAGCGGCCACCTTACCAACTGGACTACAGACAGAGTTGTGGAGAACTCTCAGCATTGGGCTGAATGAGAGCAGAGAGCTCCCTGGCTGCATTTAAAAAATATTTTAAATTATTATCTAAGTCTCTTTGCATTTTTGACCAGAATTTTAGCCAGAAGACAAGTGTGGCTACAAAACTGGAGAAAATAATTTGTCTAGAGTTTAATTTGCAGAAAAAGTTAAATATTTTAAAAAGTATAAATAGTTAAAAAGAGAAAAGTAATGCCGATAAAGTTCAAAAAAAGCTGCACGTTTTGATATATGAATTGTTGAAATAGCACAACACCTAACACACTAACCATATGGCCACAGAGAACCTGAGTTACAATGAGCTTTATACTATGAGGAATCAAAGACTGTCCTGCTGAATAATTGGAATCAAAAGTCAAGCAATGATGTGAAATGACTGAGGCAGGAATCGAACCCATGACCATATGATCACTAAACCTTTACTCTGCCACTCGGCTACAGAGAGCACACTGCTTTCAAGACTGTTGTCATTCATTGTAATGTGATGATGTGCTGCAAACTGGTATGAGTAATCAAGGAGATAACAAACACCTGTAACCAATTGAAGGCGGGGGAGGAGAGCAGAATTCAACATAACATAACAAGAGTTCTTCCCTTGGATTCGAACCAGTGACCTTAGGGTTGGCAAGCAGCCACCCTAACCCCTACACTACAGTGGAGTTGTGAAGAAGAGAGGTTGAGACTTTGATGAATGTGAGATTTTTCAATGATGCTTAAAATAAAAAGAAATGAGTATAGATTAGCCACACCAAGAAAGAAGAGGACTTTTTTGTGACCTGTGACTATTTTTTGGTGAATTAAAATGAATTAAAAAGCACTTAACAGCAAGTTACAAAGTTGAGCTCCTTCTCCTGCTGATGTGAAAAAAATGCATTGGGCTGAATGAGAGCAGAGAGCTCCCTGGCTGCATTTAAAAAATATTTTAAATTATTATCTAAGTCTCTTTGCATTTTTGACCAGAATTTTAGCCAGAAGACAAGTGTGGCTACAAAACTGGAGAAAATAATTTGTCTAGAGTTTAATTTGTGGCCGTGCTGACAGTTTAGCCAGAAAAACTCTAGAATGTTTTTTTGCCTCTATCCACTCTGACACCACTCTAGCTCTGCTCGTTAGACGCAATACACACCCATTATAAAGCTGAAAAAAATCAGAAAAAGTTAAATATTTGAAAAAGTATAAATAGTTAAAAAGAGAAAAGTAATGCCGATAAAGTTAAAAAAAAGCTGCACGTTTTGATATATGAATTGTTGAAATAGCACAAAGTATGAAGGACTAGAAGAAGACCGTAAAAAGGCGGAAGAAAATGGCCAAACAGAAGAACAATAGTGTGACTGCTTCAGCAGTCACACTAATTATTCAGCTGTCATTGGACAGTCTTTGATTCCTCATAGTATAAAGCTCATTGTAACTCAGATTCTCTGTGGCCATATTTTTAGTGTGTTAGGTTACCACTCATGAAGTTGTGGGTTCAATTCCTTCCATGGACATGTTTCTTGTATGCCATTCCGCATGTCTTTGTCAATTTATTCTGCTAATTCAGCATGGTTCAGCATTGGGTTTCAGCATTCACACGCATGTTCCGTTAGGAAATGCTGTTTCTATTGTTCTTCTGTTCGGCCATTTTCTTCCGCCTTTTTACGGTCTTCTTCTAGTCCTTCATACTTTGTGCTATTTCAACAATTCATATGTCAAAACGTGCAGCTTTTTTTGAACTTTATCGGCATTACTTTTCTCTTTTTAACTATTTATACTTTTTAAAATATTTAACTTTTTCTGCAAATTAAACTCTAGACAAATAATTTTCTCCAGTTTTGTAGCCACACCTGTCTTCTGGCTAAAATTCTGGTCAAAAATGCAAAGAGACTTAGATAATAATTTAAAATATTTTTTAAATGCAGCCAGGGAGCTCTCTGCTCTCATTCAGCCCAATGCATTTTTTTCACAGCAGCAGGAGAAGGAGCTCAACTTTGTAACTTCTCCCCAACTCTGTCTGTAGTCCAGTTGGTAAGGTGGCCGCTTGCCAACCCCAAGGTCACTAGTTCGAATCCAGGCTGAGCAATCTTGTTATGTGATGTTGAATTCTGGTCCCCTCCCCCACCCTCAATTGGTTACAGGTGTCCGTTAAGAGAGGCATTAATTGCTTCTGCCACCGTTTGCAGCACATCATCAAATTACAATGGCAACACGCTTATGTCTATGTTTTCTGTGGCGAAGTGGCAGAGTAAAGGTTTACTGATCATGAGGTCATGGGTTCAATTCCTGCCTCATTCATGTCGTACTTTCTGCTAGAGACTTCATTCAAATTCTGATTTGTAGACAAACTTCTAATGGCTCATTTATGATGCTTTTTTAAAGACCCACTCCCGTGAAAATCGTGTTTTTTGAGCTTTTCACATGTTCCTGTGGCATTTTTCTTGTTTTAGAGCACATATCAGCAGAAAAGGAAGTGCAAAATTGCATTTCTGAGTTTTTCTGCCTTCAAACTGCTGTGAACCAATGGCAGACTCAAACTGGCAGTTTCAGGGAGACTGGAGCTGACGTGTCACAGCTCCAGGGGAGGGCACTAGTGCTACAAGCTGCCGCCCCGTTCTTCATCTGGCTCAGAGGTGAAAGGCTTGGCAGCTCGGTGTAGCTGTCAAGGTATAATAGGTATACCTCACCTGGTAGAGCAGCTTGCACCGAGAGCAAGAACTATGCTCCAGTCTGGGATCGAATCCCAGTGTAGAGTTTTACACTAAATGCGCTGAATCTGTAATTGTACAATGTCCAGCTGTCAGCAACCCGGGGGTGGGGTGCGAGGAGGTGGCTGGGCGGGTGCAAAACAGCGCAGTCTCCGCCCACCCCCCAGAGGTGAATTACTAATGTGCATGGCTAATGAGCTGGTTTTAAAATGGCCAAAAAGGGTCGCGGGAGTGGGACTTTAAGCATCATTGAAAAATCTCACATTCATCAAAGTCTCAACCTCTACTTCATCGGAAGTGTTGGAATGGCCTGGTGGATAAGGTTCCTGCCATCCCATCACAAGGTCACGGGTTCAAATCCCACCTGAGCAGTCTTGTTAGTGTGTCAGCCACTTTGACCTTTAACCAATACCACTTGGTCTGGTCACATGATCAAACTTGATAATGCATATGCGCCCCCACCTATTCTCTTTACCTCTTTCAATCTTGGTTTGTGTTAACATGTTTCTTGTTTATACCACTGCACTAAGATTGATTTGCACTGGAACTACAGCTTTGGGCTTGTTAACCTCAGAGTGAGACAGAGTGCAGTTCATCAACAGACAACAGTCTCTGCAACTGTGTATACACTGTGGCCTAGAGGCAGAGTGGAAGTCTGCTGACCATGAGGTTGTGGGTTCGATACCTACCTTGGTCAACCATTTGTATGGTGATCACTGCTTGCACTATTTGCTAATTCTGCAACAGCGTTCAGCTGCTTTCAGCAGTCACACGCATTTCCATCAGGAAATGCTACTTTCAGCATTCACACTATTGTTCTTCTGTTTGGCCATTTTCTTCCGCCTTTTTACGGTCTTCTTCTAGTCCTTCATACTTTGTGCTATTTCAACAATTCATATATCAAAACGTGCAGCTTTTTTTGAACTTTATCGGCATTACTTTTCTCTTTTTAACTATTTATACTTTTTCAAATATTTAACTTTTTCTGATTTTTTTCAGCTTTATAATGGGTGTGTATTGCGTCTAACGAGCAGAGCTAGAGTGGTGTCAGAGTGGAGAGAGGCAAAAAAACATTCTAGAGTTTTTCTGGCTAAACTGTCAGCACGGCCCCAAATTAAACTCTAGACAAATTATTTTCTCCAGTTTTGTAGCCACAGTTGTCTTCTGGCTAAAATTCTGGTCAAAAATGCAAAGAGACTTAGATAATAATTTAAAATATTTTTTAAATGCAGCCAGGGAGCTCTCTGCTCTCATTCAACCCAATGCATTTTTTTCAGAGCAGCAGGAGAAGGAGCTCAACTTTGTTACTTGCTGTTAAGTGCTTTTTAATTCATTTTAATTCACCAAAAAATAGTCACAGGTCACAAAAAAGTCCTCTTCTTACTTGGTGTGGCTAATTTATACTCATTTCTTTTTATTTTAAGCATCATTGAAAAATCTCACATTCATCAAAGTCTCAACCTCTCTTCTCCACAACTCCACTGTAGTGTAGGGGTAGGGTGGCTGCTTGCCAACCCCAAGGTTACTGGTTCGAATCCAAGGGAAGAACTCTTGTTATGTTATGTTGAATTCTGCTCTCCTCCCCCGCCTTCAATTGGTTACAGGTGTTTGTTATCTCCTTGATTACTCATACCAGTTTGCAGCACATCATCACATTACAATGAATGACAACAGTCTCGAAAGCAGTGTGCTCTCTGTAGCCGAGTGGCAGAGTAAAGGCTTAGTGATCATATGGTCATGGGTTCGATTCCTGCATCAGTCATTTCACATCATTGCTTGACTTTTGATTCCAATTATTCAGCTGTCATTGGACAGTCTTTGATTCCTCATAGTATATAGCTCATTGTAACTCAGGTTCTCTGTGGCCATCTGGTTAGTGTGTTAGGTTACCACTCATGAAGTTGTGGGTTCAAGTCCTTCCATGGACATGTTTCTTGTATGCCATTCCGCATGTCTTTGTCAATTTATTCTGCTAATTCTGCTAATAATAGTCACAGGTCACAAAAAAGTCCTCTTCTTACTTGGTGTGGCTAATTTATACTCATTTCTTTTTATTTTAAGCATCATTGAAAAATCTCACATTCATCAAAGTCTCAACCTCTCCTATCCACAACTCTACTCTAGTGTAGTGGTTAGGTAGCCAGGCTAGCGCCGCCTACTGGTTCCGGCAAATTTCATTTGCCTCAACAATGTAGTCAGGACACTAGCAATGCGTTTCGGTTTGCTCCGTCCGCCAGAGCGGACGGACCAATCAGCGAACAGACGGGTAAGTGAAGGCGATGACGTTGAACTCAAGCGCTCAAGATTAACCTATGAGCTTAACCGGTGTATAGCACACGTGACCACCAAGCAGCAGCGATTAGTTGAAGCAAATGTAAGCAACCGCCTCCCGGAAGCGAACGAATCCCTATGGCTCGTGTTCAGATGCTTTTTGAAATGTAATGAAATAAGCGGCTGATGCATCAGGCTAGTGGTTAGGGTGGCTGCTTGCCAACCCCAAGGTTGCTGGTTCAAATCCAGGTTGAGCACACTTGTTACATTATGTTGAATTCTGCTCCCCTCCATCACCCTCAATCGGTTACAGGTGGTCGTTAAGAGACGCATTAATTGCTAATGCCACAGTTTGCAGCACATCATCACATTACAATCAATGACAACATGCTTATGTGTGTGCTCTCTGTAGTAACTTTCCTTACTTTTTCTTTAAAGCAGAAGCCAGTGATCCTCTTATTAAAGGTTTTCTTTGCCCCTCACATACTGTCTCTGTCTGTAGCCTAGTGGTTAGCTTGCTGGTCTGAAGACCTGAAGGTTGCTAGTTCAAATCTTGCCTCAACAACAATTATAGTGAATTATTTTCCCAGTCGTCCTCTGTTGACTTCTGATAACTTGCTTCATGTTGAAACTGCTGCTCTCAGCCTGAAATTCACAGAAATTTTCATTGTAAGTCATTCAAGCTTGACTCTCAAGCTTTCTTGGTGTTGACACAGTGTGTTTCCAACAGGTGCAGCTTTGGGCTCTGTAGCCGAGTGGCAGAGTAAAGGTTTATTGATCATGAGGTCATGGGTTCGATTCCTGCCTCCAGTCCAGCTCCAGTCTCCCTGAAACTGCCAGTTTGCGTCTGCCATTGGTTCACAGCAATTTGAAGGCAGAAAAACTCAGCGTGTCATACTTTCTGCTAGAGACTTCATTCAAATTCTGATCTGTAGACAAACTTCTAACTTTATACTCTTTTCTTTCTTTTTTTAAGCATCATTGAAAAATCTCACATTCATCAAAGTCTCAACCTCTCTTCAGAAGTCAGTGAGCCTCTTATACAGGGATTTCTTTTACTCTTCTCTCATTGAATGTAACTATGGTGAAGTGGTTAGATCAGTGGGCTGATGTACTGAAGGTTGTGGGTTCATTTCCTTCCTTGGACATGTTTCTTGTATGCCATTCCGCATGTCTTTGTCAATTTATTCTGCTAATTCAGCATGGTTCAGCAATGGCTTTCAGCATTCACACCATTTCCATTTTTGGAAATGCTTTTTCTAGTTAGTGTGACTGCTGAAGCAGTCACACTATTGTTCTTCTGTTTGGCCATTTTCTTCCGCCTTTTTACGGTCTTCTTCTAGTCCTTCATACTTTGTGCTATTTCAACAATTCATATATCAAAATGTGCAGCTTTTTTTGAACTTTATCGGCATTACTTTTCTCTTTTTAACTATTTATACTTTTTAAAATATTTAACTTTTTCACAAAAAATCTCACATTCATCAAAGTCTCAACCTCTCTTCTTCACAACTCCACTGTAGTGTAGGGGTTAGGGTACCTGCTTGCCAACCCTAAGGTCACTGGTTCGAATGTAAGGGAAGAACTCTTGTTATGTTATGTTGAATTCTGCTCTCCTCCCCCGCCTTCAATTGGTTACAGGTGTTTGTTATCTCCTTGATTACTCGTACCAGTTTGCAGCACATCATCACATTACAATGAATGACAACAGTCTTGAAAGCAGTGTGCTCTCTGTAGCCGAGTGGCAGAGTAAAGATTTAGTGATCATATGGTCATGGGTTCGATTCCTGCCTCAGTCATTTCACAATCACATTTGATTCCAATTATTCAGCTGTCATTGGACAGTCTTTGATTCCTCATAGTATAAAGCTCATTGTAACTCAGGTTCTCTGTGGCCATATGGTTAGTGTGTTAGGTGTTGTGCTATTTCAACAATTCATATATCAAAACGTGCAGCTTTTTTTGAACTTTATCGGCATTACTTTTCTCTTTTTAACTATTTATACTTTTTAAAATATTTAACTTTTCTGCAAATTAAACTCTAGACAAATTATTTTCTCCAGTTTTGTTGCCACACTTGTCTTCTGGCTAAAATTCTGGTCAAAAATGCAAAGAGACTTAGATAATAATTTAAAATATTTTTTAAATGCAGCCAGGGAGCTCTCTGCTCTCATTCAGCCCAATGCTGAGAGTTCTCCACAACTCTGTCTGTAGTCCAGTTGGTTACAGGTGTTTGTTAAGAGACGCATTAATTGCTTCTGCCACCGTTTGCAGCACATCATCACATTACAATGGCAACATGCTTATGTCTGTGCTCTCTGTGGCGAAGTGGCAGAGTAAAGGTTTATTGATCATGAGGTCATGGGTTCGATTCCTTACTTTTTTTTTTAAGCAGAAGCCAGTGATCCTCTTATCAAAGGTTTTCTTTACCCCTCACATGCTGTCTCTGTCTGTAGCCTAGTGGTTAGCTTGCTGGTCTAGAGACCTGAAGGTTGCTGGTTCAAATCTTGCCTCAACAACAATTATAGTGAATTATTTTCCCAGTCGTCCTCTGTTGACTTCTGATAACTTGCTTCATGTTGAAACTGCTGCTCTCAGCCTGAAATTCACAGAAATTTTCATTCTAAGTCATTCAAGCTTGACTCTCAAGCTTTCTTGATGTTGACAGTGTGCAGATCATTAACAGACAACAGTCTCTGCAACTGTGTGTGCACCGTGGCCTAGAGGCCGAGTGGAAGTCTAATGACCATGAGGTTGTGGGTTCGATTCCGACCTTGGTCAAACATTTGTATGGTGATCACTGCTTGCACTATTTGCTAATTCTGCAACAGCGTTCAGTTGCTATCAGCAGTCACACCATTTCCATTCTTGGAAATGCTTTTTCTAGTTCTCCTTCATCTTCCGGACGACTTTCGATTCGCAACTAGTCCTGCAACTCTTCGAGTTGCAGGACATATTATATATCAAGACGTGCGTCTTGATCGGGATCGGTGTGCTATTACTTTTCTCAACAGTATATGAATTTTTCGCGACGCAGTCGCGAAAAACTGCGCAAAAATTTTGCATGTAAGTCAATGGGACGGGCGGAAAAAAAAGACCGAAAAAGACCAATCATTGGAGTTTAACAAACGTCTACTGCTCAGGCATACTTTCACCTAGAGACTCCATTTAAACTTTAAACAGTAGACACAAGTCTTGTGTATTGTCGTATTACTCCATGTTTTGATAGTTCATATAGTTTTTTTTTTTTTAAAGTATATTTTTTTGGCTTTTCATGCCTTTAGTAGATAGGACAGTTGAGAGTGTGACAGGAAATGGGAGGCAGAGATGGGGGAATGACATGCAGGATAGGGCCGTCCGACGCGGGACTCGAACCGGGGCCGCCTGCAGCGAGGACTATAGCCTCAGCACATGGGGCGGGTGCTCTACCAACTGAGCTAAACTCCGCCCCATTCATATAGTTTTTGATCAATCCATGATCAATGACCATGATCATTTTTGGAGAAATTATGAGATTATAATGGGTGTGTATTGCATGGAATGTTCGTGTCAGAGTGGGTGACATCATCGGTTAGAGTGGGAGAGATGCCAGAAAAACTCCAGATTTTTTCTCTATCCAACCTCCATACGGCCACAATTTCCACTCTAAACACATAATTTCGGCCACGGTTGTAGACGAGCTCATCCTTGATCTCTTAATCTGCTCAAAATATCGGAGAGACTTACAGAATTTAAACTCTGAGCCTCTAAGTGCGGCCACGTCTGTCTCTGCTCCTCATTGAGTCCAATACAAATATTTTCTGAGAGAAGCAGAACGGCCTGATGTTTTAAAACTGCCAGCGTCGCCAAAATATTTACTGTAGAAACACCAAATCGTACCGAAATTTTCAGTAAGTCCTTAGAGCAACGTTGATCTGTGTTTTGTTCTGATAGGAGTTACCGTTTTCTCACCCTAAGCCTAAATGTGAGACCGGTGCAGAGGCAGAAAATGGCTCTTTTTCTACACGTTTCTGTCTGTCTCAGCCTGCGGGGGCCCCTATCGCCGTGGTAACCTCTTTGATCCTCAGGCCAGGGCTCGTTAACTTCATAAACAATCCGCCTGGCGCTCGTTTAAATGTTTATAAACACAGACACAGCTAAATCAGACTGACACAGGATGCAGCTACTAACTAACTATGTGTCAAGTCAGTCACACACACACACACACACACACACACACACACACACACACACAGACTCTAGAGCCAGCTTCATGTGATTACAGTCACACGCACACACACACACACCATGTGATTACAGTCTCACACACACACACACACACACACACACACACACACACACACACCATGTGATTACAGTATCACACACACACACACACACACACCATGTCATTACAGTCTCACACACACACACACACACACACCATGTGATTACAGTCACACACACACACACACACACACCATGTGATTACAGTCTCACACACACACACACACACACATACACACACACACCATGTGATTACAGACACACACACACACACACACACACACACACACACACACATACGTACTTAGGCCACCTTTGGGGTCGGATCAGAAAACTCCCTACTTTTGGGGACATCCACTTTCTGAATGGTTTAGAGAGAAACCGACAGGATATTCAGATGTGGGAGGATGCCATCATTACCAAAATCACTTGATATTTTAGATTAAAGCATATTTTGTCCAGTCTGACTTTGAACCCAACCTTTGTGGACAAATCTTATTTAAGAGACCTCTGGGGACTTGGGCTATACACATATTCTGATAGAGGTAATCTTTGGGGTCTTATTTTTAGCAAGCCAATTAGTTGGAGCTATTTATGTATTATTATTATTTGGAAATGGTTTAGATGGTATTTGGATTTGATTATTCTGAAATTATTAATTTTAATTCAATATGATTCAATGTTTGCTCATATCTTCTATATCTTTAGTCTGAAATGTTCCATTTAAAGCTATGGTCTACATTCTGAAAAACAATAAAAGATTTGAAAATCCCCCCAGCACACACACACCCCTCCCCTCTGAGCCTCCTAACGACACATCTCCTTGAGCAGAAGAGCAGCAAAGCAACAAGCCTGGCAACTGAAATCAGAGTGGCATGTTGGATTCATAGTCACAACTTCCACAATAAAAAACAAAGATTACCTGTTCAACAAAAACACTGCTGCTGTATGAGCAGTATCGCTTCCCATGGTCATAACTTGGCGGAGCTTTCTCTCTATCAGCCAAACGATGATCCCATGTTTACTTTTGTTTTGTTATGTAGTTATGTAGTATGTAGTTTTTACTGTAAAATAATATTTCTAAACTCATTGAAGTTGTAGAAAAATGTCTAATAGGATGAATGGTGCCGCCACTGCAGCCTGAGCGGGGTCGCTCTGTACACTGCACACCGCAGCTCCACTGAGCTCCGGAGCCCCAGTCTCTGCTCCTCTCCCTCTGACATAGCGCTCTGTGCTGAGGCGCAGGGCCGACCGCCTTCCTCCAGCTCTAGAACTTTGCTCAGCAGAGGAGGCTGGTCCATTGAGGCAGAGGAGGTTGGTCCTCCTCTATTTTTGAGAGGCAAAAGGAAAATTTATTTTTTATTTAAGAAAGAGTAACTGGTTGAAATAAATCATTACCAAATCTCAGTATAATTTATAAAATATTATATATGTATTTTATCATAAAAAAAGTTGTTTTTTTGGAAGAAAATCCACTTAAAACGGCTCAACTGCGCCGCCAGCAGGCTCAGGAGACAGAGCAGGCTGTGTGAGGAGCAGGGAGCAGGAAGGTGGGGGCTCTACGGAGGTGGCAAGATTTTTACTTCCCTAACTGGCCTCGGGGCGGGATCTTCTTCCATTGACTCAATAGGCTCGTTCGAGATGAACTGCGCCTCGCCTGGACGGTCGGCGAGAGCAGGCGGCAGCAGCAGGGGGTGGTGACAGAAAGCTGCAGTCAAGTCGGACAGTTTCCAGCCGCCGTCAATACAAACAGGAAGTCACCAAAGTATATATTTCTTATGCTGTACTGCAATTGTCCAATAAATAACCAATATATTTCTCAGGATATAAGTTTGACTCAGTGTGAATATTTTTTTAAGCAGTATAGGCCTACAACATGAAATTCATATAATCTAGCATTATACAACAACACGTAGTGTTTGCAGTCCTAACTAAGAGCCAATCAGCTCATGATCCGGTGCGTTTCCCATCATGCCCTGAGGCTTGCAGGCGGTAGCAGTCGGTGGAGAGCAACTGCGGCGCCTGGCTCTAAAAGCTGCGGCCGCCTTGATCTCGTGAGGTTATCGTTGCAGGCGCGTGCATGACGTCAGAGCAAGTCGGGATCAAGTCGGACACAAATCTAACCGGCATGCATTGTGCGCTGGTCACCGGCGATCGATTCTGCGCACGCCTGGCTCATCTCGAACGCACCTATTGCATTTAGGATGTCTTCATCCTGACCTGTGATTGGCTAAGACACGTAAAACGACGTCATGACGGAGGAGGCTCTTCTGTACCAATCAGCAATCAGAACACAAGATTGACAGCAGGTTGGTCCAATAACAGTTCCCAAATGTCATTCTCACATTTATACAGCTGTAAACAGGAAATACCGCTATGTATTTTACAGCTTTCACTACCAGCTATGCTCGGACAAGAAATATGGAGTTTTTAGCGATATTGGAATCGGTTGGAGGACATAATGTTAGCGGCACGACCGGGACACAATACGGAGCAGCAACGAAGTTGTTTTGTTGTGATATGCTGCTGTCGTGTAGTTACTCTGACAGCTGCATTCGCGTTGACTGTCACAACGGTAACCTGGGGTCGAGGCGCGGAAGGAGAAGATATTTAGCGGCACAACAGCGGGACATAATACGGAACAGCAACGCACTTTGTCTTGGGCGAGTGTACTAATGAGTGTTGTGTGATGTGCTGTGCTGTCCTGCAGTCTTTGTAAACTGCTGCGGTAGCGTAGTGGGTAGAGCAGATGGCTGGCATGCCGGTGACTGTCCGACGGTCCGAGCCCCACTAATTACCGTATTTTCCGGACTATATGTCGCACCTGAGTATTAGTCGCATCTGCCTAAAAATACGTCATGAAGAGGAAAAGAACATATATAGCCTAAGTCGCACCGGTTTATAAGTCGCATTTATTTTTCAAACATTTAATTAATAGCCGGGTGTCATATAATGACCAGGCTTTGTTTACACGAAAGGCCGGCACCTATAGCGCGCGCTGCTGTTATGCATGCGCGTTTCTCTGTGGTGTGTAGCCTATGTGTGTGTGAGGATGCGGAGATGAATGAAGGCGATCGTCCCAAGGGGGGCGGCGGCGGCGAATATCGCTACTTTTTTTTTTTTTAACACGTTAGTTTAGGCGGCAGCGCTGGAAACCCTGTGATCAGAAACCCTTTGTGGACTCTGTGAAGACAGACGGGAGTGAAGCCGACCTCTCCTCTGCTTCAGAGAGGGATAGCCTGGCACTGTCGGACCTGGCTCTCTGCTCCGTGTCATGGTCCTGATGTCAAAGTCACTGCTCCTCTCATGGTCCTGATGTCAAAGTCACTGCTCCTCTCATGGTCCTGATGTCAAAGTCACTGCTCCTCTCATGGTCCTGATGTCAAAGTCACTCTGCCTTGTGGCTTTACAAATTCTAAAGAAAAGGTGAGTACTTAATAGTTCAATTATTTTTTTCCTCAGTGTTTTTTCCAATTACTATGAAACTGACAAAGTTTGATTTCTGCTCACTCTGCACCTCTGATGTTGTCAACAGGATCTCTGCTCCTCTCATGGTCCTGATGTCAAAGTCACTCACCTCCACTCATGGTCCTGATGTCAACAGACTTTTATCATTTAATAAAATGTTTTTTTAAAGAAGTCTTGTACGTCATTGTTTTATTACTCAAATTAAATCGAATATAAGAAAGTAGAGATAGGTAGTTGACTAAAATAACATGACACCGTGGACTGGTTTTCCTCCTGTCCTCCCCAATTTTTTCAGTCACCAGCCGCCACTGTTGCTCAGCACTGCTAGCAGCAGCCCAGCACCAATAGGCTACCAGTAATGATGGTGGCGGCGACGACGACAACTGCTGGACAAAGCTCCAGAGCTGGAGGGAGGCTGGTCAGCCAGGCAAACAAAAACACTGCTGCTGTATGAGCAGTATCGCTTCCCATGGTCATAACTTGGCGGAGCTTTCTCTCTATCAGCCAAACGATGATCCCATGTTTACTTTTGTTTTGTTATGTAGTTATGTAGTATGTAGTTTTTACTGTAAAATAATATTTCTAAACTCATTGAAGTTGTAGAAAAATGTCTAATAGGATGAATGGTGCCGCCACTGCAGCCTGAGCGGGGTCGCTCTGTACACTGCACACCGCAGCTCCACTGAGCTCCGGAGCCCCAGTCTCTGCTCCTCTCCCTCTGACATAGCGCTCTGTGCTGAGGCGCAGGGCCGACCGCCTTCCTCCAGCTCTAGAACTTTGCTCAGCAGAGGAGGCTGGTCCATTGAGGCAGAGGAGGTTGGTCCTCCTCTATTTTTGAGAGGCAAAAGGAAAATTTATTTTTTATTTAAGAAAGAGTAACTGGTTGAAATAAATCATTACCAAATCTCAGTATAATTTATAAAATATTATATATGTATTTTATCATAAAAAAAGTTGTTTTTTTGGAAGAAAATCCACTTAAAACGGCTCAACTGCGCCGCCAGCAGGCTCAGGAGACAGAGCAGGCTGTGTGAGGAGCAGGGAGCAGGAAGGTGGGGGCTCTACGGAGGTGGCAAGATTTTTACTTCCCTAACTGGCCTCGGGGCGGGATCTTCTTCCATTGACTCAATAGGCTCGTTCGAGATGAACTGCGCCTCGCCTGGACGGTCGGCGAGAGCAGGCGGCAGCAGCAGGGGGTGGTGACAGAAAGCTGCAGTCAAGTCGGACAGTTTCCAGCCGCCGTCAATACAAACAGGAAGTCACCAAAGTATATATTTCTTATGCTGTACTGCAATTGTCCAATAAATAACCAATATATTTCTCAGGATATAAGTTTGACTCAGTGTGAATATTTTTTTAAGCAGTATAGGCCTACAACATGAAATTCATATAATCTAGCATTATACAACAACACGTAGTGTTTGCAGTCCTAACTAAGAGCCAATCAGCTCATGATCCGGTGCGTTTCCCATCATGCCCTGAGGCTTGCAGGCGGTAGCAGTCGGTGGAGAGCAACTGCGGCGCCTGGCTCTAAAAACTGCGGCCGCCTTGATCTCGTGAGGTTATCGTTGCAGGCGCGTGCATGACGTCAGAGCAAGTCGGGATCAAGTCGGACACAAATCTAACCGGCATGCATTGTGCGCTGGTCACCGGCGATCGATTCTGCGCACGCCTGGCTCATCTCGAACGCACCTATTGCATTTAGGATGTCTTCATCCTGACCTGTGATTGGCTAAGACACGTAAAACGACGTCATGACGGAGGAGGCTCTTCTGTACCAATCAGCAATCAGAACACAAGATTGACAGCAGGTTGGTCCAATAACAGTTCCCAAATTTCATTCTCACATTTATACAGCTGTAAACAGGAAATACCGCTATGTATTTTACAGCTTTCACTACCAGCTATGCTCGGACAAGAAATATGGAGTTTTTAGCGATATTGGAATCGGTTGGAGGACATAATGTTAGCGGCACGACCGGGACACAATACGGAGCAGCAACGAAGTTGTTTTGTTGTGATATGCTGCTGTCGTGTAGTTACTCTGACAGCTGCATTCGCGTTGACTGTCACAACGGTAACCTGGGGTCGAGGCGCGGAAGGAGAAGATATTTAGCGGCACAACAGCGGGACATAATACGGAACAGCAACGCACTTTGTCTTGGGCGAGTGTACTAATGAGTGTTGTGTGATGTGCTGTGCTGTCCTGCAGTCTTTGTAAACTGCTGCGGTAGCGTAGTGGGTAGAGCAGATGGCTGGCATGCCGGTGACTGTCCGACGGTCCGAGCCCCACTAATTACCGTATTTTCCGGACTATATGTCGCACCTGAGTATTAGTCGCATCTGCCTAAAAATACGTCATGAAGAGGAAAAGAACATATATAGCCTAAGTCGCACCGGTTTATAAGTCGCATTTATTTTTCAAACATTTAATTAATAGCCGGGTGTCATATAATGACCAGGCTTTGTTTACACGAAAGGCCGGCACCTATAGTGCGCGCTGCTGTTATGCATGCGCGTTTCTCTGTGGTGTGTAGCCTATGTGTGTGTGAGGATGCGGAGATGAATGAAGGCGATCGTCCCAAGGGGGGCGGCGGCGGCGAATATCGCTACTTTTTTTTTTTTTAACACGTTAGTTTAGGCGGCAGCGCTGGAAACCCTGTGATCAGAAACCCTTTGTGGACTCTGTGAAGACAGACGGGAGTGAAGCCGACCTCTCCTCTGCTTCAGAGAGGGATAGCCTGGCACTGTCGGACCTGGCTCTCTGCTCCGTGTCATGGTCCTGATGTCAAAGTCACTGCTCCTCTCATGGTCCTGATGTCAAAGTCACTGCTCCTCTCATGGTCCTGATGTCAAAGTCACTGCTCCTCTCATGGTCCTGATGTCAAAGTCACTGCTCCTCTCATGGTCCTGATGTCAAAGTCACTCACCTGCTCTCATGGTCCTGATGTCAAAGTCACTCTGCCTTGTGGCTTTACAAATTCTAAAGAAAAGGTGAGTACTTAATAGTTCAATTATTTTTTTCCTCAGTGTTTTTTCCAATTACTATGAAACTGACAAAGTTTGATTTCTGCTCACTCTGCACCTCTGATGTTGTCAACAGGATCTCTGCTCCTCTCATGGTCCTGATGTCAAAGTCACTCACCTCCACTCATGGTCCTGATGTCAACAGACTTTTATCATTTAATAAAATGTTTTTTTAAAGAAGTCTTGTACGTCATTGTTTTATTACTCAAATTAAATCGAATATAAGAAAGTAGAGATAGGTAGTTGACTAAAATAACATGACACCGTGGACTGGTTTTCCTCCTGTCCTCCCCAATTTTTTCAGTCACCAGCCGCCACTGTTGCTCAGCACTGCTAGCAGCAGCCCAGCACCAATAGGCTACCAGTAATGATGGTGGCGGCGACGACGACAACTGCTGGACAAAGCTCCAGAGCTGGAGGGAGGCTGGTCAGCCAGGCAAACAAAAACACTGCTGCTGTATGAGCAGTATCGCTTCCCATGGTCATAACTTGGCGGAGCTTTCTCTCTATCAGCCAAACGATGATCCCATGTTTACTTTTGTTTTGTTATGTAGTTATGTAGTATGTAGTTTTTACTGTAAAATAATATTTCTAAACTCATTGAAGTTGTAGAAAAATGTCTAATAGGATGAATGGTGCCGCCACTGCAGCCTGAGCGGGGTCGCTCTGTACACTGCACACCGCAGCTCCACTGAGCTCCGGAGCCCCAGTCTCTGCTCCTCTCCCTCTGACATAGCGCTCTGTGCTGAGGCGCAGGGCCGACCGCCTTCCTCCAGCTCTAGAACTTTGCTCAGCAGAGGAGGCTGGTCCATTGAGGCAGAGGAGGTTGGTCCTCCTCTATTTTTGAGAGGCAAAAGGAAAATTTATTTTTTATTTAAGAAAGAGTAACTGGTTGAAATAAATCATTACCAAATCTCAGTATAATTTATAAAATATTATATATGTATTTTATCATAAAAAAAGTTTGTTTTTTGGAAGAAAATCCACTTAAAACGGCTCAACTGCGCCGCCAGCAGGCTCAGGAGACAGAGCAGGCTGTGTGAGGAGCAGGGAGCAGGAAGGTGGGGGCTCTACGGAGGTGGCAAGATTTTTACTTCCCTAACTGGCCTCGGGGCGGGATCTTCTTCCATTGACTCAATAGGCTCGTTCGAGATGAACTGCGCCTCGCCTGGACGGTCGGCGAGAGCAGGCGGCAGCAGCAGGGGGCGGTGACAGAAAGCTGCAGTCAAGTCGGACAGTTTCCAGCCGCCGTCAATACAAACAGGAAGTCACCAAAGTATATATTTCTTATGCTGTACTGCAATTGTCCAATAAATAACCAATATATTTCTCAGGATATAAGTTTGACTCAGTGTGAATATTTTTTTAAGCAGTATAGGCCTACAACATGAAATTCATATAATCTAGCATTATACAACAACACGTAGTGTTTGCAGTCCTAACTAAGAGCCAATCAGCTCATGATCCGGTGCGTTTCCCATCATGCCCTGAGGCTTGCAGGCGGTAGCAGTCGGTGGAGAGCAACTGCGGCGCCTGGCTCTAAAAACTGCGGCCGCCTTGATCTCGTGAGGTTATCGTTGCAGGCGCGTGCATGACGTCAGAGCAAGTCGGGATCAAGTCGGACACAAATCTAACCGGCATGCATTGTGCGCTGGTCACCGGCGATCGATTCTGCGCACAGCCTGGCTCATCTCGAACGCACCTATTGCATTTAGGATGTCTTCATCCTGACCTGTGATTGGCTAAGACACGTAAAACGACGTCATGACGGAGGAGGCTCTTCTGTACCAATCAGCAATCAGAACACAAGATTGACAGCAGGTTGGTCCAATAACAGTTCCCAAATTTCATTCTCACATTTATACAGCTGTAAACAGGAAATACCGCTATGTATTTTACAGCTTTCACTACCAGCTATGCTCGGACAAGAAATATGGAGTTTTTAGCGATATTGGAATCGGTTGGAGGACATAATGTTAGCGGCACGACCGGGACACAATACGGAGCAGCAACGAAGTTGTTTTGTTGTGATATGCTGCTGTCGTGTAGTTACTCTGACAGCTGCATTCGCGTTGACTGTCACAACGGTAACCTGGGGTCGAGGCGCGGAAGGAGAAGATATTTAGCGGCACAACAGCGGGACATAATACGGAACAGCAACGCACTTTGTCTTGGGCGAGTGTACTAATGAGTGTTGTGTGATGTGCTGTGCTGTCCTGCAGTCTTTGTAAACTGCTGCGGTAGCGTAGTGGGTAGAGCAGATGGCTGGCATGCCGGTGACTGTCCGACGGTCCGAGCCCCACTAATTACCGTATTTTCCGGACTATATGTCGCACCTGAGTATTAGTCGCATCTGCCTAAAAATACGTCATGAAGAGGAAAAGAACATATATAGCCTAAGTCGCACCGGTTTATAAGTCGCATTTATTTTTCAAACATTTAATTAATAGCCGGGTGTCATATAATGACCAGGCTTTGTTTACACGAAAGGCCGGCACCTATAGTGCGCGCTGCTGTTATGCATGCGCGTTTCTCTGTGGTGTGTAGCCTATGTGTGTGTGAGGATGCGGAGATGAATGAAGGCGATCGTCCCAAGGGGGGCGGCGGCGGCGAATATCGCTACTTTTTTTTTTTTTAACACGTTAGTTTAGGCGGCAGCGCTGGAAACCCTGTGATCAGAAACCCTTTGTGGACTCTGTGAAGACAGACGGGAGTGAAGCCGACCTCTCCTCTGCTTCAGAGAGGGATAGCCTGGCACTGTCGGACCTGGCTCTCTGCTCCGTGTCATGGTCCTGATGTCAAAGTCACTGCTCCTCTCATGGTCCTGATGTCAAAGTCACTGCTCCTCTCATGGTCCTGATGTCAAAGTCACTCACCTGCTCTCATGGTCCTGATGTCAAAGTCACTCTGCCTTGTGGCTTTACAAATTCTAAAGAAAAGGTGAGTACTTAATAGTTCAATTATTTTTTTCCTCAGTGTTTTTTCCAATTACTATGAAACTGACAAAGTTTGATTTCTGCTCACTCTGCACCTCTGATGTTGTCAACAGGATCTCTGCTCCTCTCATGGTCCTGATGTCAAAGTCACTCACCTCCACTCATGGTCCTGATGTCAACAGACTTTTATCATTTAATAAAATGTTTTTTTAAAGAAGTCTTGTACGTCATTGTTTTATTACTCAAATTAAATCGAATATAAGAAAGTAGAGATAGGTAGTTGACTAAAATAACATGACACCGTGGACTGGTTTTCCTCCTGTCCTCCCCAATTTTTTCAGTCACCAGCCGCCACTGTTGCTCAGCACTGCTAGCAGCAGCCCAGCACCAATAGGCTACCAGTAATGATGGTGGCGGCGACGACGACAACTGCTGGACAAAGCTCCAGAGCTGGAGGGAGGCTGGTCAGCCAGGCCAACCAGCCTCTTATATACTAAAGAATGTGTATATACACCCTGAGGAATGCGCAAGTGTTGGTGTTTTTTAAAATTTTGCCCACTAAAATAAAGAGTTTTTAACTTTTTCAAACCCACCTGAGTGCCTGCACTTTTTTCTTTCTGATCTGTTAACCCTTTGCAATAGCACCGGTGGTTTGAGGGACACCAGCAGCGCTCCTGTGATGCTGTTTTTTCAGTCTCTTATATTCTTGTTATCGACACCCTGAGATATGTCTAAGCAGAGTCATTTGAATTGAGGGACAGAGCTTCCTGACATTGTGTTAATATTCACTGAATAAATACAGTCGGTTGAAATTAGGACAAGAAAATGTTACAACCAATGAGGAGGGGACCCACACACAAGTACAAAACACGGGCACTTTGTTGCAGCCTCACCGATCTTTAATTATCAAAACGGGCATGCATGAAAAAAACAACAGACAGACCCTCCAGCTCTGAAACTTGTACCAAACAAACACATCTTTTGATATTGAGGCAATACTGTACGTACAGAACTGTTTCTACCAGTTTTAAACAACATTTTTTTTTAACTGATGGCCGTCAAATTGTGACCGAAACGAAGAGGTCCATAAAAGTTCACAAAAACTGTGACCGAAACGAAGAGGTCCATAAAAGTTCACAAAAACTTTTGGTTTTGTTCCATGAAAATGTATCAAAAAATAGGCTACCCCTTTTTGTCGTTAGTGAGTTTTAAAAGCCAGGCAACTAAGCTTCCAGAGCTATCCACATTGATTCTCTACTGAATTCTCATTACATTGATGTCGCATTCAGTGACGGAATTTTAGTTTAAAATGTGTTTAAAAATGGCCGGAGATGGGGAGAAGAAGAAAACGGTAAGAAACATCCAAGTTATTAAACTGTGTGGACATCAACAATGTTCTCTGTGCTGGAGTTCAGGTATAGAGACTCTGATAATGCTCTCTGAGACTTGTCATGTGATGCTGAACCTTCTAAGTGTTTTTAAAATAACGCTAGTAATATCTGTCCAAGAGCCCCGGTCACAGACAGAGAAAGCTAATTGGCTAAAACTCATAAAATTACCAAACTGTTAGGCAGCAACCAACCATAATTTCCACTCTACACTAATGTTTGACTGGTATCCATGCATATATATAGCCTACAAGTGAAATTGGCTGGAGTATCACTTTGAAACATCTTTTTTTTCCTGTACCTAATTTTAAACATTTCACAACTTATTTTCTTGATGCTCAACGGAACATCGTTTAGCTTACCTTTTTTAGATGCTCACTTAAATACCTGTTCATCATGAAGTGTTCGTCTGCCTCTTTAAGGCAGTGATTCTGTTCCTCACATAGTTTTTGATGTCAGTCCATGTTCGTTCCTTCAGCGGTTCATTTTGCAGACAAAGCATGCAGTCTCTCTTGGCAGGAACTGTGAATGTTCTAATGAACTTCATCAGGTGCTTCTCAACGGACCGCACTTCTTCCGCTTCCCACTTTCGTCTGCGTTTTTCTGCTGGTTCTGTGAAGAAAAGAATAAATGCAGTTCCATGTAATAATACTGTAACACATGCAAATGAAGGAATCATCATGACAACTCTTTTTCCCAGTAGTAGCCTTAAAAGGTACCATCCTAGGCGGCTTATTTTTGTCAAAATCTTGGCAAAAATTATAAAAAATCTATTATATAGTATATCTGGTAAGTATTAGGCAGTAATCGATGACTTAAGTGATTTGACATATCAATGATAATTTGACACATCAATGATGAAATTTGGTCATCTGTGTGAGGAGCAGGGGCCAAAATTTGGCTGACCAATCAAATTGCTCTTGCTCAACTCTGCTTTAACACAGGGGGTTGTGATCAGTATATTTTATTGCTGGAAAGTCAAAGCCATCATTATGATTAGGGGTGTAACTGTTTACAATTTTTTCTACACGTGTAACCGGGGCTTGTAACCGACGTGTCCCCAGTTACACGGGAGATTATGATCTCTTTCTATCGCGGGGGGTGGGGGTGCGTTTGATTTCAGCTCCGGGCTGCGAGATGACGTTGATGCGCTGCTTGTGGCTCAGGGGCTCCGCTCCGTTCACGTTGTGCTGAGCGTGAACGCAGCCCACCGGCACAGAGCATGAAGAGAGGGAGGAGACGGATGGGTGTATTACTGTGAAGCCAGTTTAGTGGGTTAGTGAGGTATGTTGAGTCTAAAGCCAGGCTCTCTTATGGCGCATTTCCACTAGCACGGCTCGGCTCGATACGGCTCGGCACGGCACGGCTCGGCTCGGTTTGGTTGTGTTTCCATTACAACTGAGTATCACTAGTGCCGCCGTGACGTCATTTACACGGCGCCGAGCAACGCTCTAAACTCTGTAAATATATAACTTTAGCAACATTTGAAACATTTTCAGGCGAGAAAGTAGTCGTTTAGATCCCCAACGTGTTGAAAAACTGACAAAATACCAGCTGTTTACAATTTTGTTTCAACGAAGTCGGCGTTACTAAAGCTAGCCGTAGTGAGCAACGCACTTCCGGTTATTTTCACAAAATAAAACACCTGTTGCCTTTTATCATAAGGAAAGCCATTACGATAGAACTGGTGCTTTTACTTTGTAAACAGGAAGTGAACCTACCCTCGCTGTAGCTAGCTTTAAACCGCCGTTTTGACTGCTCTCGTCCCCATAACGGCATTTAATTTTCAATATGCCTTACCGGAGAGTCTTGCCAGCTCCGAGATCGGCCTGGTTCATTGTAAAACATTTATTTATTGATGTAAATGTGGTGTTTTCTGTGCGTACAGAACCCAAGGCAGTGCTGCTCTTCTTTCTAACCACAAACAAACTGCTGCTGCATACGGTGGCCCTGAAGTGCAAAACACAACGGCAAATCAGACAACAACGGCAAAAGAGAAAACACAACACAAAAAGAGAAGACACAACGCAAAAAGAGAAAACACAACGCAAAAAGAGAAAACACAACACAAAAAGAGAAAACACAACACAAAAAGAGAAAACACAACGGCAAAAGAGAAAACACAACACAAAAAGAGAAAACACAACACAAAAAGAGAAAACACAACGGCAAAAGAGAAAACACAACACAAAAAGAGAAAAGACTACACAAAAAGAGAAAACACAACGGCAAAAGAGAAAACACAACACAAAAAGAGAAAACACTACACAAAAAGAGAAAACACAACGGCAAAAGAGAAAACACAACGGCAAAAGAGAAAACACAACACAAACAGAGAAAACACAACGGCAAAAGAGAAAACACAACACAGAAAGAGAAAACACAACGGCAAAAGAGAAAACACAACACAAAAAGAGAAAACACAACGGCAAATCAGAAAACACAACGACAAATTACTAAACAACGGCAAATCAGTAAACACAAAAGCAAAAGAGAAAACACAACACAGAAAGAGAAAACACAACGACATTAACCAAACCGGAAAAGGTAGGTACCCTCGGGCTGGTTTAGGCAAAGACGGTTGGTTTAGGCGTGTGAAGGGAGTGGTTAAGGTTAGGGTAAGATGCAGGGATAGGCTTAGCCTTGCAGAGGCAGCCAATCAGAGGCAGAGTAAGGCGGGTCTTGGCATGGCCATAGTAGGAAAAAAAGTATTGCAAGCGGGACTAGCACAGAGGCCGCTATGTGTTGCCCAAAATGTTTGGCTTTTGTGTTTTCTGATTTGCTGTTGTGTTTTCTGTTTTGTTGTTGTGTTTTCTGATTTGCCGTTGTGTTTTCTGTTTTGTTGTTGTGTTTTCTCTTTTTGTGTTGTGTTTTCTCTTTTTGTGTTGTGTTTTCTCTTTTGCCGTTGTGTTTTCTCTTTTTGTGTTGTGTTTTCTCTTTTTGTGTTGTGTTTTCTCTTTTGCCGTTGTGTTTTCTCTTTTTGTGTTGTGTTTTCTCTTTTTGCGTTGTGTTTTCTCTTTTTGTGTTGTGTTTTCTCTTTTTGCGTTGTGTTTTCTCTTTTTGCGTTGTGTCTTCTCTTTTTGTGTTGTGTTTTCTCTTTTGCCGTTGTTGTCTGATTTGCCGTTGTGTTTTGCACTTCAGGGCCACCGTAGCTACAGCCACAATTGTTAGATTTAATCAATGAGACCAACATTTAAGAGTTTAACCAGCCGGTGGTAAACCTCTAAAAAGCCATCGGGGAAGTTAATTAGCGGTCTGTTCTCCTCGGGGTGACGGTGGTAGGCTGGCCGGCGGAGCACGTCAGGAGCCGGGCTGCTGCCTCTGTGATGTCGCGGTCGCTGCTCGGACCTGGAGCTTCACTTCTCCGAAAAACATCGGGGCAAACTTCTAAACAGCCGTCGTTTGGATAAACTAACCGCACATGGGGATCTAAACAGTTACTTTCTCGCATGAAAAAATATTAAAACTTAATAAAGTCACGTAATAACAGAGCCAGTCTAAATATTAGAAATTCTCTGGTAATAACAGGCTTCAGCAGGAACATTTCTGTTGTCGGTCGTCGAGTGGTTATGACGCTTCCAGTGACGACACTCATCGGCCAATCAGTGGAAGGCAGTCGGCTGACGTCACGTTTTAGTAGCGCTTCGGCTCGCTTGGAACCAGGGCTGAGGTGATACCAAAACTGTACCCGGTTGCAGGTACTGCGTGCTAGTGGAAACACGCAATAGCGCGCCGAGCCGTGCCGTACCGAGCCGAACCGTGCTAGTGGAAATGCGCCATTATACTACAAAGGTGGCTTTCTTTTCACCGACTAGATCACCATGGTAACTTATGCATGATCCCAACCAGAGTTTAATAATAAAATCGGCTATAAAAGCGCCGCTGTTTCACTATTTAACTCGTTTGATCAGAACAGAGCGTTTGACTGGAGGAAGAGATCAGCTGATCCGCTGCTGTTGACTTTGTCTCTGAGCGTCTCCGCCTGTAGATGTTCAGCAGAAGGAAAACGCTGCTCAGCTGTTGAGCCGAGCGTCAGGAGAAGTTGATAAGCTTCGTAGTTAGCCTACCGTATTAACTCCGGGGGGACCGCGGGGCTGGAGGTTTTGTTGAGCTAGAACATGAACACAAAGCCTGGCTATGTTGAGCCTCTTTCGCAGTACAGACGAGGAGTCGGTGTTTTTTTTTTTTTTTCTTCCTCTGCCTTTATTTTGAAAGGACAGCTGGAGAGAGACGGGTGGCTACGCAGAGATAAAGTGAGGGGGGATTGACACGCAGTTCCATTATTATCTGAAGCTCTCAGGCAACGTTATCACCCCTAAAAATACTATAGTGGTGGGAAATTAAGGAGGAGGGAAAAGTGCGTGTAAACGATTAATGATTTTTCTCAACGGTTATGATTTGTTATCCGTGTATCCGTTTACACGTGTAGATGTTGACACCCCTAATTATGATCATCATTTTAAGTCTAAGATATGCTTTTCAGAGTGGTTTGAATAGTCCTTTGACTGCATGTAAATAGTTTAGAAAGTGTAGGACTACAACATAAAAATGTCTCTTCTATATGCAAGTGTGAATTTCTGTATGGAGAGAGATTAGCTTCACAACAACATTGATCGCCTTGTCATAAGAGCTTGTAGTAAGTTTTAACCTTGTATAGGAGGAGTAGCAGCACGTGCTGGTGTTGATGATGCAGATGGTGCTGATGACACGGAAGTGTCCATTGTGTGTTCCATTTCACTGCTGGTACACTCATCTTCTGAAGTGTCACTGGAATCTCCTTCATTGGATTGTAGAACTTTCTCTGGCAAAAAAGACAAGACAAGTAGGAAATAATCAAAATTAAAACAGCAGCACTCTGAATCTCGAAGGCAGAATCTAGTACATCCTTTATAAAAACACGAAGTATCCATACCAGTGTTAAATAGATTAAAAATTAAGAACATGCCCAAACCTTCAGGGTCGATTTCAATATCATCCAGTGTCATCCCTTTGTACTGCGACACGGTCCCCCTCTCCATGGCCAAGAGCACTTTGCTCATTCTCGCAAGCTGCAGAGTTCCTTGGGGCAACCGATAATATTGTCGGTGGATGCGAATGTCATGGCCCAAGAAGTCCGCCAGTTGGTCCGACTCATTTTCCTCAAGGTTCAAGACCTGTGACATTGTTGCAATATGTTTTCGAAGCTTTGTTGAAGTCAGTGCTTCAGGGTGTTTGGCACCACAGAGTTTGGTATATTTCTGAAGGCACTCTCCCCCTCTGTAGGCTGACAAGGCTTCTGGTCTTCCAAACATGAATGAATTATCATTCGGTACACTGCATCTTTCACGCATCTCAGCTAGCAGCTCCATAGCAGTCACCATGGATGGTTTTAACAAGACAGGGACCATCCTCCCCCGTTTCCCTCGGATCTCCACTCTTGCAAAGTACTTGCACATCTTCCTTTCGAATGGAGTCAAGCAGATAGCCACGTCATCATGCAGCACTGACTTGTTCCGGGAGCTGAAGGCAGTCAGTAACATCCGCGACACCTCTCCCGCTCGTCGTCTGTTGAATGTAATGGCTAAAGCAAGTGTTACTTTAGCCAGGCCAGCATAGTGTTCTGGAGTGGGGGAGATTCTAAGCATTTTCTCTGAAATATGTTGCTCATTTTCCATGTAAAAGTTCAAGAGCTTCACGTCATGGGTAAATGGTAACACCTGTGGCACATTCCACTTGGCCTCCTTAAGAGTGTTTAGTGCTCCAGAGGAGATGAACTCTTCCCATCTGCTGTCATGTATAGCTCTGTACCTTTTGGTATGATCTGCTGCAATATCATCACCACACATCATAGCATCGCTCTCAACAATACTGGATATTTTTTTCAGACTGTGTCCAAGCTTGAGTGCTAAAGACGGGATTTCATATGTGTTGGTTTTGGGATCGTATCCTGCTGCCTTCTTCACTGCAGATATAACATGTGGGAAGTTTCTAGGAATGAAGAACTCCTCCACTTTCTTCAGTGGTGTAACCTTTTGAGCTACGAGGACCATTCTTCCAACTTCTCTCATCTTCTGACGTATGTAGTCGTCATTATTGTTCCCTTTATTTTTTAGTTTATTGAACATATATTGTCCAAGCTGCAGAATGCATTTATCATTTTGAACAACATTTGACACTTCATCATAGTTCATGTGTGTTAGTATTTTCTGCAGGCCTTCACTTATCTCTAAACTAACGGGTGTTGTCAGAGCACAGAGGGATCTAACTCTTTTTCGGCCCACTTTGGATTCATCCTCTCTTGGCTTCTCTTCACATGTTTTAATGTGTTTCCACAATGTTTTTTTTGAGTACAGACCTTGACAATGCGCACAGTGGATAAAGTCTTTCCCTTGTCTAATGTCTTTTGTTCTGTAACGTGCAACAAGTTCTCCGCCTCCTTTCCTCACCACATCCGTATTATGAGAAAAGTTTCCTCTATTCCTTAGAACGGCCAGGCGAACTCGTCGTTCTTTGGAATTCTGTGCATAAAAAAGTGCTTTTGCAACGCCTGGTTTATTGCGATGGACTGTTAGAAGGTGTCGTGAGATTTTTGCTGTTGGCTTGGAGCAATAGAGGCAATAGTTCCTCTTGTCATAGAGTCGACGGCCATTAGTATTTGTGGTACGTAGTACTTGAATTGAACTTTTCTCTGCGCTGACAATGGAACTACCGTCTTTCTCAGGGTGGCATCCTGTGTTCCTCCTTTTCTGTGGGCTGACTGTCCATTCCTTCTTTTTTCCTTGGATGAAAAATGATCCCCTCTTCTTCCTCACTTCATTTTTTTCTGTGCTACTTTCTTTGTCTGGGCTGTCTGTTGAGCTGCTTTCTTTTTCTTGATTATTCACCATCGGTGTTACCAATTTAGGAAATTGTGACCTCTGCCGTATTTTTTCAGGGACACAGACATGCTGACATCAGAGTCAGATCCATCACTGTCTGGTATGTAATCAATATCGCTGTAGTCAGAAGGACTGCTCTCATCCACTGATTCGTCTGAGGCATCTGAGGCATCTTCTCTTCTCTTAAAAAAAAAGAGAAGAAAACGATGGAGTTCATGGATCATTTACAACCTTTGTACTAAAGAATACCTTACTGCAATACTATGTCCACATGCCACAGGAATATCAGCAAGATTCAAGCAGTGAAATTAAAGTAAAAAAAAAAAAAGAAAGAACAGAAAATAAATTGTTCTTGTGCAAAGGAAAATCATGTGATAGCACAGTCAGATTGAGTATGATAAGAGAAGAAGAGATCACCTGTCTTTTTGCTGACTTTAGTTTTAGGTTACACTTGTGGTTCACAGCATGATTCAAGGGAATTTTCCTTCCTGAGAATTTGGTAGTATATGGTGGAGGAGCAGAAACCTGATAATTAAAACACACAGAAACACAAAAAAATAAAGTCAATATTCAGATACCCCAATTGAAACATTGATAAAACTACTTTTTATAAGAACTACCTTCTCTATCATGAAAGAAAAAATTCATAATGACATATTGGCCATATTCACAGTGCCACCATCTTTGCTAAATGTCATCACTCGGGTTGGGAAACCCAAACGTCATTGCCGTTTTTGCCTTGCATCATAAACAAACATGATATCACAGCATCGTTTCAAGAAATATCTGCATCCACATGGATCCACTGAAAATGACCCAAAACGCTGTAGTACATCCTGCAGGCCCATGTTGGGCGTGCGTGGTGCTGTAGCGCTGCCACACATACACAATTAGAACAGAAGACGACGGAAGGTCTTGCTGAAATTCAATAGAAGGCCCCTGCTGTATTCGGTGTATTATCGGTGATAATTAAAAAGACGCGATTCAACTGCAGTGTCTGAGCGACCTGATGATAGTCAGCCATTGTTGTTATTATGCCCATGGACTGTACTGTAGCTAGGGATGGGTACCGAGAACCATGTAGTTTTAAAACCAGAAAACAGCTGATCACAGCAGTCAGTCCATCACTTCATCCGCGGACATTAAGATGAGCAACTGGACAGCCGCTGAGGTCCAGGAGATGCAGCGTCTCCTGGATCTCAGCGGCTGTTTGGTTGTGTTAGCTTGTTGTTGTAGCAGCAAGCTAGGAACAGTCGCTACTTTCAAATTAAAAGCCCCCCGCTAAGAACCCAGTTCTAAACTCCAATAGGGTGCAATGTAAAGCTCTTATTTTGAAGACAAACTTGTTGTCACTTTTTTTTTAAACTTTATTTATTATCAAAATAGTATGTAAGTCACTGTCGCTGTTTACAGCCCAACTTCGAGCTTCACGTCACGTCACCCCAGAGGCTTTTGGAAAAGGAGGAATATTACGCCTCACGTTTAGAAAGACAAGTTCAAATCTATGTAGATGTAAAAAATGTAAAACAAATATTGTGACATAGCCCAACCTATATACAAGTCTATATTATACTCACATGGTCCAACTGTGCTAGCTGTTGATCAAGAAGGTCACGCTGATTCAAAAGGAAGGTACGCTGTCTTTCAATTTCATTACATTCTTCCTCTGAAGCAATGTATTTGGCAATCGTGGACTGGAATGAACAGGACTGAAGGACAATAGAATAAAATTAATATGGAAACTTTAATCTCATTTCAAGCAAAAGTTGATTCCCAATTATGGTAAACTTGTACAAGTGCACAGTGCAGAATCAGTTGAACTGCATTTGTCATTGTTGTTGCAGTCTATAGCCACGTTCCCACCGCAGGAACTGTGCACGTTTCCACTGCGGGAAACAGGAACGAAAATGTAGTTCCGGAGTAGAAAAATACCCCCAAAAACGTTCCTAGTCAGGAGTCCGTACTTTTCAAAGGTTCATGAACTATGGGCGTGCTCTGCGCACTGAACATCTCTGATTAGAAGAGCACTCTAAGCAGGTTCTCACCCTACTGATTAAAATTGTATGAACGCAGTCACACTACTACTAAAAACACAACGCTATGAGAATTCTTGTACAAAACTTTAAGGAAAGAGACATGTTGTTCTGAGTGTACTCGAGCTTAAGGTGAAACTCAGGATTAGGACTAGCTTTGTGGGCAAGGACACCATTTATCTGAGTACACTAGTGCAGAACCAGTCGAACTGCCATTGTTGCTGTAAAGTCACATACCGTGTTGACTGTAGAGGACAAGTGTTCCACGTGGCTGCCGTTTGACTCCTCACCCATTGACGCTGTGGCCACAGGAGCAGTGGAAATCTGGAGTTCAACAAAGGGATAAACACTATGAGCGTTTTTGTACCAGACATTAATGATGGAGACATGTTGTTCTGGGTTTAAACCTGCTGAGACTCCAATATCTACGTCTAACCTACAACTGGGGACTCTCTCACACACACACACTTTCTATCTGAGCCAAATTGGGGACACTCATGTATTTGGACCTATTCACCCACCAATACACAAGCCTATCCTACAACTGGGGACACTCCACACACATCTGGACCAATCTGGGGACATTTGCATGAGGAACTCCTTGCTATCAGTCTAAATCTGTATCATATCATAACAATGTGACTATTAACAAACATCAATAAGCTCATACTAAATCTGAGTCACACAGAGAGACAAGTCATCACAGACTGTCACTTCTTGGACAAGAGAAACCCACTGGATTACCCTGTGCTCTCCTACATCCTCTGATCAACTAGTGACCTCAGCATAATCCAAGGGACAAAAGCTAAATGCTCAAATAGACCAAAAGGTAACAATAAATAGACCAATAGGTAACAATTCACATTAGCATTCAACTTGGTAAGATTCATGTGTTCAGACCCAGGCCAAAGGGAGGAGCTGGCTAGAAGAGGAAACAATGGTGCAGTATAAGTACATTGATGAGCTTGCCATGTGGATTATTATTTCCCTGGTTAATTTAGGACACCAGCATTTCTGCTATGGATATGAATAGAAGGCCAGAGACTGCAGGTCACCGATGGTGAGCTTTGTTGATGTCTGAGTTGAGTCATGGCTAAATCATAAATCGATGTCGTCTACCTCCCAAACTTTAGGATGAAACTCAGGATTAGGACTAGCTTTGTGGGCAAGGACACCATTTATCTGAGTACACTAGTGCAGAACCAGTCGAACTGCCATTGTTGCTGTAAAGTCACATACCGTGTTGACTGTAGAGGACAAGTGTTCCACGTGGCTGCCGTTTGACTCCTCACCCATTGACGCTGTGGCCACAGGAGCAGTGGAAATCTGGAGTTCAACAAAGGGATAAACACTATGAGCGTTTTTGTACCAGACATTAATGATGGAGACATGTTGTTCTGGGTTTAAACCTGCTGAGACTCCAATATCTACGTCTAACCTACAACTGGGGACACTCTCACACACACACACTTTCTATCTGAGCCAAATTGGGGACACTCATGTATTTGGACCTATTCACCCACCAATACACAAGCCTATCCTACAACTGGGGACACTCCACACACATCTGGACCAATCTGGGGACATTTGCATGAGGAACTCCTTGCTATCAGTCTAAATCTGTATCATATCATAACAATGTGACTATTAACAAACATCAATAAGCTCATACTAAATCTGAGTCACACAGAGAGACAAGTCATCACAGACTGTCACTTCTTGGACAAGAGAAACCCACTGGATTACCCTGTGCTCTCCTACATCCTCTGATCAACTAGTGAGCTCAGCATAATCCAAGGGACAAAAGCTAAATGCTCAAATAGACCAAAAGGTAACAATAAATAGACCAATAGGTAACAATAAATAGACCAATAGGTAACAATTCACATTACAGGGTTTCCCGCAGCGCTTTCCTGTTAAGGCGGCCGCCTTAACAACAAAGAGCTGCCGCCTAAACTAACGTCTTAAAAAAAAAAAAAAATGTAGCGATATTCGCCGCCGCCGCCGCCCCCCCCCCCCGTCGGACGATGGCCGCATCCTCTCACACCAGTGTTGGGCAGTAGCGACGTTAAGTTCGTGAATCAGAGCCGTAGCTGGACAACTTTATCGCTGTACAGCGACCGCGCGCACCGTTGCACGTCGCTCCAAGAGCCCGGTGCGTCCTGTCTGCAGCGGAGACACGGACACTGAGAGGCTGAGTGAGGGGATCGTTCCTGTAGGAACGCGCCTTTTAATGAATCAAACCAAACACCCTGAACAGCATGCTGAGTAGAGAGGGAGAGACGGCTGCAGCAGTTAAAACGAAAGCTCCTTGTCCCAGCATGTCGCCCACTCCGTCCGTGGCCGACGTCTTTTAAAACAGTGTTTCCCAACCTTGGGGTCGGGACCCCACGTGGGGTCACCTGAGATTCAAATGAGGTCGCCTGAAATGTCTAGTAGCCTAATTGATGAATTAAAAAAAAATCTGACCAAGAAAGGTTAGGAACCACTGTTTGAAAAGACACTTGGGTTTTTTTGGAATGTACTTGCATAGATCTTTCAGCACTCACAATGGGCCGATATAAATGAAAAACTTTATTTAACTTCTAAAAAAAATAGCTTTGATGTAGCTAAGCTACTTTTGTCATTTTATTGTAGCGTAGCTTGCTACATTTCTCTGGTGGGTAGCTTCAGTGTAGTGAAGCTTCATTTCATGTAGAGTAACTTGTAGCTTAGCTCACTACATTTTCCAAGTAGCTTGCCCAACACTGTCTCACACACATACACACCACAGAGAAGCGCGCATGCATAACAGCAGCGCGTGTTGAAAGCGAAACTTAATACGGCGCGGCGCGTCCCCCCCCCGACGATCGATCCGCCCCCCGCCCCCCGTCGACAGGTCAGACACCACCTTAACTAACAAATTTTCTGGGGGAAACACTGCATTAGCATTCAACTTGGTAAGATTCATGTGTTCAGACCCAGGCCAAAGGGAGGAGCTGGCTAGAAGAGGAAACAATGGTGCAGTATAAGTACATTGATGAGCTTGCCATGTGGATTATTATTTCCCTGGTTAATTTAGGACACCAGCATTTCTGCTATGGATATGAATAAGAAGGCCAGAGACTGCAGGTCACCGATGGTGAGCTTTGTTGATGTCTGAGTTGAGTCATGGCTAAATCATAAATCGATGTCGTCTACCTCCCAAACTTTAGGATGAAACTCAGGATTAGGACTAGCTTTGTGGGCAAGGACACCATTTATCTGAGTACACTAGTGCAGGAACCAGTCGAACTGCCATTGTTGCTGTAAAGTCACATACCGTGTTGACTGTAGAGGACAAGTGTTCCACGTGGCTGCCGTTTGACTCCTCACCCATTGACGCTGTGGCCACAGGAGCAGTGGAAATCTGGAGTTCAACAAAGGGATAAACACTATGAGCGTTTTTGTACCAGACATTAATGATGGAGACATGTTGTTCTGGGTTTAAACCTGCTGAGACTCCAATATCTACGTCTAATCTACAACTGGGGACTCTCTCACACACACACACACTTTCTATCTGAGCCAAATTGGGGACACTCATGTATTTGGACCTATTCACCCACCAATACACAAGCCTATCCTACAACTGGGGACACTCCACACACACATCTGGACCAATCTGGGGACATTTGCATGAGGAACTCCTTGCTATCAGTCTAAAATCTGTATCATATCATAACAATGTGACTATTAACAAACATCAATAAGCTCATACTAAATCTGAGTCACACAGAGAGACAAGTCATCACAGACTGTCACTTCTTGGACAAGAGAAACCCACTGGATTACCCTGTGCTCTCCTACATCCTCTGATCAACTAGTGAGCTCAGCATAATCCAAGGGACAAAAGCTAAATGCTCAAATAGACCAAAAGGTAACAATAAATAGACCAATAGGTAACAATAAATAGACCAATAGGTAACAATTCACATTACAGGGTTTCCCGCAGCGCTTTCCTGTTAAGGCGGCCTTAACAACAAAGAGCTGCCGCCTAAACTAACGTCGTAAAAAAAAAAAAAAAGTGTAGCGATATTCGCCGCCGCCGCCGCCCCCCCGTCGGACGATGGCCGCATCCTCTCACACCAGTGTTGGGCAGTAGCGACGTTAAGTTCGTGAATCAGAGCCGTAGCTGGACAACTTTATCGCTGCACAGCGACCGCGTGCACCGTTGCACGTCGCTCCCGGTGCGTCCTGTCTGCAGCGGAGACACGGACACTGAGAGGCTGAGTGAGGGGATCGTTCCTGTAGGAACGCGCCTTTTAATGAATCAAACCAAACACCCTGAACAGCATGCTGAGTACGAGAGGGAGAGACGGCTGCAGCAGTTAAAACGAAAGCTCCTTGTCCCAGCATGTCGCCCACTCCGTCCGTGGCCGACGTCTTTTAAAACAGTGTTTCCCAACCTTGGGGTCGGGACCCCACGTGGGGTCGCCTGAGATTCAAATGAGGTCGCCTGAAATGTCTAGTAGCCTAATTGATGAATTAAAAAAAAATCTGACCAAGAAAGGTTAGGAACCACTGTTTGAAAAGACACTTGGGTTTTTTTTGGAATGTACTTGCATAGATCTTTCAGCACTCACAATGGGCCGATATAAATGAAAAACTTTATTTAACTTCTAAAAAAAATAGCTTTGATGTAGCTAAGCTACTTTTGTCATTTTATTGTAGCGTAGCTTGCTACATTTCTCTGGTGGGTAGCTTCAGTGTAGTGAAGCTTCATTTCATGTAGAGTAACTTGTAGCTTAGCTCACTACATTTTCCAAGTAGCTTGCCCAACACTGTCTCACACACATACACACCACAGAGAAGCGCGCATGCATAACAGCAGCGCGTGTTGAAAGCGAAAACTTAATACGGCGCGGTGCGTTCCTCCCCCCCCCCCCCGACGATCGATCCGCCCCCCCCCCCCCCTCCGTCGACAGGTCAGACACCACCTTAACTAACAAATTTTCTGGGGAAACACTGCATTAGCATTCAACTTGGTAAGATTCATGTGTTCAGGACCCAGGCCAAAGGGAGGAGCTGGCTAGAAGAGGAAACAATGGTGCAGTATAAGTACATTGATGAGCTTGCCATGTGGATTATTATTTCCCTGGTTAATTTAGGACACCAGCATTTCTGCTATGGATATGAATAGAAGGCCAGAGACTGCAGGTCACCGATGGTGAGCTTTGTTGATGTCTGAGTTGAGTCATGGCTAGATCATAAATCGATGTCGTCTACCTCCCAAACTTTAGGATGAAACTCAGGATTAGGACTAGCTTTGTGGGCAAGGACACCATTTATCTGAGTACACTAGTGCAGAACCAGTCGAACTGCCATTGTTGCTGTAAAGTCACATACCGTGTTGACTGTAGAGGACAAGTGTTCCACGTGGCTGCCGTTTGACTCCTCACCCATTGACGCTGTGGCCACAGGAGCAGTGGAAATCTGGAGTTCAACAAAGGGATAAACACTATGAGCGTTTTTGTACCAGACATTAATGATGGAGACATGTTGTTCTGGGTTTAAACCTGCTGAGACTCCAATATCTACGTCTAATCTACAACTGGGGACTCTCTCACACACACACACACTTTCTATCTGAGCCAAATTGGGGACACTCATGTATTTGGACCTATTCACCCACCAATACACAAGCCTATCCTACAACTGGGGACACTCCACACACATCTGGACCAATCTGGGGACATTTGCATGAGGAACTCCCTTGCTATCAGTCTAAATCTGTATCATATTCATAACAATGTGACTATTAACAAACATCAATAAGCTCATACTAAATCTGAGTCCACACAGAGAGACAAGTCATCACAGACTGTCACTTCTTGGACAAGAGAAACCCACTGGATTACCCTGTGCTCTCCTACATCCTCTTGATCAACTAGTGACCTCAGCATAATCCAAGGGACAAAAGCTAAATGCTCAAATAGACCAAAAGGTAACAATAAATAGACCAATAGGTAACAATTCACATTAGCATTCAACTTGGTAAGATTCATGTGTTCAGACCCAGGCCAAAGGGAGGAGCTGGCTAGAAGAGGAAACAATGGTGCAGTATAAGTACATTGATGAGCTTGCCATGTGGATTATTATTTCCCTGGTTAATTTAGGACACCAGCATTTCTGCTATGGATATGAATAGAAGGCCAGAGACTGCAGGTCACTGATGGTGAGCTTTGTTGATGTCTGAGTTGAGTCATGGCTAGATCATAAATCGATGTCGTCTACCTCCCAAACTTTAGGATGAAACTCAGGATTAGGACTAGCTTTGTGGGCAAGGACACCATTTATCTGAGTACACTAGTGCAGAACCAGTCGAACTGCCATTGTTGCTGTAAAGTCACATACCGTGTTGACTGTAGAGGACAAGTGTTCCACGTGGCTGCCGTTTGACTCCTCACCCATTGACGCTGTGGCCACAGGAGCAGTGGAAATCTGGAGTTCAACAAAGGGATAAACACTATGAGCGTTTTTGTACCAGACATTAATGATGGAGACATGTTGTTCTGGGTTTAAACCTGCTGAGACTCCAATATCTACGTCTAACCTACAACTGGGGACACTCTCACACACACACACACTTTCTATCTGAGCCAAATTGGGGACACTCATGTATTTGGACCTATTCACCCACCAATACACAAGCCTATCCTACAACTGGGGACACTCCACACACATCTGGACCAATCTGGGGACATTTGCATGAGGAACTCCTTGCTATCAGTCTAAATCTGTATCATATCATAACAATGTGACTATTAACAAACATCAATAAGCTCATACTAAATGTGAGTCACACAGAGAGACAAGTCATCACAGACTGTCACTTCTTGGACAAGAGAAACACACTGGATTACCCTGTGCTCTCCTACATCCTCTGATCAACTAGTGACCTCAGCATAATCCAAGGGACAAAAGCTAAATGCTCAAATAGACCAAAAGGTAACAATAAATAGACCAATAGGTAACAATTCACATTAGCATTCAACTTGGTAAGATTCATGTGTTCAGACCCAGGCCAAAGGGAGGAGCTGGCTAGAAGAGGAAACAATGGTGCAGTATTACATTGATGAGCTTGCCATGTGGATTATTATTTCCCTGGTTAATTTAGGACACCAGCATTTCTGCTATGGATATGAATAGAAGGCCAGAGACTGCAGGTCACTGATGGTGAGCTTTGTTGATATCTGAGTTGAGTCATGGCTAGATCATAAATCGATGTCGTCTACCTCCCAGACTTTAGGATGAAACTCAGGATTAGGACTAGCTTTGTGGGCAAGGACACCATTTATCTGAGTACACTAGTGCAGAACCAGTCGAACTGCCATTGTTGCTGTAAAGTCACATACCGTGTTGACTGTAGAGGACAAGTGTTCCACGTGGCTGCCGTTTGACTCCTCACCCATTGACGCTGTGGCCACAGGAGCAGTGGAAATCTGGAGTTCAACAAAGGGATAAACACTATGAGCGTTTTTGTACCAGACATTAATGATGGAGACATGTTGTTCTGGGTTTAAACCTGCTGAGACTCCAATATCTACGTCTAATCTACAACTGGGGACTCTCTCACACACACACACACTTTCTATCTGAGCCAAATTGGGGACACTCATGTATTTGGACCTATTCACCCACCAATACACAAGCCTATCCTACAACTGGGGACACTCCACACACATCTGGACCAATCTGGGGACATTTGCAATGAGGAACTCCTTGCTATCAGTCTAAATCTGTATCATATCATAACAATGTGACTATTAACAAACATCAATAAGCTCATACTAAATCTGAGTCACACAGAGAGACAAGTCATCACAGACTGTCACTTCTTGGACAAGAGAAACCCACTGGATTACCCTGTGCTCTCCTACATCCTCTGATCAACTAGTGAGCTCAGCATAATCCAAGGGACAAAAGCTAAATGCTCAAATAGACCAAAAGGTAACAATAAATAGACCAATAGGTAACAATAAATAGACCAATAGGTAACAATTCACATTACAGGGTTTCCCGCAGCGCTTTCCTGTTAAGGCGGCCGCCTTAACAACAAAGAGCTGCCGCCTAAACTAACGTCTTAAAAAAAAAAAAAATGTAGCGATATTCGCCGCCGCCCCCCCCCCGTCGGACGATGGCCGCATCCTCTCACACCAGTGTTGGGCAGTAGCGACGTTAAGTTCGTGAATCAGAGCCGTAGCTGGACAACTTTATCGCTGTACAGCGACCGCGCGCACCGTTGCACGTCGCTCCAAGAGCCCGGTGCGTCCTGTCTGCAGCGGAGACACGGACACTGAGAGGCTGAGTGAGGGGATCGTTCCTGTAGGAACGCGCCTTTTAATGAATCAAACCAAACACCCTGAACAGCATGCTGAGTACGAGAGGGAGAGACGGCTGCAGCAGTTAAAACGAAAGCTCCTTGTCCCAGCATGTCGCCCACTCCGTCCGTGGCCGACGTCTTTTAAAACAGTGTTTCCCAACCTTGGGGTCGGGACCCAACGTGGGGTCGCCTGAGATTCAAATGAGGTCGCCTGAAATGTCTAGTAGCCTAATTGATGAATTAAAAAAAATCTGACCAAGAAAGGTTAGGAACCACTGTTTGAAAAGACACTTGGGTTTTTTTGGAATGTACTTGCATAGATCTTTCAGCACTCACAATGGGCCGATATAAATGAAAAACTTTATTTAACTTCTAAAAAAAATAGCTTTGATGTAGCTAAGCTACTTTTGTCATTTTATTGTAGCGTAGCTTGCTACATTTCTCTGGTGGGTAGCTTCAGTGTAGTGAAGCTTCATTTCATGTAGAGTAACTTGTAGCTTAGCTCACTACATTTCCAAGTAGCTTGCCCAACACTGTCTCACACACACACACACACAGAGAAGCGCGCATGCATAACAGCAGCGCGTGTTGAAAGCGAAACTTAATACGGCGCGGTGCGTTCCTCCCCCCCCCCCCCCCCCGACGATCGATCCGCCCCCCCCCCCCCCCTCCGTCGACAGGTCAGACACCACCTTAACTAACAAATTTTCTGGGGGAAACACTGCATTAGCATTCAACTTGGTAAGATTCATGTGTTCAGACCCAGGCCAAAGGGAGGAGCTGGCTAGAAGAGGAAACAATGGTGCAGTATAAGTACATTGATGAGCTTGCCATGTGGATTATTATTTCCCTGGTTAATTTAGGACACCAGCATTTCTGCTATGGATATGAATAGAAGGCCAGAGACTGCAGGTCACCGATGGTGAGCTTTGTTGATGTCTGAGTTGAGTCATGGCTAAATCATAAATCGATGTCGTCTACCTCCCAAACTTTAGGATGAAACTCAGGATTAGGACTAGCTTTGTGGGCAAGGACACCATTTATCTGAGTACACTAGTGCAGAACCAGTCGAACTGCCATTGTTGCTGTAAAGTCACATACCGTGTTGACTGTAGAGGACAAGTGTTCCGTGGCTGCCGTTTGACTCCTCACCCATTGACGCTGTGGCCACAGGAGCAGTGGAAATCTGGAGTTCAACAAAGGGATAAACACTATGAGCGTTTTTGTACCAGACATTAATGATGGAGACATGTTGTTCTGGGTTTAAACCTGCTGAGACTCCAATATCTACGTCTAATCTACAACTGGGGACTCTCTCACACACACACACACTTTCTATCTGAGCCAAATTGGGGACACTCATGTATTTGGACCTATTCACCCACCAATTTACACAAGCCTATCCTACAACTTGGGACACTCCACACACATCTGGACCAATCTGGGGACATTTGCATGAGGAACTCCTTGCTATCAGTCTAAATCTGTATCATATCATAACAATGTGACTATTAACAAACATCAATAAGCTCATACTAAATCTGAGTCACACAGAGAGACAAGTCATCACAGACTGTCACTTCTTGGACAAGAGAAACCCACTGGATTACCCTGTGCTCTCCTACATCCTCTGATCAACTAGTGACCTCAGCATAATCCAAGGGACAAAAGCTAAATGCTCAAATAGACCAAAAGGTAACAATAAATAGACCAATAGGTAACAATTCACATTAGCATTCAACTTGGTAAGATTCATGTGTTCAGACCCAGGCCAAAGGGAGGAGCTGGCTAGAAGAGGAAACAATGGTGCAGTATAAGTACATTGATGAGCTTGCCATGTGGATTATTATTTCCCTGGTTAATTTAGGACACCAGCATTTCTGCTATGGATATGAATAGAAGGCCAGAGACTGCAGGTCACTGATGGTGAGCTTTGTTGATGTCTGAGTTGAGTCATGGCTAGATCATAAATCGATGTCGTCTACCTCCCAAACTTTAGGATGAAACTCAGGATTAGGACTAGCTTTGTGGGCAAGGACACCATTTATCTGAGTACACTAGTGCAGAACCAGTCGAACTGCCATTGTTGCTGTAAAGTCACATACCGTGTTGACTGTAGAGGACAAGTGTTCCACGTGGCTGCCGTTTGACTCCTCACCCATTGACGCTGTGGCCACAGGAGCAGTGGAAATCTGGAGTTCAACAAAGGGATAAACACTATGAGCGTTTTTGTACCAGACATTAATGATGGAGACATGTTGTTCTGGGTTTAAACCTGCTGAGACTCCAATATCTACGTCTAACCTACAACTGGGGACTCTCTCACACACACACACACTTTCTATCTGAGCCAAATTGGGGACACTCATGTATTTGGACCTATTCACCCACCAATACACAAGCCTATCCTACAACTGGGGACACTCCACACACATCTGGACCAATCTGGGGACATTTGCATGAGGAACTCCTTGCTATCAGTCTAAATCTGTATCATATCATAACAATGTGACTATTAACAAACATCAATAAGCTCATACTAAATCTGAGTCACACAGAGAGACAAGTCATCACAGACTGTCACTTCTTGGACAAGAGAAACCCACTGGATTACCCTGTGCTCTCCTACATGCTCTGATCAACTAGTGACCTCAGCATAATCCAAGGGACAAAAGCTAAATGCTCAAATAGACCAAAAGGTAACAATAAATAGACCAATAGGTAACAATTCACATTAGCATTCAACTTGGTAAGATTCATGTGTTCAGACCAGGCCAAAGGGAGGAGCTGGCTAGAAGAGGAAACAATGGTGCAGTATAAGTACATTGATGAGCTTGCCATGTGGATTATTATTTCCCTGGTTAATTTAGGACACCAGCATTTCTGCTATGGATATGAATAGAAGGCCAGAGACTGCAGGTCACCGATGGTGAGCTTTGTTGATGTCTGAGTTGAGTCATGGCTAAATCATAAATCGATGTCGTCTACCTCCCAAACTTTAGGATGAAACTCAGGATTAGGACTAGCTTTGTGGGCAAGGACACCATTTATCTGAGTACACTAGTGCAGAACCAGTCGAACTGCCATTGTTGCTGTAAAGTCACATACCGTGTTGACTGTAGAGGACAAGTGTTCCACGTGGCTGCCGTTTGACTCCTCACCCATTGACGCTGTGGCCACAGGAGCAGTGGAAATCTGGAGTTCAACAAAGGGATAAACACTATGAGCGTTTTTGTACCAGACATTAATGATGGAGACATGTTGTTCTGGGTTTAAACCTGCTGAGACTCCAATATCTACGTCTAATCTACAACTGGGGACTCTCTCACACACACACACACTTTCTATCTGAGCCAAATTGGGGACACTCATGTATTTGGACCTATTCACCCACCAATACACAAGCCTATCCTACAACTGGGGACACTCCACACACATCTGGACCAATCTGGGGACATTTGCATGAGGAACTCCTTGCTATCAGTCTAAATCTGTATCATATCATAACAATGTGACTATTAACAAACATCAATAAGCTCATACTAAATGTGAGTCACACAGAGAGACAAGTCATCACAGACTGTCACTTCTTGGACAAGAGAAACCCACTGGATTACCCTGTGCTCTCCTACATCCTCTGATCAACTAGTGACCTCAGCATAATCCAAGGGACAAAAGCTAAATGCTCAAATAGACCAAAAGGTAACAATAAATAGACCAATAGGTAACAATAAATAGACCAATAGGTAACAATTCACATTAGCATTCAACTTGGTAAGATTCATGTGTTCAGACCCAGGCCAAAGGGAGGAGCTGGCTAGAAGAGGAAACAATGGTGCAGTATAAGTACATTGATGAGCTTGCCATGTGGATTATTATTTCCCTGGTTAATTTAGGACACCAGCATTTCTGCTATGGATATGAATAGAAGGCCAGAGACTGCAGGTCACTGATGGTGAGCTTTGTTGATATCTGAGTTGAGTCATGGCTAGATCATAAATCGATGTCGTCTACCTCCCAAACTTTAGGATGAAACTCAGGATTAGGACTAGCTTTGTGGGCAAGGACACCATTTATCTGAGTACACTAGTGCAGAACCAGTCGAACTGCCATTGTTGCTGTAAAGTCACATACCGTGTTGACTGTAGAGGACAAGTGTTCCACGTGGCTGCCGTTTGACTCCTCACCCATTGACGCTGTGGCCACAGGAGCAGTGGAAATCTGGAGTTCAACAAAGGGATAAACACTATGAGCGTTTTTGTACCAGACATTAATGATGGAGACATGTTGTTCTGGGTTTAAACCTGCTGAGACTCCAATATCTACGTCTAACCTACAACTGGGGACTCTCTCACACACACACACACTTTCTATCTGAGCCAAATTGGGGACACTCATGTATTTGGACCTATTCACCCACCATTACACAATCTATACTACAACTGGGGACACTCCACACACATCTGGACCAATCTGGGGACATTTGCATGAGGAACTCCTTGCTATCAGTCTAAATCTGTATCATATCATAACAATGTGACTATTAACAAACATCAATAAGCTCATACTAAATCTGAGTCACACAGAGAGACAAGTCATCACAGACTGTCACTTCTTGGACAAGAGAAACCCACTGGATTACCCTGTGCTCTCCTACATGCTCTGATCAACTAGTGACCTCAGCATAATCCAAGGGACAAAAGCTAAATGCTCAAATAGACCAAAAGGTAACAATAAATAGACCAATAGGTAACAATTCACATTAGCATTCAACTTGGTAAGATTCATGTGTTCAGACCCAGGCCAAAGGGAGGAGCTGGCTAGAAGAGGAAACAATGGTGCAGTATAAGTACATTGATGAGCTTGCCATGTGGATTATTATTTCCCTGGTTAATTTAGGACACCAGCATTTCTGCTATGGATATGAATAGAAGGCCAGAGGACTGCAGGTCACCGATGGTGAGCTTTGTTGATGTCTGAGTTGAGTCATGGCTAAATCATAAATCGATGTCGTCTACCTCCCAAACTTTAGGATGAAACTCAGGATTAGGACTAGCTTTGTGGGCAAGGACACCATTTATCTGAGTACAATAGTGCAGAACCAGTCGAACTGCCATTGTTGCTGTAAAGTCACATACCGTGTTGACTGTAGAGGACAAGTGTTCCACGTGGCTGCCGTATGACTCCTCACCCATTGACGCTGTGGCCACAGGAGCAGTGGAAATCTGGAGTTCTACAAAGGGATAAACACTATGAGCGTTTTTGTACCAGGACATTAATGATGGAGACATGTTGTTCTGGGTTTAAACCTGCTGAGACTCCAATATCTACGTCTAATCTACAACTGGGGACTCTCTCACACACACACACACTTTCTATCTGAGCCAAATTGGGGACACTCATGTATTTGGACCTATTCACCCACCAATACACAAGCCTATCCTACAACTGGGGACACACCACACACATCTGGACCAATCTGGGGACATTTGCTATGAGGAACTCCTTGCTATCAGTCTAAATCTGTATCATATCATAACAAGGTGACTATTAACAAACATCAATAAGCTCATACTAAATGTGAGTCACACAGAGAGACAAGTCTTCACAGACTGTCACTTCTTGGACAAGAGAAACCCACTGGATTACCCTGTGCTCTCCTACATCCTCTGATCAACTAGTGACCTCAGCATAATCCAAGGGACAAAAGCTAAATGCTCAAATAGACCAAAAGGTAACAATAAATAGACCAATAGGTAACAATTCACATTAGCATTCAACTTGGTAAGATTCATGTGTTCAGACCCAGGCCAAAGGGAGGAGCTGGCTAGAAGAGGAAACAATGGTGCAGTATAAGTACATTGATGAGCTTGCCATGTGGATTATTATTTACCTGGTTAATTTAGTACACCAGCATTTCTGCTATGGATATGAATAGAAGGCCAGAGACTGCAGGTCACTGATGGTGAGCTTTGTTGATATCTGAGTTGAGTCATGGCTAGATCATAAATCGATGTCGTTCTACCTCCCAAACTTTAGGATGAAACTCAGGATTAGGACTAGCTTGGTGGCAAGGACACCATTTATCTGAGTACACTAGTGCAGAACCAGTCGAACTGCCATTGTTGCTGTAAAGTCACATACCGTGTTGGACTGTAGAGGACAAGTGTTCCACGTGGCTGCCGTTTGACTCCTCACCCATTGACGCTGTGGCCACAGGAGCAGTGGAAATCTGGAGTTTCAACAAAGGGATAAACACTATGAGCGTTTTTGTACCAGACATTAATGATGGAGACATGTTGTTCTGGGTTTAAACCTGCTGAGACTTCCATATCTACGTCTAACCTACAACTGGGGACTCTCTCACACACACACACACTTTCTTTCTGAGCCAAATTGGGGACACTCATGTATTTGGACCTATTCACCCACCAATACACAAGCCTATCCTACAACTGGGGGACACTCCACACACATCTGGACCAATCTGGGGACATTTGCATGAGGAACTCCTTGCTATCAGTCTAAATCTGTATCATATCATAACAATGTGACTATTAACAAACATCAATAAGCTCATACTAAATCTGAGTCACACAGAGAGACAAGTCATCACAGACTGTCACTTCTTGGACAAGAGAAACCCACTGGATTACCCTGTGCTCTCCTACATCCTCTGATCAACTAGTGACCTCAGCATAATCCAAGGGACAAAAGCTAAATGCTCAAATAGACCAAAAGGTAACAATAAATAGACCAATAGGTAACAATTCACATTAGCATTCAACTTGGTAAGATTCATGTGTTCAGACCCAGGCCAAAGGGAGGAGCTGGCTAGAAGAGGAAACAATGGTGCAGTATAAGTACATTGATGAGCTTGCCATGTGGATTATTATTTCCCTGGTTAATTTAGGACACCAGCATTTCTGCTATGGATATGAATAGAAGGCCAGAGACTGCAGGTCACTGATGGTGAGCTTTGTTGATGTCTGAGTTGAGTCATGGCTAGATCATAAATCGAAGTCGTCTACCTCCCAAACTTTAGGATGAAACTCAGGATTAGGACTAGCTTTGTGGGCAAGGACACATTTATCTGAGTACACTAGTGCAGAACCAGTCGAACTGCCATTGTTGCTGTAAAGTCACATACCGTGTTGACTGTAGAGGACAAGTGTTCCACGTGGCTGCCGTTTGACTCCTTCACCCATTGACGCTGTGGCCACAGGAGCAGTGGAAATCTGGAGTTCAACAAAGGGATAAACACTATGAGCGTTTTTGTACCAGACATTAATGATGGAGACATGTTGTTCTGGGTTTAAACCTGCTGAGACTCCAATATCTACGTCTAACCTACAACTGGGGACTCTCTCACACACACACACTTTCTATCTGAGCCAAATTGGGGACACTCATGTATTTGGACCTTATCACCCACCAATACACAAGCCTATCCTACAACTGGGGACACTCCACACACTTCTGGACCAATCTGGGGACATTTGCATGAGGAACTCCTTGCTATCAGTCTAAATCTGTATCATATCATAACAATGTGACTATTAACAAACATCAAATTAGCTCATAACTAAAATCTGGAGTCACACATAAGAGAAGACAAGTCATCACAGACTGTCCACTATCTTTGGACAAAGAGAAAAACCCACTGGATTACCCTGTGCTTTCTCCTACATGCTGCTGATCAACTAGTGACCTCTGGCATAATCCAAAGGGACAAAAGCTAAATGCTCAAATAGACCAAAAGGTAACAATAAATAGACCAATATGGTAACAATTCACATTAGTCAATTCAACTTGGTTATGATTCATGTGTTCAGACCCAGGTCCAAAGGGTGGAGCTGCTGGCTAGAAAGAGGAAACAATGGGTGCAGTATAAGTACATTGATGAGCTTGCCATGTGGATTATTATTTCCCTGGTTAATTGTAGGACACCAGCATTTCTGCTATGCTATAATTATGAAGAGGAAGGGCCAGAGACTGCAGGTCACCGATGGTGAGCTTTGTTGATGTCTGAGTTTGAGTCATGGCTAAATCATAAATCGATGTCGTCTACCTCCCAAACTTTAGGATGAAACTCAGGATTAGACTAGCTTTGTGGGGCAAAGGACACCATTTATCTGAGTACACTAGTGCAGAACCAGTCGAATCTGCCATTGTTTGCTGTAAAGTCACATACCGTGTTGACTGTAGAGGACTAGTGTTCCCACACGTGGCTGCCGTTTGGACTCCTCACCCATTGACGCTGTGGCCACAGGAGCAGTGGAAAAATCTGGAGTTCAACAAGACTTTTTACTTGCGGGGGGTGTGGGTTAAATCACTATGAGCGTTTTGGTACCAGGACTTAATGGATGGAGACATGTTGTTCTGGGGTTTAAACCTGCTGACGATTCCAATATCTACGTCTAATCCTACAACTGGGGACTCTCTCACACACACCACTACACTTTCTATTCTGAGCCAAATTGGGGGGACACTCATGTATTTGGACCTATTCACCCGACCAATACACAAGCCTATCCTACAAACTGGGGACACTCCACACAAAAACATCTGGACCAGATCATGGGGACATTTTGCATGAGGAACGTCCTTGCTATCAGTCTAAATCTGTTATCATATCAATAACAATGTGACTATTAACAAAAACATCAATAAGCTCATACTAAATGTGAGTCACACAGAAGAGACAAGTCATCACAGACTGTCACTTCTTGGACAAAAAGAGAAACCCACTGGATTAACCTGTGCTTCTCCTACATCCTCTGCTCAAACTAGTGACCTCAGCATAAATCCAAGGGTAACAAAAGATTAAATGCTCAAATAATTTTTTTTTTTTTTTTGAACCAAAAAGGTAGCACAATATAATATGACCACATAGGTAACAATATATAGACGCAATATGGTAACAATTCACATTAGCATTGCAACTTGGTAAAGAATTCATTCGTGTTCAGACCCAGGCCAAAGGGAGGAGCTTGGCTAGAAGAAGGAAAACAAATGGTGGGCTGTATAAGTACATTGATGAGCTTTGCCATGTGGATTATTATTTTCCCTGGTTAATTTAGGACACCATCATTTCTGCTATGATATGAATAGAAGGCCAGAGAACTGCAGGTCACCGATGGTGAGCTTTGTTGATGTCTGAGTTGAGTCATGGCTAGATCATAAATCAGATGTCCGTCTACTCCCAAACTTTAGGATGAAACTCAGGATTAGGACTAGCTTTGTGGGGCTAAGGACGACCTTTATATCTGAGTACACAATTGCAGAACCAGTCGAACTGCCATTGTTGCTGTAAAGTCACATACCGTGTTGATTGTAGAGGACAAGTGTTTCCACGTGGCTGCACAGTTTGAATTGATCCTTCACCCATTGACGCTGTGGCCACAGGAGCAGTGGAAATCTGGGAGTTCAACAAAGGGAATAAACACTATTGAGCGTTTTTGTACCAGACATTTAGGATGGGAGACATGTTGTTCTGGGTTTAAACCTGCTGCGACTCCAATATCTACGTCTAATCCTACAACTGGGGACACTCTCACGACACACAAGAAATAACTTCTACGAACACTTCTCTATCTGAGCCAAATTGGGGAACACTCATGTAATTGGACCTATTCACCCTACCAATACACAAGCCTATCCTACAACTGGGGACACTCCACACACATCTGGACAAATCTGGGGGACATTTTGCTTTGTCGGAACTCCTTGCTATCTGTCTAAATCTGTATCATATCATAACAATGTGACTATTAACAAACATTCAATAAGCTCATTACTAACTCTGTAGTCACACAGAGAGACCCAAGTTCATCACAGAACTGTCACTTCTTTGGACAAGGAGAATAAACCCACTGGATTACCCTGTGCTCTAGCTCCTACATTCCTCTGATCAACTAGTGAACCACAGCATATATCCAAGGGACAAAAGCTAAATGCTCAAATAGACCAAATAGATAACAATTAATATAGGACCCAATAGGTAACCAATTCACATTAGCATTCAACTTGGTAAGATTCATGTGTTTCAGACCCAGGCCAAAGGGAGGAGCTGGCTAGAAGAGGAAACAATGGTTGCAGGTATAAGTACATGATGAGCTTGCGTGCATGTGGATATTATTTTCCCTGGTTTAATTTTTAGGAACTCTGCATTTCTTGCTATGGATATGAATAGAAGGCCAGAGAACTGCAGGTTCACTGATGGTGAACATTTGTTGATGTCTGAGTTGAGTCATGGCTAGATCAATAAATCGATTGTAGTCTACCTCCCAAACTTGTAGGATGAAACTCAGGATTAGGACTAGCTTTGTGGGCAAGTGACACCATTTATCTGAGTACACTAGTGCAGAACCAGTCGAACCTGCCATTGTTGCTGTAA
>NC_140913.1:84856-95517 GCF_045865225.1 Trachurus japonicus | reverse complement strand
CTATAACTGCGCATGCGTGGCGTTTGAGGTAGTCTACTGGAGTTCCGTCATTTTAACTCTCTTTAAACTGCTTTTTAAACAAATTCCTATGGGTTTTTAATCACGCTCATGCAGGAATCCTGTCTTTTAATCACTCCACTCCTTTACGGGTTACCTCTTTTAGTAATCAGACGGGCTGATTGCTCGTTTTTAAACAATTCAAGTCGTCAGTGCCACCGACCCGAGCCGCCATTGGCAGATTGCCGGCTCTTAGCTTTTTTACCCTTTTTCTCGGTTTTTCTCTGCACTAAATGGGCTGGGTTGCCCACCTCCTTATGGAGGAACCCCCCGTGGATATTTCGGCCCTCATCTGAGGTCACTCCAACACATTATTTGCTCTCTGACCGACATTGAAGTGAGAGGCTCAGGCTGTTTTAACCCAGCAGCAAAAAGCGACTACTGGCAGGAAACCGCTGAAACCGGCCCAGCTTACCGGACGCTCATTCACCGCAGCAGGTCCAGTCTCTGGACCTGTGTCGGTAAGTTTTGTTTTGTTTTGGTTCTGACAAACCTAACATCTACTGAGTGATTTCTACGCAGTGGCTCCCGTTGTGGAGCCCGGCGTGTAAGTTTCGCTTTGTGCTGTTACAATAACAACAACATCATCAACAACAACAACAATTCAATTTCCCAAGACACCTTTACTGGCCACAGCTGTTTCTCTCCCTAGCTTTCATCACCGTACAGAAATGGCTCCACTTACCTCCCAGTCCCAGTCCGGTTGCTCCAGCTGTGTCCGCCTGACCGACAAGATAGCCGAGCTAGAGAAAAGGATATCCAATCTGTACCAGATACAGGCGGCGGAGAACTTTATGGATACCATCACCTTCGGCCCTGCACAACCCGATTTCCAGATGTCCGAGTCCATCTCCCGATCCCCTGCTATCAGCAGGGTCGGAGCTGCGTCGCTGGATGAGCCCGGTGACATCGCTCGCCATTCGGCTACTGTCGCCCCTCCGCCGGCCGCCGCTCCCGATGACACCTGGGCACGGCTCGGAGCGAAGCCAAAAGCCGCTGTGAGCTCCACACCTCTTCATCCGGAGCATTGGGTTCGTGTGGGCGCCAAAAAAAGGGAGAAGCAGCCCCCCCTCCCATGCACCTGCACCCCCCCACTTTAACATCCAACTTAACAATAAATATGATGTTCTCAGCGTAACTGACTTCCCCCTCCTGGATGACAGGCCACAGGTCTCTTCACCATCTGCACCTGTGCGTTTCCCCCGCAGTAGGACTTGCAGGCGATCCCAGCCTGCGTTTACTCCTGCTCCTAAGTCCCGCGGCTCGTCACACCGCTCGTCCCTTACCGTCTCCCGGCCACCACAGCAGATAACATCACAAGGATCTCCACCATCGTATCCACATCTCCAGAAGTCCCCACGGAGGTCTTCTGTGCATCCCCACTCCCAGGTGCAGCGCTCCCCGTCTCTGCTGGTGATTGGCACTTCGCTGGTCAGGCATGTGGCGGTGTGTAACGGCAGGACTTTCTGTCATCCAGGTGCCTCAGTGAATGACATCAAAACAGCTGCTTTGCACCTAAGTGCCCAGTACAGGTCCGCCTCTGCCCTGGTTCTTGAGGCAGGTGTGAATGACATTAAGACCCGGCGTTCAGAGGCCCTCAAAGAGGATTTCATACACCTTGTGGATACGCTGCTGGACACCGGAAAGCAGCTTATTATTTCCGGTCCGCTGCCCTCTCCCCGCTACGGCGATGAGAAATACAGTCGTCTCCGTCAGCTCCACACCTGGTTGAAGGGCATCTGTATGCGTAAAAGCATCCCTTTCGTGGACAACTTCACTACATTTTCAAACAGACCTCAACTTTTTCGAAGTGATGGCTTACACCCAAACCTAGAAGGTTCCCGCCTCCTAGCTTCGAACATTGAGCTGACCCTCCGCTCATGTGACCACAGTGACCCTTGACTAGCTGTAACCCAGTCTAGCTCCCCCTACCTGTGCAATAGGTACAGTGCACTTCCACTAGCTGTAACCCAGTCTAGCTCCCCCTACCTGTGCAACAGCCTCATTACACCCAAGAACATCCCAGTAAGAGTGACAACTAGACCTTATCGTTCACAGGCTCTGTTTGCAAATCATAGCAACTCATTTAACTTAATTCCAATTAAAATTGCCCCTTCTACTGTTCCTACATCAGGCAATCCACCCTTCGCCATTCCTGTCATTATTTCACACAAACGTTGTCTTGCTCAAAGTCACCAACATGGGGCGCATACATATCTCCTGCGTTCACTACCTCCCTCTTCCCTCAAAATCAAGAACCCATCCATTCCAACTACACCTTTCCCACTCAACCCAGCCACTTTCAAGAATAGAAATGGCATGGGAATAATTCATTTAAACATTAGAAGTTTGCCTCAGAAACTGGATTATATTAATGTATTACTTCTTCAAACTGATCCTGATATATTGGTGTTAAGTGAATCATGGCTTACAAAACATATTAGCGACACAGATATTGCCATAAAGGGCTACAACTTATATAGAGTGGATAGGGTTGGAAGAGGAGGTGGAGTGATAATGTATATTAAATCAGATTTTTCTGCTTCTATCTTAGATGCTATGTCTAGTCCAAAATGTTATTAATTTCTTGCTGTGAAAGTTCAGATAGGGCCTTCCTCATTGACAGTAATAGTGATCTACAGACCACCATCTGCTGATCAAAATTCCATTGATGCCCTTGCAAGCCTGATCTCAAAATACTCTGATGGGGAACTTATTGTCACGGGCGATTTCAATTTAAACTGGCTCAGTGATTCATCTGAGTACCTCAAAGAGGTCAGCAATAATCTTAATCTATCTCAGTTGATAACAGATCCCACCAGGCCAAACTTGAAAGATTATTCTAAGTCTACTTTGATAGACCTTTTATTTTCCAACAAGCCTGACAAAATTACAGCCTGTGGTGTTTTTGAACTCGGTATTAGTGATCACTGTCCAGTTGCTTGTGTGAGAAGCACACGTCTAACTAAAACAAAATCCCACTCGATTACTAAAAGAAATTTTAGACACTTTGATTCTCAGTCTTTTCTTAATGATCTTCAACATAGTGATCTATACCTTATAATGGAAATCTCAGACTCTATAATGGCACTTGACTTTTTCATAAAAACTTTCAACTCAATTGTTGATAAGCATGCGCCGAATAACACCATGGTTTTCCCATGATTTATCAACCCTATTTAAGGAAAGAAGTCGTGCCTGGTCTCAGGCTAGAATCTCAGGTGACCCCTCACACTGGCTGCTATTCAGACAACTTAGAAATAAATGCACTGCTGCAGTGAGGAAAGCCAAATCAGATTACTTCTTAGGTCTCATTACTAATTCATACTCAAATCAGGTAAATTTTTGGAAAGCAGTTAATCTGACCAAAAACAAAATCACAAACTCTTTCCCTACGCACATCAAACACAATCACTGTGTGGTCTCAGACCAAGAAGAGATCTGCAAATTATTTAACGAGCATTTTGTTGAAGCAGGTCATATGTTTGATTCAGCCTACACTGGGCCTCCTCTAGGTGTTGATGATAGTGCAGGTCCAACAAACCTGGCCCCTAAATTCTCCTTTAAACCCTTCACCCTGAATGCTGTGCTGGAAGCACTGCAAAAAATTAATATTAGATGTTCAATTGGTGAGGATAATTTAGACTCCTTCTTTATAAAACTCTCTTCTCCTATAATTGCAAAATATGTATGTCACATTTTCAATCTTTCAATCCTTGGAGGTAGTTTCCCCAGTGTTTGGAAAACAGCTCATGTGACATCTTTACATAAAGACAGCGATAAAGAGGAGTTAAACAACTATCGGCCAATCTCCAAGTTGTCTCCTTTGGCTAAGATCATGGAATCCTTAGTGAACACCCAACTCCTGCCTTTTCTCTCAACCACTCAGTTCTCAGCCCACATCAGTCTGGTTTTAGAGCAAATCACAGCACTATTTCAGCTGTCACCTTAGTTAATAACAATATAATAACTGCACTAGACAAGAGAAAGCACTGCGCTGCCCTTTTTATTGACTTAGCGAAAGCTTTTGACACGGTTGACCATCAACTGCTTCTACAAAAATTAGGTAGTATTGGTCTTGATAGTGTGGCACAAAACTGGTTCTGTGACTATCTGTCTGGAAGATGGCAGTGTGTAAAAATGGGTGCTGCCCGGTCAGAATATTTACAGCTAACAAAAGGGGTGCCACAGGGCTCAATTCTGGGCCCTGTCCTTTTCACTATCTATATTAATGATATTGTCCCCTCTCTGAGTAATTGTCAAGCCCATCTGTATGCAGATGATACAATAATTTACTGTATTGCTGACACTGTACAGCTTGCTATGGACAACCTTCAACACTCCTTCAATCATTTGCAGAAAGCTCTCATCAAACTTAAACTTGTATTAAATTCAAATAAAACAAAATACATGCTATTCACTCCAAAAACACAGAATATAACCGCCTGCACCTATCTACGCTAAATGGCTCTACTATTCAGAGAGTCACTGAGTTTAAATATCTAGGTATCTGGCTTGATGAAAAATTCACTTTTAAATTTCACATAGACAACCTCACTAGCAAACTTAGACAAAAAATTGGCTTCTTTTTCAGAAATAAATCTATTTTCCCTATGATCTGCAGAAAGAGGATTGTTGAAGCTGTCTTTATGCCAGTGTTGGACTATGGTGATATTATTTATAGGAATGCTGCCCCTTCAATTCTTTCACCTCTAGTTGTGGTCTATCACTCTGCTCTTAGATTCATTACCGGCGATAGTTATAGCACTCATCATTGTAATCTGTACACAAAAGTAGGTTGGTCTTCCCTGTCAGAAAGACGCAACAATCACTGGCATCTCTTCATCTTTAAAGCCATTACTGAAAAACTCCCACCATACATTACAACACTGTTAGATTTAAATCAAGGTTCATATTCCACTCGCTCCAATGACTGGCTTACTTTTAAAGTCCCCCGGGTACAAACTGAACTTGGTAAATCTGCATTTTGCTATGATGCCCCTGCCTCCTGGAACGACCTTCAACTCACACTTAAAATTGATGCCCCTCCATCCTATCAACATTATAAAAATATCATCTCAAACCTCTTTACCACAGTCTGTAACTGTTTTTAGATTTTGTAATGAATCAGCTGTATTTAGGGCCGCGGGCAATCGCCCCGGGCACTGGTCCCAACAGCTATGAAATAGCTGCAGGGACCAGTGCCCGGGCGAAGCCCGGGCACTACTGTTATTGTGTGGATTTTTTCTTATTAGTGTGAATGCTGGAAGCATTCACAGTATTGTTATTCTGTTCGGCCATTTTGTTTCTTTAAACTTATTATTATTATTATTATTATTCTGAGTCTTCTTCCCTTTTTCTGTGTTTAACTACTTCTTCATACTTTGTGCTATTTCAACAATTCATATATCAAAACGTGCAGCTTTTTCAGGACATTTATGCTATTATTTTTCTCTTTCATACTATTTATACTTTTTAAAATATTTAACTTTTTCTGCAATTTTTTTCCCATAGGAATACATTGAAACAGTCGTCAAACTCTTCAAATCTTCTGCTTCATTCAGCCTCTAATAGCTTCAGCATACTTTCAGCTACAGACTTCATTCAACTTTTAAACTGTTCACAAACCTTTCAACTATTCAGCTATATCTCAGCTTATTGATATCTTCAACAGTTTCAGATATATGTATAGTTTTAAAATCATTAAAATTTCTGACAAAATTCAGATTTAACATGAAAGTCAATGGGACGGAATGTTCGGACGTTGGCAGTTGGTAGAGTGACAGAGGGTCTAAAAATCCTCTCACATTTTTCTCTCTATCCTGCCAGCACGGCCACAGATTACACTCTACACACATAATTTCGGGCATGCTTGTAGACAAGCTCATCCTTGATCTCTTCATGTGCTCAAAAAACCAGAGAGACGAACACAATTTAAACTGGGAGCCTCTGAGTGCAGCCATTTCCCTCTCTCCTCCCATTGACTCCCATTCAAAAGTAGGCGCTGATTTTCTAAACGTCCCAAAGTTTCCAACCTGCGACCCAATCAACAATTTTTACTCTAGAAACACCAAAGTGACATGGACGCGTTCAGCAAGGTCTTATGGTTCGGAAAATGTAAACCTTTTGCTCGTACTAAGTACAGATTTGTCGTACATTAGATCTGTTTGAGGGTGTCACAGAGCAGTTAAAGCCTATGGTTAAAGCTGCCACCATGCCTTAAAGCCACCAGCCAACAGTTACATGGTAACCTCAACATGGCAACCTCACCATGGTAACCTCACCATGGTAACCTCACCATGGCAACGTCACCATGGCAACGCACACACATTCTCTCTATTTGACTGTCTGTCGGTCACACACACAAATGGACACACACTGACCATACACACATATCCAACACACACACACACACACACACACACACACACACACACACACACACACACACACACACGGACACACACACACACACACACATATCCAACACACATATAATTTTTATTAGAGTAATTTGAGTGTACTTAAAATGTTAATTTTTCTTTCACCACAATCTTCAACAATTCAAATAATTTCCAACCACCTAGATATTGTTTAATCTATATTAGTAATAGTCCAACAATGTATTCATGCTGTCATGTTTAAATATATTTGAGTAGACTTCAGCTTTTCAATTTCTTTATGCTAATCTTCAACAATTTAAATAATTTCCAATCATTTCATACAAAATAAACCTCCTTCTTACAGGTTCCATTTGTTAATCTATTTTCACTTATTACTTTAGCCATGTTAGCACTTGTTTATCTGTTTTCTGTAGCAGTGCTTTTTGCAGCTGACTGCAGACTCCTCAACTGTTAGACTTAATAATGCAGGATTTTCCAACACATTCCTCTGCCTTTTCAACATTTCTACTGCTTTTAGACTAAACACACATTTATTACACTTAAACCTAAACAATTCAGGATTTTTTCCATCACGTCATGTCAATCAGCTTCCTGCTTACATGTTCCTTCTTTTTAATCTATTCTCACTTGTTGCTTCAGCTATGTTACTGCTGGTTCATCAGTTTTCCTTGCTGTGGCTAGCTGCAGATTTCAACTCTTCAACTGTTAAACATCTTCAACATGCAGGATTTTAACATTTTCTTCTCCTTTTTTTTTTTTTTTTTTTTACATTTCTACTGCTTTTTGTCCTTAAAAAGGCATTAATCTTCAAGTTATATGTTTCAGCTTCAACGTTAGACTTTTTCAACAGTTCTTCAGCTAATTCAACTTTGTTTCAATGATTTCTTCAGCTTATTCAGCATTGCTTCAGCAATAGCGTTCAGCTGCTTACAGCATTCACACGCATTTTCTGCAGGAAATGCTTTCTTTTTCTAGTTAGTGTGACTGCTGAAGCAGTCACACTATTGTTCTTCTGTTTGGCCATTTTCTTCCGCCTTTTTACGGTCTTCTTCTAGTCCTTCATACTTTGTGCTATTTCAACAATTCATATATCAAAACGTGCAGCTTTTTTTGAACTTTATCGGCATTACTTTTCTCTTTTTAACTATTTATACTTTTTAAAATATTTAACTTTTTCACAAAAAATCTCACATTCATCAAAGTCTCAACCTCTCTTCTTTACAACTCCACTGTAGTGTAGGGGTTAGGGTGAATGCTTGCCAACCCTAAGGTCACTGGTTCGAATCCAAGGGAAGAATTCTTGTTATGTTATGTTGAATTCTGCTCTCCTCCCCCGCCTTCAATTGGTTACAGGTGTTTGTTATCTCCTTGATTACTCATACCAGTTGGCAGCACATCATCACATTACAATGAATGACAACAGTTTTGAAAGCAGTGTGCTCTCTGTAGCCGAGTGGCAGAGTAAAGGTTTAGTGATCATATGGTCATGGGTTCGATTCCTGCCTCAGTCTTTTCACTTCATTGCTTGACTTTTGATTCCAATTATTCAGCTGTCATTGGACAGTCTTTGATTCCTCATAGTATAAAGCTCATTGTAACTCAGGTTCTCTGTGGCCATATGGTTAGTGTGTTAGGTGTTGTGCTATTTCAACAATTCATATATCAAAACGTGCAGCTTTTTTTGAACTTTACTTTTCTCTTTTTAACTATTTATACTTTTTCAAATATTTAACTTTTTCTGCAAATTAAACTCTAGACAAATTATTTTCTCCAGTTTTGTAGCCACACTTGTCTTCTGGCTAAAATTCTGGTCAAAAATGCAAAGAGACTTAGATAATAATTTTAAATATTTTTTAAATGCAGCCAGGGAGCTCTCTGCTCTCATTCAGCCCAATGCTGAGAATTCTCCACAACTCTGTCTGAAACATGCTTATGTCTGTGCTCTCTGTGGCGAAGTGGCAGAGTAAAGGTTTATTGATCATGAGGTCATGGGTTCGATTCCTTACTTTTTTTTTTAAGCAGAAGCCAGTGATCCTCTTATCAAAGGTTTTCTTTACCCCTCACATACTGTCTCTGTCTGTAGCCTAGTGGTTAGCTTGCTGGTCTGGAGACCTGAAGGTTGCTGGTTCAAATCTTGCCTCAACAACAATTATAGTGAATTATTTTCCCAGTTGTCCTCTGTTGACTTCTGATAACTTGCTTCATGTTGAAACTGCTGCTCTCAGCCTGAAATTCACAGAAATTTTCATTCTAAGTCATTCAAGCTTGACTCTCAAGCTTTCTTGATGTTGACAGTGTGCAGATCATTAACAGACAACAGTCTCTGCAACTGTGTGTGCACTGTGGCCTAGAGGCAGAGTGGAAGTCTAATGACCATGAGATTGTGGGTTCGATTCCAACCTTGGTCAAACATTTGTATGGTGATCACTGCTTGCACTATTTGCTAATTCTGCAACAGCGTTCAGTTGCTGTCAGCAGTCACACCATTTCCATTCTTGGAAATGCTTTTTCTAGTTATTTTTCATCTTCCGGACGCTTTTTCGATTCGCATCTAGTCCTGCAACTCGAAGAGTTGCAGGACATTTTATATATCAAAACGTGCGTCTTGATCGGGATCGGTGTGCTATTACTTTTCTCAACAGTTTACGAATTTTTCGCGACGTAGTCGCGAAAAACTGCGCAGAAATTTTGCATGTAAGTCAATGGGACGGGCGGAAAAAAAAGAGCGAAAAAGACCAATCATTGGAGTTTAACAAACGTCTACTGCTCAGGCATACTTTCACCTAGAGACTCCATTTAAACTTTAAACAGTAGACACAAGTCTTGTGTATTGTCGTATTACTCCACGTTTTGATAGGTCATATAGTTTTTGATCAATCCCTGATCAATGACCATGATCATTTTTGGAGAAATTATGAGTTTATAATGGGTGTGTATTGCATGGAATGTTCGTGTCAGAGTGCGTGACATCATCGGTTAGAGTGGGAGAGAGTGAAGAAACATTCTGTATTTTTTCTGGATAAACTGTCAGCACGGCCACAATTTACACTCTACAGACATAATTTTTTCAGAATTTGTAAGACAAACTTGTTATCTCTCATGTCATGTGCTCAAAATATCAGAGAGACTTACAGAATTGACAGAATCAGCCTCTGAGTGCGGCCACGTCTGTCTCTGCTCCTCATTGAGTCCAATACAAATATTTTCTGAGAGGAGCAGAACGGCCTGATGTTTTAAAACTGCCAGCGTCGCCAAAATATTTACTGTAGAAACACCAAATCGTACCGAAATTTTCAGTAAGTCCTTAGAGCAACGTTGATCTGTGTTTTGTTCTGATAGGAGTTACCGTTTTGTCATGCTAAGCCTAAATGTGAGACCGGTTTAGAGGCAGAAAATGGCTGTTTTTCTCCACGTTTCTGTCTGTCTCAGCCTGCGGGGGCCCCTATCGCCGTGGTAACCTCTTTGATCCTCAGGCCAGAGCTCGTTAACTTCATAAACAATCCACCTGGCGCTCGTTTTAAATGTTTATAAACACAGACACAGCTAAATCAGACTGACACAGGATGCAGCTACTAACTAACTATGTGTCAAGTCAGTCACACACACACACACAGACTCTAGAGCCAGCTTCATGTGATTACAGTTACACACACACACACACACACACACACACACACACACACACACACCTTCATGTGATTAAAACACAGTTAACGTGCAACAGAATTTAAACTTAAACCATGATTTAATCTGGTTTTAAAGTTAAACCTTGTTGGTGTCACACACACACACACACACACACACACACACACACACACACACACACACACACACACACACACACACACACACACACACACACACACACACACACACAGGTAACCTAATGTGGTTACAGCTCCTCCATATCAGTGCTTATAGAAAGATGATCATGTGTCTGTCTGATCAGCTCTGTCTTGCGCTTAAGATCGTGGGTTTGATTCCCATGTTGACAGAGATGGCAAAATCGGCAGTAGCCCCGCGGCCCATTCAAAATTTCCCGAGAGGAAATTTTCTAGTTAACTTTTGTAACTGTGTTTTATCCTATGCTGTGCATTGTGTTTTGCTTTGAATGTTGCTGTGATCTCGACGACATTGCAAATGAGGGTAAAACCTCAATGTCCTTTCGAGAATAAATAAAGGTTTGAAATTGAAATGAAA
>NC_140913.1:0-84756 GCF_045865225.1 Trachurus japonicus | reverse complement strand
TAATGGCGTCCCTGTGGGGCGTGGCTAATCATTCCTCGCCATGACAATTCGTTTTGCCCTTTGGATGGCTTTATTGAACTCGTATCAACATGAAAGTTGGTACACAGGTCCAGGGTTCACGACCTCAACGTTTCTATGTATCCATAGGCGTTCTCACTCATTCGCCCATTAGTGGAAACAGGAAGTTACCATATTTTACATCATATCATTGTCCGATTTCCTCGAAAACTCACCTGTGTGTATGAGGGACTGACCCTGGAACACACCTGCACGCATCTCATTACTGCACCCTAGTGGACGAACCTTTAACTGCTCGTAACTCCCTCAACTTTGTCCGATTCACTCCAAACTTTTCCACATGAGTGATGAGGGGCGCCCCTGTTCGCACCACACCACATGCGGTGACTCTGCCCCCTGGGTGGATGAACGAAACATTGCATTTTTGGCCTCCTTCCAGGTTTTTTCTCCATTTCTGCTCCGCGCCACAGCCCGGGCGTGCCTCAGGCCCCGCTGGGTGGCATCTATGGGCGAGCGAGGGCCCCGCCATCGCCGCTTGCTGGCTTTATTTAGCCCGCAGAGCCTGTGTCAAACGACCCAGGGATGGTCCCTATTGTTATTCGACATCCACATAATCGACGTGCATCAAGTCGTTCGAGTAAACAACAAGTAAGAAAGGGGGGGGGGGGCTAGTAATCAAGTACTCCCCACTGACCTGGCGCAAATTTGCACGAAATGCTAAGGTTTATTATTATTATTATTATTATTAATTATTCCCCTCTTTTAAACCCAATTTGACCCCTTTGCCAAGCCGAGGAATCGGAACTGGAAACTTGGGGACACACGTCCTGGGGACTTGCGGAAAAATTGACTGTCTGATGCTATCGCCGTTTGTGGGCGGGGCAATTTGGCCACAAACAGCGCCCACTGGAACTTTGACCCCCGGCTATAGGGATTCAAAAATTTTGTTTCTCGCTGGCTGCCCAAACTTGGTTACACATATGTATCATACCCAGACATGAAAAAAAAATTTGTTTCGTGCGAAGCCCAAAAACCAAACAGGAAGGTCGGCCATTTTGGTTTAGTGTTTATTTTACGCCAAACGAACTCCTCGAGGAGTCACGCCTGATCGGGCTCCAAATTGGGATTCAGAAACATCGTAAGACCTAGCTGTGCTTAATCTTGTGCTCCGCAGGTCTGTTAGCTCAAAAGGGGTTGGCCTCTGGCGTGCCCCGACGTTTGGCGACTGTTTCGGGTGTGCGCCATGTCTATACGAATGGCTCTCATGGCCCAAATACTTGATCGTAGACGCTTCAAATCTTGGTGCAAAAATCTATGGCGAGACCCTGAACGATCCGACATATTATTTGCCGATTGTCGCTTCATAGCGCCCCCCCGGTGGTAACAGGAAAACGTACAAAAATTCGTTTAAAAACTACGTAGTTGGCCAAATCGACTTCGTTAACACTTCTAGTACATGCAGACCCGGATGGTGAAGCTAACATCATGAACGCTTTGACCCTACGAGCAACGGCTGTCCCGGTTGTGCCTGGCCGCCCGCGGGCGAAACTGACGATTTTTTTGTCGTAAAATTACGTTTCCCAATTACGCGCGCATAATTCGTCGTAGCCACTTGAAATTCAAAGGACATGACGTTGGGCTCAGCATGGAACGTTTTGTTGTATCGACTTCCTGCCTGGCTTCATAGCGCTCCCCCCGGTGGTAAACAGGTAGTACGCAATAGTTCGTTAAAAATCCATTTACTTTCACCCGATCAACTTCATTTCCACTTCTAATACATGCTGAACCAGTTGCTGAAGCTACATTATGAACGCTGTTGAGATACGACGAACGGCGTCCGTGGTGCCGCCGCGGCGAACTGACGATTTTTTATCGTACAATTGACGTTTGCTCTTTTTCTCGGCATTGAACGAGAAGTCGGTGTCCTCACGAAATTTCATACACGGGTCCCCCCAAGAATGGCGAGGCTTTTTTCGAGGGGATAGAGTCGTTTCACATTGGGCGTGGCTAAATGCCTTTCAATAGCGCCCCCTAGAAGTTTTTACGAATTTCTCCATAGACAAATTTCGCTTACTTTTGTTCGTACACATTACGAAACTCGTACAACACACGTGTATCATACACAAACATACAAGAAAATTGTATTGGAGCCACGCCCTAAATCCCAAAACAGGAAGTCGGACATTTTGGTTAGCAGTTCTTTGACGCAAAACGAAACTCCTCCGAGGGAGTTCGCCCGATTGACTTCAAATTGGGCTCGGAACATCTCCAGGACCGCGCTGATTACGGCTTGTGCTCCGCAGGGGGTGTAGGTCAAAGGGCGTGGCTACTAGGGGCACGGCCCAAGTTCCCGAATTCAAGCTTAAAAAGGTTTAAATGCTATCTCGCTAACAGATTTGATCGCAGCGGCTTCAAACTTGGAGCACATGAATGCGGGCGTGTCCCTGAACGATCCGACATATTATTTTTCCTTTAAGTCCACTACATAGCGACACCCGGTGGTAACAGGAAGTGCGCTAAAAATCATTAAAAATACATAGTTTGCCCCCATCAATACTTCATTCCACTTCTAAAACATGCCGAACAAGTTGGTGATGGTATTTCTGTGTTGAACGCTATTGTCGCTACTGGCAAATGGCCCCCGTGTGGCGGCGGCAGGAATGGCGCTCCATCGTGAACTGACACCTCCCACGGTTTCTTGCCCGATTGACTTCATATTCGCTACAGATCATCAGGATGACCGAAGCTGGTTCAAACACTATTAATAAAAGCTTTGCTCTACGTGAATTCGGTTCGTGGCTGCTAGGGGGGCGACAAAGTTGGGTCATAACTGCTCGTTTCTCGTTTAGTCGCCATTGCTATTACGTTTGCCTTCCACGCCCCACCTACTTGGTCGTAGTCACTTCAAAATTTCAGTACATGATTACAGGGTCCCGCGCCTCTACGCATCCATTTGATCGTACGCTAGCTCGCTCAATACGCCCCCTTGTGGAGACAGGAATTGTCGCGTTGGCATCGACATTTGTTCCGATCAGCTCGAAACTTCACATGTTTGATTGAGGTCACGACCCCGAACCGCAACGGCCCACATCCCGTTACCGCCCACTGGTGGACGATACCGTAAACCTGCCGTAACTCCATCGTACGTTGTCCGATTTGCTCGAAAACTTCACTGTGTTCGACGAGTGGACCGCCCTCGACGCAGCCGCCCAGCGTCCGTTGCGCTGCGCTGGGGTATGTAGAAGAGCGGCCCGGGGGTAGCGGGGACGCCGTAGTGGCGTGGATGCGAGGGCACGTCATAGCCGCTTGCGGCTTTAATTTTTTTTATTATTATAATTATTATTATTATTTCCCCTCTTTAAACCCCAATTTTGGACACCTTTGCCAATGCGAGAAAGAAACGGACGAAACTTGGGACACACCGTCGGGACCTTGCGAAAATTGACGTCTTGATGCTATCGCCGTTTGTGGGCGGGGCAAATTGCACAACAGCGGCCCCCTGGAACTTTTGACCCTCCGGGCCATAGGGATCATAATTTTTTTTCTCGCAGGTTTGCCCAAACTGGGTACACATATGTATCATAACCCAGACATGAAAAAAAATTTGTTTAGTGCGAAGCCCAAAAACCAACAGGAAGTCGCCCATTTTGGTTTAGCATTTATTTTACGCAAAACGTACTCCTCCGAGGGTTTACGACCCGATCGGCTCCATTTTGGGTTCAGAACCATCGTCAGACCTAGCTGAGCTTATCTTGTGCTCCGGCAGGTCTGTAGCTCAAAGGGGTTGGCCTCTGGCGGTGCCCCGAAGTTTGGCGACTGTTTCGGGTGCTCGCCATGGAAATACGAATGGCTCCTCCATGACCCACTGACTTGATCGGTGACGCTTCAAACTTGGTGCCAAAAATCTATGGCGAGACCCTGAACGATCCGACATATTATTTGCCGATGTCGATTCATAGGGCCCCCCCCACGGTTGGTGGTAACAGGAAACGTACAAAAATTCGTTATTAAAAATACGTAGTTGGCCAAATCGGACTTCGTTACACTTCTTAGTACAGTGCAGACCCGGGGATGGTGGAAGCTACATCTCTAGAACGCTTTGACCCTTTACGGAGCAACGGCGTCCGTCGTGTGCCGCCGCGGCGAACTGACGATTTTTTGTCGTTAAAATTACAGTTTTCCCAATTACGCGCACATACTTCGTCGTAGGGGGGGGGGGCCACTTGAAATTCAAAGGACATGACTGTTGGGCTCCGCCTCTGAATTCGTTTTGATTGTAATCGACTTCCTGCCTGGGGGGCTCATAGGCGCCCCCCGGTTTGGGTAACAGGAAGTACGCAACATAATTCGTTAAAAATCCATACTTCACCCGATTCAACTTCATTCCACTTCTAATTACATTGCAGAACCAGTTGCTGAAGCTACATTATGAACAGCTGTGAAGATACGACGAACTGTCGTCCGTGTGCCGCCGCGGCGGTGCGACTGACGATTTGTTATCGATACAATTACGTTTTGCCTTTTTCGCGGGCCTTTTAACGAAGTCGTGTCCTCACGAAAATTGCTTACACGGAGTCATGTAATGGCGTAGCTCTTTCAGCGGAATAGAGTCGTTTCCTTCGAGGCGTGGCTAAATGCCTCAATAGCGCCCCCTTGAAGTTTTTCCGAAATTCTCTACATAGACAAAAATTTCGCTTTACTTTGTCGTACACATACGAAAAACTCGACACACACTGTGTAGCATAACTAAACACTACCAAAAATTGAATGGGAGCCACGCCCCTAAACCCAACAGGATGTCGGCCCCATTATGGATGGTTAGCATTTCTTTGACGCCAAAACGGAACTCCTCCGAGGGAGTTTCGCCCGATTTCACTTACAAATTGGCGGTACGGAATCATTCTCCAGACCAAGCTGATTACGGCCTTGTGCTCCGCAGGTGTGTAGGTCAAAGGGCGTGGCGACTAGGGCACGGCCATGTTCCCGAATTCAGCTAAGATAGTTTGCAATGCTATCACGCCACAGATTTGATCGCAGCGGCTTTCAAACTTGGTGCACATGATGAGGCGTCGACCCCGGAAACGATTCCGACATATCATTTTTCCTACGTCACTCATTGCGCCCCCCGGTAGGTAACAGGTAAGTGCGCTAAAATTCATATTAAAAATACATCGTTGACCCCATCAGCTTCATTCCACTTCTAATAACATGCCGAACAAGGTTGGTGGAAGGTATTTCGTGAACGCTATGACGCTACGGCTAATGGCCCCCTTGTGGCTGGCGACAGGAATTAGCGCTCCATCTGTGAACTGCAACCTCACCACGGGATTTTGCCCGATTGACTTCTTATTCGCTACAGATCATCCAGGAGACCGGGACTGGTCAAACCCCCCTTATTTATAAAGCTTTTCTCTAAGTGAAAACGGCGTGGCTGGCTAGGGGGCGACAACAAGTTGGTCAACTGCTCGTTTAGGTCGCCATGCTATTACTGTTTGCCTTCCACGCCCACATACTTGGTCGTAGTCACTTCAAACATTTCAGTTACCTGATTCAGGGGCCCGCCCTCTACGCCTCCATTTGATCGTACGCTAGCTCGCTCATGGACGCCCTTGTGGACACAGGATAATGTCGCGTTTTGCATCGACATTGTTAGGCCGATCGGCTCGAAACTTCACGTGTCTGATTGTGATGAGGGTCACGACCCCGTACAGCAACGGCCCCACATCCCGTTACCGCCCCATGGTGGACGAACAGGTAAACCTGCCGTAACTCCATCGTACCGTTGGGTCCGTTTATTGCTCGAAACGTCAAGTGTTACGACGATTGGGGGACCAGCCCTCGTACGCGGCCCCGCCCACGTGTCCGGTTTGCGCTGCGGGGGTTTTCGAATGAGCGGCCCGGGGGTAGCTCGGGGACGCCGATTAGTGGCGTGGATGCGTGGGACCGTCATAGCCGCTTGCGGCTTTTTAACTTTAATCTATTTATTATTAGGGGCCCGAGCCTGTGTTGGACAACGACCCAGGGTGGTCCCTGATTGTTATTCGAACATGCACATATTAGTCGGACGTGCCAGCCGCACGAGTATCAAACAAAGTAAGCAAGCAAGTACTCAAGTACTGCATTAGATCCTGGCAGCAAAAACCCCAGATATTGTAATGTTTATTTTTATTAGGGCCCGAGCGGCGACTGCAAGTCGCCCAGCGAAAGCCACTATTGATTAATCGCGCTGTTTATTATTATTATGTATTATGTTATTATTATTCTTGCCTACTCAGAAATCGCATTTTTGGGGACGTTCCCCATGCTCCAAAATGCATGTAACTTTGCACTCAACTTGTCCAGATCGGCCCAAAAAATTTCATTTAATTTGGGGGTAGGCGTCGCCCAATGGTCGACGCAGGAAATGGCGGAATAGATATTTACGCCCCCTACAAAGTCAAAAATGCCCATAGGGAATTTTGCTATCTAACTTGGTCCTGATGCTCACAAAATATCGGTTAACACATATGTATTTATACCCAGATATGCAAAAAAGCCTCTTGACCCACATGAACCTCAACCCAACAGGAAGTCGGCCCATTTTGGTTTTGATTTTTCCCGCCTAAAATTATTACTCCTCCCACAGCGTGTCGCTCCTCGAGATCAAGTTCAAATTAGGTACGTCAACATCGTCAGACCTTAGCTGTGCTTATCTTCGTGGCGCTGTGAGTCCGTAGGTCAAAGGGCGTGGCTTCCATGCGCTCGAGTACACTATGGCGTGCTCGCCATTTGTACATACGAGTGGCTCTCACGTCCCACATACTACATCCAATCAACTTCAACTTGGCTGAACCATGATGATGGGCTCAGCCCTGAACGTCACCGATATATTAACTTCCCACTGTAAACTCATGTTGCCCCTATCTGGAAACAGGAAAGTGCCATTTTTTGCATCAACATTGTCCGATTTCCACGATAACTTCATCATGTGTGATGTGTTGAGGGATGACCTGAATACCACACCTGCATGCTTCCCATTACTGCCCCCTGGTGGACGAACCTTTAACTGCCTCATAACTCCCTCATTGCTTTGTCCGATTTCCACGGAAACTTCACATGTGTGATGAGGGGCTGGACCCTGAACACTACACTGCACGCATCCCATTACTGCCCCCTAGTGGGACGAACCTTTTAACTGCTCCATAAACTCCCTCATGCTTTGTCCGGATTTCCACGAAAAAACTTCAACATGTGTGATGAGGGGGCTGACCCTGAAACACTACTGCACGCATCCCATTTACTGCCCCCTTAGTGGGATCGAACCTTTAACTGCTCATAACTCCCTCATGCTTTGGTCCGATTCACTCCAAACTTCACACGAGTGATGAGGGGCTGCCCCTTGAACGCACCAAACTCACATGCGGTGACTGCCCCCTGGTGGATGATAAACGAAAACATTGCCATTTTTGGTCCTCCTTTCCGGGGGTTTTTTCTCCATTTCTGCTCCGCGCCACGGCCCCGGCGTGCCTCAGGCCCCGCGGTTGGCATGGGCGAAGCGAGGGCCCGCCATCGCCGCTTGCTGGCCTTTAATTAGGGGCCCGAGGCCTGTGTCACTCGACCCAGAGGAAGGTCCCTATTGTTATTCGACTTCCACATAAGTCGGACGTGCAAGTCTGAGGGTAGTAACAACAAGGTAAGCAATGCAAGTAATCAAAGTAACTCCATCTGACCTGGGCGCAAAAATTCCCCGAAAATGCAAATGTTTATTAGGGGCCCGAGCCTGTGTCAACGACCCCAGGGAGGTCCCTATTGTAATTCGACATCCACTCCGATCACCGACAAGCAACAAGTAACCAAGCAAGTAATTCAAGTTAATCAAGTACTTCAAGTGACCTGGCAGGAAAAAAACGCTTACTTGAAATGCAAATGTTTTATTATTAGGGCCCGAGCCCAGGCCTGTGTCAACGGACCAGGGAGGATGGTCCCTATTGTTATTCCGAACATGCACATTAGTCGACGTTGCCAGCCGACGAGTAACAACAAGTTAAGCAAGCAAGTTACTCAAGTATCTGCAGTAGGACCTTGGCAGCAAAAACCCCAGATATTGTAATGTTTATTATTATTATTATTATTCTTTTTCCGCCGCTTTGAACGCGATTTCGACCCCTTTCCCAAGCCGGGAAACGGAGGAAAATTTACACGCACGTGGGGACTGTGGCAACTCGGCGTTACTGTGGTGGTCTCGCATGTGGGCGTGGCCAAATGGCACCACAGCGCCCCTAGAACCGCGCATAGGGAATGAGGGTCTGCGACACCGATTTGTCCGAAACTGGTAAACATATTCATCAACCCGAGATCTTCAAAAAATTTCATAAAATGACATGCCCTAAAACCAACAGGAAGTCGGCCATTTTGCTTCAAAGTTGGTTTACGCAAAACGAACTCCTCCGAGGGGTTACGCGCCGATCGGCTCCAAATTGGGTCCAGAACATCGCCAGACCTAGCTGAGCTTATCTTGTGCTCCGCAGGTCTGTAGCTCAAAGCGCTTGGCCTCTGGCGTGCCCCGAAGTTTGGCGACTGTTTCGGTGCTCGCCATGTAAATACGAACGGCTCTCTTGCCCTCATACTTGATCGTAGACGCATTCAAACTTGGTGCAAAAATCTTTGGAGAGACCCTGAACGATCCGACATATTATTTGCGTACGTCGCTCATAGCGCCCCCGGTGGTAACAGGGTACGTACAAAAATTCGTTAAAAATACGTAGTTGACCAAATCGACTTCGTTACACTTCTAGTACATGCAGACCGGATGGTGAAGCTACATCATGAACGCTTTGACCCTACGAGCAACGGCGTCCGTGTGCCGCCGCGGCGAATGTGTATCATCCCAATTTAAATTTCGTTTGCCTTTCACGCGCACATACTTCGTCGTAGCCACTTGAACTTTGTAAGGACATGACGTTGGCTCCTCCCTGAACGTTTTGAATGTATCGACTTCCTGCCTGGCTCATAGCGCCCCGGTGGTAACAGGAAAGTACGCAAAAATTCATAAAATATCCATACTTCACCCGATCAACTTCATTCCACTTCTAATACATGCAGAACCAGTTGCTGAAGCTACATTATGAACGCTGTGAAGATACGACGAACGGCGTCCGTGTGCCGCCGCGGCGACTGACGATTTTTTATCGTACAATTACGTTTGCCTTTTTCGTGGCTTTAACGAAGTCGTGTCCTCACGAAATTTCATCCACGGGTCAAGAATGGCGAGCTCTTTCAGCGGATAGAGTCGTTTCCCATGGGCGTGGCTAAATGCCTCAATAGCGCCCCCTAGAAGTTTTTCCGAATTTCTCCATAGACAAATTTCGCTTACTTTGCCGTACACATACGAAACTCGACACACACGTGTATCATACCCAAACATACCAAAAAATTGAATTGGAGCCACGCCCTAAACCCAACAGGAAGTCGGCCATTTTGGTTAGCATTTCTTTGACGCAAAACGAACTCCTCCGAGGGAGTTCGCCCGATTGACTTCAAATTGGGCACGGAACATCTCCAGACTGAGCTGATTACGGCTTGTGCTCCGCAGGTGTGTAGGTCAAAGGGCGTGGCTGCTAGGGCACGGCCAAGTTCCCGAATTCAGCTAAAAAGGTTTAAATGCTATCACGCCCACAGATTTGATCGCAGCGGCTTCAAACTTGGTGCACATGATGATGGCCTGACCCTGAACGATCCGACATATAATTTTCCTACGTCACTCATAGCGCCCCCCGGTGGTAACAGGAAGTGCGCTAAAATTCATTAAAAATACATAGTTGCCCCCATCAACTTCATTCCACTTCTAAAACATGCCGCACAAGTTGGTGAAGGTATTTCGTGAACGCTATGACGCTACGGCTAATGGCCCCCTTGTGGCGGCGACAGGAATAGCGCTCCATCGTGAACTGCCACCTCCCACGGATTTTGCCCGATTGACTTCATATTCGCTACAGATCATCAGGAGACCGAGCTGGTCAAACACTATTAAAAGCTTTTCTCTACGTCAAACGGCGTGGCCGCTAGGGGGCGACAAAGTTGGCCAACTACTCGTTTAGTCGCCATGCTATTACGTTTGCCTTCCACGCCCACATACTTGGTCGTAGTCACTTCAAAATTTCAGTACATGATCAGGGGCCGGCCCTCTACGCCTCCATTTGATCGTACGCTAGCTCGCTCAAGACGCCCCCTTGTGGACACAGGAAATGTCGCGTTTTGCATCGACATTGTCCGATCGGCTCGAAACTTCACATGTGTGATGAGGTCACGACCCCGTACGCAACGGCCCACATCCCGTTCCCGCCCCCTGGTGGACGAACCGTAAACCTGCCGTAACTCCATCGTACGTCGTCCGTTTTGCTCGAAACGTCGCGTGTTCGACGAGGGGACCGCCCTCGACGCAGCCGCCCGCGTCCGGTTGCGCGCGGGAGTTTTCGAAGAGCGGCCCGGGGGTAGCGGGGACGCCGAGTGGCGTGGAGCGAGGGCCCGTCATAGCCGCTTGCGGCTTTAATTATTATTATTATTATTATTATTATGCTTCTCCGCGTTTGAACGCGATTTCGACCCCTTTGCCATGCTCGAAAAGTCACCAAATTTAGTGGCAGGGGTCGGGAAGGCCCGAAAATTGCGATTCTGTGGTGGTCTCGCATGTGGGCGTGGCCAAATGGCACCACAGCGCCCCCTAGACCGCGCATAGGAAATGGCAGTCTGCGACACCGATTTGTCCGAAACTTGGTAAACATATTCATCAACCCGAGATCTTCAAAAATTTATAAAATGACATACATAAAACCAACAGGAAGTCGGCCATTTTGCTTCAAAGTTGGTTTACGCAAAACGAACTCCTCCGAGGGGTTACGCCCGATCGGCTCCAAATTGGGTCCAGAACATCGTCAGACCTAGCTGAGCTTATCTTGTGCTCCGCAGGTCTGTAGCTCAAAGCGCTTGGCCTATGGCGTGCCCGAAGTTTGGCGGACTGTTTCGGTGCTCGCCATGTAAATACGAACGGCTCTCATGCCCTCATACTTGATCGTAGACGCTTCAAACTTGGTGCAAAAATCTATGGAGAGACCCTGAACGATCCGACATATTATTTGCGTACGTCGCTCTTAGCGCCCCCGGGTGGTAACAGGAAACGTACAAAAATTCGTTAAAAATACGTAGTTGACCAAATCGACTTCGTTACACTTATAGTACATGCAGACCCGGATGGTGAAGCTACATCATGAACGCTTTGACCATACGAGCAACGGCGTCCGTGTGCCGCCGCGGCGAAAGATTGTATCATCCCATTTAAATTTCGTTTGCCTTTCACGCGCACATACTTCGTCGTGGACACTTGAAATTCAAAGGACATGACGTTGGCTCCACCCTGAACGTTTTGATGTATCGACTTCCTGCCTGGCTCATAGCGCCCCCCGGTGGGTAACAGGAAGTACGCAAAAATTCGTTAAAAATCCATACTTCACCCGATCAACTTCATTCCACTTCTAATACATGCAGAACCAGTTGCTGAAGCTACATTATGAACGCTGTGAAGATACGACGAACAGCGTCCGTGTGCCGCCGCGGCGACTGACGATTTTTTATCGTACAATTACGTTTGCCTTTTTCGCGGCTTTAACGAAGTCGTGTCCTCACGAAATTTCATCCACGGGTCAAGAATGGCGAGCTCTTTCAGCGGATAGAGTCGTTTCCCATGGGCGTGGCTAAATGCCTCAATAGCGCCCCCTAGAAGTTTTTCCGAATTTCTCCATAGACAAATTTCGCTTACTTTGTCGTACACATACGAAACTCGACACACACATGTATCATACCCAAACATACCAAAAATTGAATTGGAGCCACGCCCTAAACCCAACAGGAAGTCGGCCATTTTGGTTAGCATTTCTTTGACGCAAAACGAACTCCTCCGAGGGAGTTCGCCCGATTGACTTCAAATTGGGCACAGAACATCTCCAGACTGAGCTGATTACGGCTTGTGCTCCGCAGGTGTGTAGGTCAAAGGGCGTGGCTGCTAGCGCACGGCCAAGTTCCCGAATTCAGCTAAGAAGGTTTAAATGCTATCACGCCCACAGATTTGATCGCAGCGGCTTCAAACTTGGTGCACATGATGATGACGTGACCCTGAACGATCCGACATATTACTTTCCTACGTCACTCATAGCGCTCCCGGTGGTAACAGGAAGTGCGCTAAAATTCATTAAAAATACATAGTTGCCCGCATCAACTTCATTCCACTTCTAAAACATGCGAACAAGTTGGTGAAGGTATTTCGTGAAGGCTATGACGCAACGGCTAATGGCCCCCTTGTGGCGGCGACAGGAATAGCGCTCAATCGTGAACTGCCACCTCCCACGGATTTTGCTCCGATTGACTTCATATTCGCTACAGATCATCAGGAGACCGAGCTGGTCAAACACTATTAAAAGCTTTTCTCTACGTGAAACGGCGTGGCTGCTAGGGGGCGACAAAGTTGGTCAACTGCTCGTTTAGTCGCCATGCTATTACGTTTGCCTTCCACGCCCACATACTTGGTCGTAGTCACTTCAAAATTTCAGTACATGATCAGGGGCCAGCCCTCTACGCCTCCATTTGATCGTACGCTAGCTCGCTCAATACGCCCCCTTGTGGACACAGGAAATGTCGCGTTTTGCATCGACATTGTCCGATCGGCTCGAAACTTCACATGTGTGATGAGGTCACGACCCCGTACGCAACGGCCCACATCCCGTTACCGCCCCCTGTTGGACGAACCGTAAACCTGCCGTAACTCCATCGTACGTCGTCCGATTTGCTCGAAACGTCACGTGTTCGACGAGGGGACCGCCCTCGACGCAGCCGCCCGCGTCCGGTTGCGCTGCGGGGGTATTCGAAGAGCGGCCCGGGGGTAGCGGGGGACGCCGAGTGGCGTGGAGCGAGGGCCCGTCATAGCCGCTTGCGGCTTTAATTAGGGCCCGAGCCTGTGTCAACGACCCAGGGATGGTCCCTATTGTTATTCGACATGCACATTAGTCGACGTGCCAGCCGACGAGTAACAACAAGTAAGCAAGCAAGTACTCAAGTACTGCATAGACCTGGCAGCAAAAACCCCAGATATTGTAATGTTTCTTTTTATTATTATTATTATTATTATTCTTCCGACGATTCAATTGCCATTTTGACCCCTTTGCCAAGCCGAGAAACGAACGAAACTTTGTAGCCTCGTGGGGCTTCGCGAAAATTGATATATGATGCCAGCGTCGCATATGGGCGGGGCCAAATGGCTAAATAGCGCCCCCTACAATTTTCCCAAAAACCCATAGGGAAAAAAATGACGTTAACGAAAGCGGACCAAAATCGCCACACATGTTCATCAATGCGAGATAAACACAAAATCCTCCTATCGCGAAGCCCGAAACCCAACAGGAAGTCGGCCATTTTGCTTCAAAGTTTGTAAACGCAAAACGAACTCCTCCGAGGGGTTACGCCCGATCGGCTCCAAATTGGGTTCAGAACATCGTCAGACCTAGCTGAGCTTATCTTGTACTCCGCAGGTCTGTAGCTCAAAGCGCTTGGCCTCTGGCGTGCCCGAAGTTTTGGCGACTGTTTCGGTGCTCGCCATGTAAATACGAATGGCTCTCATGCCCACATACTTGATCGTAGACGCTTCAAACTTGGTGCAAAAATCTATGGCAAGACCCTGAACGATCCGACATATTATTTGCCGACGTCGCTCATAGCGCCCCCCGGTGGTAACAGGAAACGTACAAAAATTCGTTAAAAATACGTAGTTGACCAAATCGACTTCGTTACACTTCTTAGTACATGCAGACCCGGATGGTGAAGCTACATCATGAACGCTTTGACCCTACGAGCAACGGCGGCCGTGTGCCGCCGCGGCGACTGCCGATTTTTTGTCGTAAAATTACGTTTCCCGATTACGCGCACATACTTCGTCGTAGCCACTTGAAATTCAAAGGACATGACGTTGGCTCCGCCCTGAACGTTTTGATATATCGACTTCCTGCCTGGCTCATAGCGCCCCCCGGTGGTAACAGGAAGTACGCAAAAATTCGTTAAAAATCCATACTTCACCCGATCAACTTCATTCCACTTCTAATACATGCAGAACCAGTTGCTGAAGCTACATTATGAACGCTGTGAAGCTACGACGAACGGCGTCCGTGTGCCGCCGCGGCGACTGACGATTTTTTTATCGTACAATTACGTTTGCCTTTTTCGTGGCTTTAACGAAGTCGTGTCCTCACGAAATTTCATACACAGGTCAAGAATGGCGAGCTCTTTCAGCGGATAGAGTCGTTCCCATGGGCGTGGCTAAATGCCTCAATAGCGCCCCCTTGAAGTTTTTCTGAAATTCTCCATAGACAAATTTCGCTTACTTTGTCGTACACATACGAAACTCGACACACACGTGTATCATACCCAAACATACAAAAAATTTAATTGGAGCCACGCCCTAAACCCAACAGGAAGTCGGCCATTTTGGTTAGCATTTCTTTGACGCAAAACGAACTCCTCCGAGGGAGTTCGCCCGATTGACTTCAAATTGGGCACGGAACATCTCCAGACTGAGCTGATTACGGCTTGTGCTCCGCAGGTGTGTAGGTCAAAGGGCGTGGCTACTAGGGCACGGCCAAGTTCCCGAATTCAGCTAAAAAGGTTTAAATGCTATCACGCCCACAGATTTGATCGCAGCAGCTTCAAACTTGGTGCACATGATGATGGCGTGACCCTGAACGATCCGACATATTATTTTCCTACGTCACTCATAGCGCCCCCCGGTGGTAACAGGAAGTGCGCTAAAATTCATTAAAAATACATAGTTGCCCCCATCAACTTCATTCCACTTCTAAAACATGCCGAACAAGTTGGTGAAGGTATTTCGTGAACGCTATGACGTTACGGCTAATGGCCCCCTTGTGGCGGCGACAGGAATAGCGCTCCATCGTGAACTGCCACCTCCCACGGATTTTGCCCGATTGACTTCATATTCGCTACAGATCATCAGGAGACCGAGCTGGTCAAACACTATTAAAAGCTTTTCTCTACGTGAAACGGCGTGGCTGCTAGGGGGCGACAAAGTTGGCCAACTGCTCGTTTAGTCGCCATGCTATTACGTTTGCCTTCCACGCCCACATACTTGGTCGTAGTCACTTCAAAATTTCAGTACATGATCAGGGGCCCGCCCTCTACGCCTCCATTTGATCGTACGCTAGCTCGCTCAATACGCCCCCTTGTGGACACAGGAAATGTCCAGTTTTGCATCGACATCGTCCGATCGGCTCGAAACTTCACATGTGTGATGAGGTCACGACCCCGAACGCAACGGCCCACATCCCGTTACCGCCCCCTGGTGGACGAACCGTAAACCTGCCGTAACTCCATCGTACGTTGTCCGATTTGCTCGAAACGTCACGTGTTCGACGAGGGAACCGCCCTCGACGCGGCCGCCCACCTCCGGTTGCGCGCGGGGGTTTTCGAAGAGCGGCCCGGGGGTAGCGGGGACGCCGAGTGGCGTGGAGCGAGGGCCCGTCATAGCCGCTTGCGGCTTTAATTATTATTATTATTATTATTATTATGCTTCTCCGCGTTTGAACGCGATTTCGACCCCTTTGCCATGCTCGAAAAGTCACCAAATTTTAGTCGCAGGGGGGGAAGCCCGAAAATTTCGATTCTGTGGTGGTCTCGCATGTGGGCGTGGCCAAATGGCAGCACAGCGCCCCCTAGACCGCGCATAGGGAATGAGGGTCTGCGACACCGATTTGTCCGAAACTTGGTAAACATATTCATCAACCCGAGATCTTCAAAAAATTTCATAAAATGACATACCCTAAAACCAACAGGAAGTCGGCCATTTTGCTTCAAAGTTGGTTTACGCAAAACGAACTCCTCCGAGGGGTTATGCCCGATCGGCTCCAAATTGGGTCCAGAACATCGCCAGACCTAGCTGAGCTTATCTTGTGCTCCGCAGGTCTGTAGCTCAAAGCGCTTGGCCTCTGGCGTGCCCCGAAGTTTGGCGACTGTTTCGGTGCTCGCCATGTAAATACGAACGGCTCTCATGCCCTCATACTTGATCGTAGACGCTTCAAACTTGGTGCAAAAATCTATGGAGAGACCCTGAACGATCCGACATATTATTTGCGTACGTCGCTCATAGCGCCCCCCGGTGGTAACAGGAAATGTACAAAAATTCGTTAAAAATACGTAGTTGACCAAATCGACTTCGTTACACTTCTAGTACATGCAGACCCGGATGGTGAAGCTACATCATGAACGCTTTGACCCTACGAGCAACGGCGTCCGTGTGCCGCCGCGGCGACTGACGATTTTTTGTCGTAAAATTACGTTTCCCAATTACGCGCACATACTTCGTCGTAGCCACTTGAAATTCAAAGGACATGACGATGGCTCCGCCCTGAACGTTTTGATGTATAGACTTCCTGCCTGGCTCATAGCGCCCCCCGGTGGTAACAGGAAGTACGCAAAAATTCGTTAAAAATCCATACTTCACCCGATCAACTTCATTCCACTTCTAATACATGCAGAACCAGTTGCTGAAGCTACATTATGAACGCTGTGAAGATACGACGAACGGCGTCCGTGTGCCGCCGCGGCGACTGACGATTTTTTATCGTACAATTACGTTTGCCTTTTTCGTGGCTTTAACGAAGTCGTGTCCTCACGAAATTTCATCCACGGGTCAAGAATGGCGAGCTCTTTCAGGGGATAGAGTCGTTTCCCATGGGCGTGGCTAAATGCCTCAATAGCGCCCCCTTGAAGTTTTTCCGAAATTCTCCATAGACAAATTTCGTTTACTTTGTCGTACACATACGAAACTCGACACACACGTGTATCATACCCAAACATACCAAAAATTGAATTGGAGCCACGCCCTAAACCCAACAGGAAGTCGGCCATTTTGGTTAGCATTTCTTTGACGCAAAACGAACTCCTCCGAGGGAGTTCGCCCGATTGACTTCAAATTGGGTAGAGAACATCTCCAGACTGAGCTGATTACGGCTTGTGCTCCGCAGGTGTGTAGGTCAAAGGGCGTGGCTACTAGGGCACGGCCAAGTTCCCGAATTCAGCTAAGAAGGGTTAAATGCTATCACGCCCACAGATTTGATCGCAGCGGCTTCAAACTTGGTGCACATGATGAGGGCGTGACCCTGAACGATCCGACATATTATTTTCCTACGTCACTCATAGCGCCCCCCGGTGGTAACAGGAAGTGCGCTAAAATTAATTAAAAATACATAGTTGCCCCCATCAACTTCATTCCACTTCTAAAACATGCCGAACAAGTTGGTGAAGGTATTTCGTGAACGCTATGACGCTACGGCTAATGGCCCCCTTGTGGCGGCGACAGGAATAGCGCTCCATCGTGAACTGCCACCTCCCACGGATTTTGCCCGATTGACTTCATATTCGCTACAGATCATCAGGAGACCGAGCTGGTCAAACACTGTTAAAAGCTTTTCTCTACGTGAAACGGCGTGGCTGCTAGGGGGCGACAAAGTTGGCCAACTGCTCGTTTAGTCGCCATGCTATTACGTTTGCCTTCCACGCCCACATACTTGGTCGTAGTCACTTCAAAATTTCAGTACATGATCAGAGGCCCGCCCTCTACGCCTCCATTTGATCGTACGCTAGCTCGCTCAATACACCCCCTTGTGGACACAGGAAATGTCGAGTTTTGCATCGACATCGTCCGATCGGCTCGAAACTTCACATGTGTGATGAGGTCACGACCCCGAACGCAACGGTCTACATCCCGTTACCGCCCCCTGGTGGGCGAACCGTAAACCTGCCGTAACTCCATCGTACGTTGTCCGATTTGCTCGAAACGTCACGTGTTCGACGAGGGAACCGCCCTCGACGCGGCTGCCCACCTCCGGTTGCGCGCGGGGGTTTTCGAAGAGCGGCCCGGGGGTAGCGGGGACGCCGAGTGGCGTGGAGCGAGGGCCCGTCATAGCCGCTTGCGGCTTTAATTATTAGGGCCCGAGCCTGTGTCAACGACCCAGGGAGGTCCCTATTGTTATTCGACATGCACATTAGTCAACGTGCCAGCCGACGAGTAACAACAAGTAAGCAAGCAAGTAACCAAGTACTGCATAGACCTGGCAGCAAAAACCCCAGATATTGTAATGTTTATTCTTATTATTATTTTTATTATTATTATTATTCCCCGAGTTCGAACGCGATTTCGACCCCTTTCCCAAGCCGAGAAACGGATGAAATTTTACACGCAGGGGGGGAAGCCAAAAAATTGCGATTCTGTGGTGGTCTCACATGTGGGCGTGGCCAAATGGCACCACAGCGCCCCCTAGACCGCGCATAGGAAATGGCAGTCTGCGACACCGATTTGTCCGAAACTTGGTAAACATATTCATCAACCCAAGATCTTCAAAAAATCTCATTACGGACATACCCGACAACCAACAGGAAGTCGGCCATTTTGCTTCAAAGTTGGTTTACGCAAAACGAACTCCTCCGAGGGGTTACGCCCGATCGGCTCCAAATTGGGTCCAGAACATCGCCAGACCTAGCTGAGCTTATCTTGTGCTCCGCAGGTCTGTAGCTCAAAGCGCTTGGCCTCTGGCGTGCCCCGAAGTTTGGCGACTGTTTCGGTGCTCGCCATGTAAATACGAACGGCTCTCATGCCCTCATACTTGATCGTAGACGCTTCAAACTTGGTGCAAAAATCTATGGAGAGACCCTGAACGATCCGACATATTATTTGCGTACGTCGCTCATAGCGCCCCCCGGTGGTAACAGGAAACGTACATTAATTCGTTAAAAATACGTAGTTGACCAAATCGACTTCGTTACACTTCTAGTACATGCAGACCCGGATGGTGAAGCTACATCATGAACGCTTTGACCCTACGAGCAACGGCGTCCGTGTGCCGCCGCGGCGAAAGTGTATCATCCCAATTTAAATTTCGTTTGCCTTTCACGCGCACATACTTCGTCGTAGCCACTTGAAATTCAAAGGACATGACGATGGCTCCTCCCTGAACGTTTTGATGTATCGACTTCCTGCCTGGCTCATAGCGCCCCCCGGTGGTAACAGGAAGTACGCAAAAATTCATTAAAAATCCATACTTCACCCGATCAACTTCATTCCACTTCTAATACATGCAGAACCAGTTGCTGAAGCTACATTATGAACGCTGTGAAGATACGACGAACGGCGTCCGTGTGCCGCCGCGGCGACTGACGATTTTTTATCGTACAATTACGTTTGCCTTTTCGTGGCTTTAACGAAGTCGTGTCCTCACGAAATTTCATCCACGGGTCAAGAATGGCGAGCTCTTTCAGCGGATAGAGTCGTTTCCCATGGGCGTGGCTAAATGCCTCAATAGCGCCCCCTAGAAGTTTTTCCGAAATTCTCCATAGACAAATTTCGCTTACTTTGTCGTACACATACGAAACTCGACACACACCTGTATCATACCCAAACATACCAAAAATTGAATGGGAGCCACGCCCTAAACCCAACAGGAAGTCGGCCATTTTGGTTAGCATTTCTTTGACGCAAAACGAACTCCTCCGAGGGAGTTCGCCCGATTGACTTCAAATTGGGCACGGAACATCTCCAGACCGAGCTGATTACGGCTTGTGCTCCGCAGGTGTGTAGGTCAAAGGGCGTGGCTGCTAGCGCACGGCCAAGTTCCCGAATTCAGCTAAAAAGGTTTAAATGCTATCACGCCCACAGATTTGATCGCAGCAGCTTCAAACTTGTTGCACATGATGATGGCGTGACCCTGAACGATCCGACATATTATTTTCCTACGTCACTCATAGCGCCCCCCGGTGGTAACAGGAAGTGCGCTAAAATTAATTAAAAATACATAGTTGCCCCCATCAACTTCATTCCACTTCTAAAACATGCCGAACAAGTTGGTGAAGGTATTTCGTGAACGCTATGACGCTACGGCTAATGGCCCCCTTGTGGCGGCGACAGGAATAGCGCTCCATCGTGAACTGCCACCTCCCACGGATTTTGCCCGATTGACTTCATATTCGCTACAGATCATCAGGAGACCGAGCTGGTCAAACACTATTAAAAGCTTTTCTCTACGTGAAACGGCGTGGCCGCTAGGGGGCGACAAAGTTGGTCAACTGCTCGTTTAGTCGCCATGCTATTACGTTTGCCTTCCACGCCCACATACTTGGTCGTAGTCACTTCAAAATTTCAGTACATGATCAGGGGCCCGCCCTCTACGCCTCCATTTGATCGTACGCTAGCTCGCTCAATACGCCCCCTTGTGGACACAGGAAATGTCGCGTTTTGCATCGACATTGTCCGATCGGCTCGAAACTTCACATGTGTGATGAGGTCACGACCCCGTACGCAACGGCCCACATCCCGTTACCGCCCCCTGGTGGACGAACCGTAAACCTGCCGTAACTCCATCGTACGTTGTCCGTTTTGCTCGAAACTTCGCGTGTTCGACGAGGGGACCGCCCTCGACGCAGCCGCCCACGTCCGGTTGCGCGCGGGGGTTTTCGAAGAGCGGCCCGGGGGTAGCGGGGACGCCGAGTGGCGTGGAGCGAGGGCCCGTCATAGCCGCTTGCGGCTTTAATTATTATTATTCCCCCTCTTTAAACCCCAATTTGACCCCTTTGCCAAGCCGAGAAACGGACGAAACTTGGGACACACGTCGGGACTTGCGAAAATTGACGTCTGATGCTATCGCCGTTTGTGGGCGGGGCAAATTGGCAGAACAGCGCCCCCTGGAACTTTTGACCCCCGGCCATAGGGATCAAAAATTTTTTTCTCGCAGGCTGCCCAAACTTGGTACACATATGTATCATACCCAGACATGAAAAAAATTTGTTTCGTGCGAAGCCCAAAAACCAACAGGAAGTCGGCCATTTTGGTTAGCATTTATTTTACGTAAAACGAACTCCTCCGAGGGATTACGCCCGATCGGCTCCAAATTGGGTTCAGAACATCGTCAGACCTAGCTGAGCTTATCTTGTGCTCCGCAGGTCTGTAGCTCAAAGGGGTGGCCTCTGGCGTGCCCCGAAGTTTGGCGACTGTTTCGGTGCTCGCCATGTAAAATACGAATGGCTCTCATGCCCACATACTTGATCGTAGACGCTTCAAACTTGGTGCAAAAATCTATGGCGAGACCCTGAACGATCCGACATATTATTTGCCGACGTCGCTCATAGCGCCCCCCGGTGGTAACAGGAAACGTACAAAAATTCGTTAAAAATACGTAGTTGGCCAAATCGACTTCGTTACACTTCTAGTACATGCAGACCCGGATGGTGAAGCTACATCATGAACGCTTTGACCCTACGAGCAACGGCGTCCGTGTGCCGCCGCGGCGACTGGCGATTTTTTGTCGTAAAATTACGTTTGCCAATTACACGCACATACTTCGTCGTAGCCACTTGAAATTCAAAGGACATGACGTTGGCTCCACCCTGAACGTTTTGATGTATCGACTTCCTGCCTGGCTCATAGCGCCCCCCGGTGGTAACAGGAAGTACGCAAAAATTCGTTAAAAATCCATACTTCACCCGATCAACTTCATTCCACTTCTAATACATGCAGAATCAGTTGCTGAAGCTACATTATGAACGCTGTGAAGATACGACGAACAGCGTCCGTGTGCCGCCGCGGCGACTGACGATTTTTTATCGTACAATTACGTTTGCCTTTTTCGCGGCTTTAACGAAGTCGTGTCCTCACGAAATTTCATCCACGGGTCAAGAATGGCGAGCTCTTTCAGCGGATAGAGTCATTTCCCATGGGCGTGGCTAAATGCCTCAATAGCGCCCCCTAGAAGTTTTTCCGAATTTCTCCATAGACAAATTTCGCTTACTTTGTCGTACACATACGAAACTCGACACACACGTGTATCATACCCAAACATACCAAAAATTGAATTGGAGCCACGCCCTAAACCCAACAGGAAGTCGGCCATTTTGGTTAGCATTTCTTTGACGCAAAACGAACTCCTCCGAGGGAGTTCGCCCGATTGACTTCAAATTGGGCACAGAACATCTCCAGACTGAGCTGATTACGGCTTGTGCTCCGCAGGTGTGTAGGTCAAAGGGCGTGGCTGATAGGGCACGGCCAAGTTCCCGAATTCAGCTAAGAAGTTTGCAATGCTATCACGCCCACAAATTTGATTGCAGCGGCTTCAAACTTGGTGCACATGATGAGGGCGTGACCCTGAACGATCCGACATATTATTTTCCTACGTCACTCATAGCGCCCCCCGGTGGTAACAGGAAGTGCGCTAAAATTCATTAAAAATACATAGTTGACCCCATCAACTTAATTCCACTTCTAAAACATGCCGAACAATTTGGTGAAGGTATTTCGTGAACGCTATGACGCTACGGCTAATGGCCCCCTAGTGGAGGCGACAGGAATAGCGCTCCATCGTGAACTGCCACCTCCCACGGATTTTGCCCGATTGACTTCATATTCGCTACAGATCATCAGGAGACCGAGCTGGTCAAACACTATTAAAAGCTTTTCTCTACGTGAAACGGCGTGGCTGCTAGGGGGCGGCAAAGTTGGTCAACTGCTCGTTTAGTCGCCATGCTATTACGTTTGCCTTCCACGCCCACATACTTGGTCGTAGTCACTTCAAAATTTCAGTACATGATCAGGGGCCCGCCCTCTACGCCTCCATTTGATCGTACGCTAGCTCGCTCAAGACGCCCCCTTGTGGACACAGGAAATGTCGCGTTTTGCATCGACATTGTCCGATCGGCTCGAAACTTCACATGTGTGATGAGGTCACGACCCCGAACGCAACGGCCCACATCCCGTTACCGCCCCCTGGTGGACGAACCGTAAACCTGCCGTAACTCCATCGTACGTTGTCCGATTTGCTCGAAACTTCACGTGTTCGACGAGGGGACCGCCCTCGACGCAGCCGCCCGCGTCCGGTTGCGCGCGGGGGTTTTCGAAGAGCGGCCCGGGGGTAGCGGGGACGCCGAGTGGCGTGGAGCGAGGGCCCGTCATAGCCGCTTGCGGCTTTAATTATTATTATTATTATTATTATCCGACTTCGAACGCCATTTCGACCCCTTTCCCAAGCCGAGAAACGGACGAGATTTTGCACGCACCTGGGACCTGTGGCAACTCGGCGTCCTGTGGTGGTCTCGCATGTGGGCGTGGCCAAATGGCACCACAGCGCCCCCTAGACCGCGCATAGGGAATTACATTTTTCGTCTCGGATTTGGACGAAACTTGGTATACTTAAGTATCAACCCGAGATCTTCAAAAAATTTCATAAAATGACATACTCTAAAACCAACAGGAAGTCCGCCATTTTGCTTCAAAGTTTGTAAACGCAAAACGAACTCCTCCGAGGGATTACGCCCGATCGGCTCCAAATTGGGTTCAGAACATCGTCAGACCTAGCTGAGCTTATCTTGTGCTCCGCAGGTCTGTAGCTCAAAGCGCTTGGCCTCTGGCGTGCCCCGAAGTTTGGCGACTGTTTCGGTGCTCGCCATGTAAATACGAACGGCTCTCATGCCCTCATACTTGATCGTAGACGCTTCAAACTTGGTGCAAAAATCTATGGAGAGACCCTGAACGATCCGACATATGATTTGCGTACGTCGCTCATAGCGCCCCCCGGTGGTAACAGGAAACGTACAAAAATTCGTTAAAAATACGTAGTTGACCAAATCGACTTCGTTACACTTCTAGTACATGCAGACCCGGATGGTGAAGCTACATCATGAACGCTTTGACCCTACGAGCAACGGCGTCCGTGTGCCGCCGCGGCGAAAGTGTATCATCCCAATTTAAATTTCGTTTGCCTTTCACGCGCACATACTTCGTCGTAGCCACTTGAAATTCAAAGGACATGACGTTGGCTCCTCCCTGAACGTTTTGATGTATCGACTTCCTGCCTGGCTCATAGCGCCCCCCGGTGGTAACAGGAAGTACGCAAAAATTCATTAAAAATCCATACTTCACCCGATCAACTTCATTCCACTTCTAATACATGCAGAACCAGTTGCTGAAGCTACATTATGAACGCTGTGAAGATACGACGAACGGCGTCCGTGTGCCGCCGCGGCGACTGACGATTTTTTATCGTACAATTACGTTTGCCTTTTTCGTGGCTTTAACGAAGTCGTGTCCTCACGAAATTTCATCCACGGGTCAAGAATGGCGAGCTCTTTCAGCGGATAGAGTCGTTTCCCATGGGCGTGGCTAAATGCCTCAATAGCGCCCCCTAGAAGTTTTTTCCGAAATTCTCCATAGACAAATTTCGCTTACTTTGTCGTACACATACGAAACTCGACACACACCTGTATCATACCCAAACATACCAAAAATTGAATTGGAGCCACGCCCTAAACCCAACAGGAAGTCGGCCATTTTGGTTAGCATTTCTTTGACGCAAAACGAACTCCTCCGAGGGAGTTCGCCCGATTGACTTCAAATTGGGCACGGAACATCTCCAGACTGAGCTGATTACGGCTTGTGCTCCGCAGGTGTGTAGGTCAAAGGGCGTGGCTGCTAGCGCACGGCCAAGTTCCCGAATTCAGCTAAAAAGGTTTAAATGCTATCACGCCCACAGATTTGATCGCAGCAGCTTCAAACTTGTTGCACATGATGATGGCGTGACCCTGAACGATCCGACATATTATTTTCCTACGTCACTCATAGCGCCCCCCGGTGGTAACAGGAAGTGCGCTAAAATTCATTAAAAATACATAGTTGCCCCCATCAACTTCATTCCACTTCTAAAACATGCCGAACAAGTTGGTGAAGGTATTTCGTGAACGCTATGACGCTACGGCTAATGGCCCCCTTGTGGCGGCGACAGGAATAGCGCTCCATCGTGAACTGCCACCTCCCACGGATTTTGCCCGATTGACTTCATATTCGCTACAGATCATCAGGAGACCGAGCTGGTCAAACACTATTAAAAGCTTTTCTCTACGTCAAACGGCGTGGCTGCTAGGGGGCGACAAAGTTGGTCAACTGCTCGTTTAGTCGCCATGCTATTACGTTTGCCTTCCACGCCCACATACTTGGTCGTAGTCACTTCAAAATTTCAGTACATGATCAGGGGCCCGCCCTCTACGCCTCCATTTGATCGTACGCTAGCTCGCTCAATACGCCCCCTTGTGGACACAGGAAATGTCGCGTTTTGCATCGACATCGTCCGATCGGCTCGAAACTTCACATGTGTGATGAGGTCACGACCCCGAACGCAACGGCCCACATCCCGTTACCGCCCCCTGGTGGACGAACCGTAAACCTGCCGTAACTCCATCGTACGTTGTCCGTTTTGCTCGAAACGTCACGTGTTCGACGAGGGGACCGCCCTCGACGCAGCCGCCCGCGTCCGGTTGCGCGCGGGGGTTTTCGAAGAGCGGCCCGGGGGCAGCGGGGACGCCGAGTGGCGTGGAGCGAGGGCCCGTCATAGCCGCTTGCGGCTTTAATTATTATTATTATTATTATTCTCCCACTTCGAACGCCATTTTGACCCCTTTCCCATGCACGAAAACTCACCAAATTTTAGACGCACGTGGGACCTGTGGCAACTTAGCGTTGAGTGGTGGTCTCGCATGTGGGCGTGGCCAAATGGCAAAATAGCGCCCCCTACAAACTTTTCAAAAACCCATAGGGAAAAAAATGACGTTAACGAAAGCGGACCAAAGTCGGCAGACATATTTATCAATGCGAGATGAACAAAAAATCCTCTTATGGCGAAGCCCAAAACCCAACAGGAAGTCGGCCATTTTGCTTCAAAGTTGGTTTACGCAAAACGAACTCCTCCTAGGGGTTACGCCCGATCGGCTCCAAATTGGGTCCAGAACATCGTCAGACCTAGCTGAGCTTATCTTGTGCTCCGCAGGTCTGTAGCTCAAAGCGCTTGGCCTCTGGCGTGCCCCGAAGTTTGGCGACTGTTTCGGTGCTCGCCATGTAAATACGAACGGCTCTCATGCCCACATACTTGATCGTAGACGCTTCAAACTTGGTGCAAAAATCTATGGCGAGACCCTGAACGATCCGACATATTATTTGCCGACGTCGCTCATAGCGCCCCCCGGTGGTAACAGGAAACGTACAAAAATTCGTTAAAAATACGTAGTTGACCAAATCGACTTCGTTACACTTCTAGTACATGCAGACCCGGATGGCGAAGCTACATCATGAACGCTTTGACCCTACGAGCAACGGCGTCCGTGTGCCGCCGCGGCGAATGTGTATCATCCCAATTTAAATTACGTTTGCCTGTCACACGCACATACTTCGTCGTAGCCACTTGAAATTTTAAGGACATGACGTTGGCTCCTCCCTGAACGTTTTGATGTATCGACTTCCTGCCTGGCTCATAGCGCCCCCCGGTGGTAACAGGAAGTACGCAAAAATTCATAAAAAATCCATACTTCACCCGATCGACTTCATTCCACTTCTAATACATGCAGAACCAGTTGCTGAAGCTACATTATGAACGCTGTGAAGATACGACGAACGGCGTCCGTGTGCCGCCGCGGCGACTGACGATTTTTTATCGTCCAATTACGTTTGCCTTTTTCGTGGCTTTAACGAAGTCGTGTCCTCACGAAATTTCATCCACGGGTCAAGAATGGCGAGCTCTTTCAGCGGATAGAGTCGTTTCCCATGGGCGTGGCTAAATGCCTCAATAGCGCCCCCTAGAAGTTTTTCCTAATTTCTCCATAGACAAATTTCGCTTACTTTGCCGTACACATACGAAACTCGACACACACGTGTATCATACCCAAACATACCAAAAATTGAATTGGAGCCACGCCCTAAACCCAACAGGAAGTCGGCCATTTTGGTTAGCATTTCTTTGACGCAAAACGAACTCCTCCGAGGGAGTTCGCCCGATTGACTTCAAATTGGGCACGGAACATCTCCAGACTGAGCTGATTACGGCTTGTGCTCCGCAGGTGTGTAGGTCAAAGGGCGCGGCTACTAGGGCACGGCCAACTTCCCGAATTCAGCTAAAAAGGTTTAAATACTATCACGCCCACAGATTTGATCGCAGCGGCTTCAAACTTGGTGCACATGATGATGGCGTGACCCTGAACGATCCGACATATAATTTTCCTACGTCACTCATAGCGCCCCCCGGTGGTAACAGGAAGTGCGCTAAAATTCATTAAAAATACATAGTTGCCCCCATCAACTTCATTCCACTTCTAAAACATGCCGAACAAGTTGGTGAAGGTATTTCGTGAACGCTATGACGCTACGTCTAATGGCCCCCTTGTGGCGGCGACAGGAATAGCACTCCGTCGTGAACTGCCACCTCCCACGGATTTTGCCCGATTGACTTCATATTCGCTACAGATCATCAGGAGACCGAGCTGGTCAAACACTATTAAAAGCTTTTCTCTACGTCAAACGGCGTGGCTGCTAGGGGGCGACAAAGTTGGTCAACTGCTCGTTTAGTCGCCATGCTATTACGTTTGCCTTCCACGCCCACATACTTGGTCGTAGTCACTTCAAAATTTCAGTACATGATCAGGGGCCCGCCCTCTACGCCTCCATTTGATCGTACGCTAGCTCGCTCAAGACACCCCCTTGTGGACACGGGAAATGTCGCGTTTTGCATCGACATTGTCCGATCAGCTCGAAACTTCACATTTGTGATGAGGTCACGACCCCTTACGCAACGGCCCACATCCCGTTACCGCCCCCTGGTGGACGAACCGTAAACCTGCCGTAACTCCATCGTACGTTGTCCGTTTTGCTCGAAACGTCACGTGTTCGACGAGGGGACCGCCCTCGACGCAGCCGCCCACGTCCGGTTGCGCGCGGGGGTTTACGAAGAGCGGCCCGGGGGTAGCGGGGACGCCAAGTGGCGTGGAGCGAGGGCCCGTCATAGCCGCTTGCGGCTTTAATTATTATTATTATTCCCCGCAAAGAATCGCAAAAACGACCCCTTTGCCATGCACGAAAACTCACCAAACTTTGTAGCCTCGTGGGGCTTCGCGAAAAATTTGATATTTTGGCAGCGTCGCATTTGGGCGGGGCCAAATGGCTAAATAGCGCCCCCTACAATTTTCCCAAAAACCCATAGGGAAAAAAATGACGTTAACGAAAGCGGACCAAAATCGCCACACATGTTCATCAATGCGAGATGAACACAAAATCCTCCTATAGCGAAGCCCGAAACCCAACAGGAAGTCGGCCATTTTGCTTCAAAGTTTGTAAACGCAAAACGAACTCCTCCTAGGGGTTACGCCCGATCGGCTCCAAATTGGGTTCAGAACATCGTCAGACCTAGCTGAGCTTATCTTGTACTCCGCAGGTCTGTAGCTCAAAGCGCTTGGCCTCTGGCGTGCCCCGAAGTTTGGCGACTGTTTCGGTGCTCGCCATGTAAATACGAATGGCTCTCATGCCCACATACTTGATCGTAGACGCTTCAAACTTGGTGCAAAAATCTATGGCGAGACCCTGAACGATCCGACATATTATTTGCCGACGTCGCTCATAGCGCCCCCCGGTGGTAACAGGAAACGTACAAAAATTCGTTAAAAATACGTAGTTGACCAAATCGACTTCGTTACACTTCTAGTACATGCAGACCCGGATGGTGAAGCTACATCATGAACGCTTTGACCCTACGAGCAACGGCGTCCGTGTGCCGCCGCGGCGAATGTGTATCATCCCAATTTAAATTTCGTTTGCCTTTCACGTGCACATACTTCGTCGTAGCCACTTGAAATTCAAAGGACATGACGATAGCTCCTCCCTGAACGTTTTGATGTATCGACTTCCTGCCTGGCTCATAGCGCCCCCCGGTGGTAACAGGAAGTACGCAAAAATTCATTAAAAATCCATACTTCACCCAATCAACTTCATTCCACTTCTAATACATGCAGAACCAGTTGCTGAAGCTACATTATGAACGCTGTGAAGATACGACGAACGGCGTCCGTGTGCCGCCGCGGCGACTGACGATTTTTTATCGTACAATTACGTTTGCCTTTTTCGTGGCTTTAACGAAGTCGTGTCCTCACGAAATTTCATACACAGGTCAAGAATGGCGAGCTCTTTCAGCGGATAGAGTCGTTTCCCATGGGCGTGGCTAAATGCCTCAATAGCGCCCCCTTGAAGTTTTTCCGAAATTCTCCATAGACAAATTTCGCTTACTTTGTCGTACACATACGAAACTCGACACACACGTGTATCATACCCAAACATACCAAAAATTGAATTGGAGCCACGCCCTAAACCCAACAGGAAGTCGGCCATTTTGGTTAGCATTTCTTTGACGCAAAACGAACTCCTCCGAGGGAGTTCGCCCGATTGACTTCAAATTGGGCACGGAACATCTCCAGACTGAGCTGATTACGGCTTGTACTCCGCAGGTGTGTAGGTCAAAGGGCGTGGCTACTAGGGCACGGCCAAGTTCCCGAATTCAGCTAAAAAGGTTTAAATGCTATCACGCCCACAGATTTGATCGCAGCAGCTTCAAACTTGGTGCACATGATGATGGCATGACCCTGAACGATCCGACATATTATTTTCCTACGTCACTCATAGCGCCCCCCGGTGGTAACAGGAAGTGCGCTAAAATTCATTAAAAATACATAGTTGCCCCCATCAACTTCATTCCACTTCTAAAACATGCCGAACAAGTTGGTGAAGGTATTTCGTGAACGCTATGACGCTACGGCTAATGGCCCCCTTGTGGCGGCGACAGGAATAGCGCTCCATCGTGAACTGCCACCTCCCACGGATTTTGCCCGATTGACTTCATATTCGCTACAGATCATCAGGAGACCAAGCTGGTCAAACACTATTAAAAGCTTTTCTCTACGTGAAACGGCGTGGCTGCTAGGGGGCGACAAAGTTGGTCAACTGCTCGTTTAGTCGCCATGCTATTACGTTTGCCTTCCACGGCCACATACTTGGTCGTAGTCACTTCAAAATTTCAGTACATGATCAGGGGCCGGCCCTCTACGCCTCCATTTGATCGTACGCTAGCTCGCTCAATACGCCCCCTTGTGGACACAGGAAATGTCGCGTTTTGCATCGACATTGTCCGATCAGCTCGAAACTTCACATGTGTGATGAGGTCACGACCCCGTACGCAACGGCCCACATCCCGTTACCGCCCCCTGGTGTACGAATCGTAAACCTGCCGTAACTCCATCGTACGTTGTCCGTTTTGCTCGAAACGTCACGTGTTCGACGAGGGGACCGCCCTCGACGCAGCCGCCCACGTCCGGTTGCGCGCGGGGGTTTTCGAAGAGCGGCCCGGGGGTGGCGGGGACGCCGAGTGGCGTGGAGCGAGGGCCCGTCATAGCCGCTTGCGGCTTTAATTGTTTGTTGTTTTTCGAACGTACCATCATGTTTGAGTTCCACAACAGCATAACCTGCGTGGTTACCCCTGACATCTCTGAAACATGATCCATCCACAAATAAAGTTAGTTCAGCCTCAATTGGTTCATTATACAGATCATTCCTAGGTTTCAAAAATGTGTCAGTTATCTCTACACAATCATGAGGAGAGCCCTCCTCAGGTAAAGTTATGCGAGTTGCAGGGTTGGCTGTCTTGCAGCGCTGGATCGTTAATTCTGGTGCTGACAAGATAACTTCATAACCAGTCTTCCTGGCCTGCGTTAAGACAAATCTGGGACTCGTGAGCAGGGCATGCAACTGATGTGTTGTATATAATATCACCGGGTGTCCCATAGTCAAAGTTGAAGCTTTTTGAAAAGCAAATGCAGCTGCTGCCAATCCCTGATAACATGGGGGCAGTCCTGCTTCAACAGTATCCATCTTTGTACTATAATAAGCCAAGGGTTGTTTCACCGAACCCGCATCCTGCATCAATACTGCACAAGCGTATCCATTTCTCTCAGCAACATACAAATGAAAAGGTTTAGAATAATCTGGATGTCCCAATGCTGGAGCAGTCTGTAAATCTCTCTTTAAAGCTTCAAATGCCGCTTCGGCCTCATCAGTCCATTGTAACTGAGCACCACTGTCTTTTTGTCCTGCAGCATGAATAATTGCACGCAGTGGAGCTGTTTTAAGAGCATATTCACAGATCCATGGTCTGCTGTAACCACACATTCCCAAAAACGTTAACATCTGTGAAACTGTCCGTGGTTTTGGTGATTTAATTATCACTTGGAGTTGTGAGGGGGCTATGAGCCTCTTATCTCCACACAATCTCCTGCTAAGATACTCCACCTCCTGACAGCAGAACTGGAGTTTCTCTTTGCTGACCTTATGACCCTGTTTTGCAAGCGCAGTCAGAACAGCCAGGGAATCCCTCTCACACTGCTCCTTCGTTGGGCTGCATATCAGAATGTCATCCACATATTGTATCAAAGTACTGGTGATATCAAGATGATTCAAATCATCCCTTAAGACTAAATTAAATTTTGTTGGGCTATGTTTATAGCCCTGTGGTAACCTTTGATATTTGTACTGATTATTCTCAAATGTAAAGGCAAAAAGATACTGAGAGTCTGGATGCACAGGCACACTGAAAAAAGCAGAACATAAATCAATGACTGTGTAGTACTTGGAGTCCGCAGGCACGTTGGAGAGCAGGGTGTGTGGATCAGGAACGACAGGCGCCTCAGCCTCCACTATGGCATTAATAGCTCTAAGATCATGTACTAATCGATAATCGTTTGAATTTGGTTTCTTTATGGGGAAGATCGGCGTGTTGCAGGGACTCTTAGTTTTAATCAACACTCCTGCTTCCACCAGACCTGCTATAATGGGCCTGATGCCTTCAATTGCCTGTTGCTTGAGTGGATATTGGGCCGGTTTTACTAAAGGTTTGCGTGTATTAAAACGTGTGCAAACGTGATTGCACGCGCAAACACATGTGGAACCTGATCTACTAACCGGACGCACCGAGGATTGCGTCTCTCACACGGGCAGAATAGCACGTGCGATCCATTTAGCGTGTTTGCCTTGATGCATATGTAAATATGGGCGTTTCAGCCAGAACGTGCAAAATACTGGGAGGAGTAGATGCAAATCGATTTATTTAGCGAGGGCAATGTGATTTACCAAACCAGGAAGAGATTGCGGTGGCTGTTTTTGCGTCTTTATTCACCACGTCTGAAAACCATGTACTAACTGACACAACTTTGCCAAAACGTATGCGTTTATTGATTTGATACCTGTCAGAGCCCCATGATCTTACATCTCTGCATTTCCTCACGTCCGGGTAATTCTGTAATAGTTTTTCAGCCTGTTAAAAGTCATTTACGCGCCGTTACGCACGGGGCACGTCTGTCCTGCAGTGCGCTCCTTTCCTCTCCTCTCCTCTCCTCTCCTCTCCACCTGGCTGCTCAGCTCCGTCTCTTAGTCCCGGTCCCGGACTGAGACACGTCACCGCTGCCTTTGCCCGTCTTTGATCCCTTTGGTCAGTGGTCAGAGCGTTTAGATCCGTGTGTCCCACCTGAGCTCTCTACAGTATTAATCCACTGGATCATGGCAATCACACACACATATTATAGGTGCGTGATTGTTGCTGCAGCTGCTGCCTGTTCGTCACTATATGACGAGTTGGGCCCTGTAGCGATTTGTGTTTATTTATCTAAACAGAGCGCGAGAGAGATGAACACACATGCTGTCATTGTAGTATGCATCGGATCAAATGTCATTCTGTCCCTTCGTCCGTCCAGCTCTCTGCCCACTCTCTCCATGGCGGAAACGATTACACGCGCAAAACCCTCATTTACATATTGCGGTTTGCACGTGTTTTCATTTAGCGGGTTACTCTTAGTAGATCACCTGTTTTGCGTGCACTAACCAAACTCGCAATATTATAGCGGGAGCAAACAATATAGCGCCCGTTATCTGGGATCTTAGTAAATCCGGCCCATTGTCTTTTATATGGCAACATAACATTTTTCCTAAGTGGTACTCGTACTGGTTCAGCTGACTTTACTAATCCCACATCAGTCTTGTGTTTTGACCATAATGTTTGTGGAACTTGACTCAACATGTGCTCATGTTCTAAAGAGAGTGTTAATTGTTTACATGCAACTTCATGCACTATTACTCTCTGTGTGATCCCATTGTCATTAACATCTATTATTATTTTCTGATATGTTTTGTCAGGGGAAATATACACATTTTCCTTTCCCGTTGACTCCCAATCAGTAATTTGTGATGCAGCTTTTACCATTTCTCCTAATTGATATGACTGAAACTCCCCTCTCACCCACAGTGCCGCGTGAGGCAAGGAACATGAAACCTGAAACCAGGGATGCAGCTCTGTTGGAAGATTTATGACTGCAACTACACCCTGAGGCCCCTGGTAGATAACACTGCTGGAGAAATAATAAACTTTATTATTCATCAAAGCTTTCCAGCATGCTTCATAATCTATATATTCCTGTTCCTTGTCATACAGCAATGTACAGTGAAGTGGCAGTTCAGGTTCATTTCCTATTCCTAATTGCAACTCCAAACATGCTTTCCATTTTTCCCATTCTTGTGTCAATTTTGATTCAGGGTTTAACTGAAGCCAGTATACGACAGATGATCTACACACTATTTGCCCAGAATTGTATTCTTGGTGGATTTGTGCCATAATTTTACACGGTGTACTTTCATCTTGAAAATCTATCCATAACCCATCTGGAGTACACTTAATATTAGCTTTTAACGCGCATAATATATCTCTTCCTAAAAGATTAACAGGTGTGTTCTTAGAGTACAGTAGTGGAGCAACCACTGTTTTTCCTTCTATTTTCATTAATATTGGTTGGGTCATCGGTATAATTTGACTTTTCCCAGAGAAGCCCACTGTCTTAACAGCCGTGTCAGACAGAGGGATGTTTTCAATTGTTTTTCCGATACAAGAATAACTAGCCCCTGTATCAATCATAAAAGCATAGTTTGTATCGGATATTGTTACTGTAACAATTGGTTCATCCTGAGACTGTCTTGAGACAACGGGTGCCAATAAATTTCTAGTAGGCCTCTCTGGGCAGCCCTATTGCTGCATCTCGTTTGACCATGGAGCATTCTGACACTCATTACGGAAGTGTCCAGGTGCTCCACAGCTCCAACATATGACGTCGGGCACCATTCTTGCTGGTCTGCGGGGAGTGGTCTGTTGCATTAGTGATCCTCTCCTCCTCCCACGAAATGGTGATCTGAATCTCTCCATAGGCTGTCCCCTAGGACGATAGTCTCTGTATTCATCTTCGTCGTAGTTCACATAACGAGAGGAAGAAATTGTCTGTCCCTCTTGCTGTCTTCTTGGATTTTGTTGAGCCAGTGGATAGGGCCTCAGCACAAATTGTTCAGGTTCTCTTGGCGGTTTAGCTTGTTCTTCAGCTGTCGCGGCTGTAACCACCGGTGCCTGAACTTTTGCTTTATCCTTCTTTTGTTTGGCATTTAACTCATTCAACTGCAGTTGAGTTAGTTTGGCCATCAGATTTTTGTTGGCTTCATTCTCCTTTTGTTTTTCTTTTCTAACGTTCTGCACATGATGAATGATGTGCTCTGAGAATAGAGGCCAATCCATCTTCATAAATCCCACCACATCATCCAGACGTTTTTGCACTTCAGGTGGCAGAGTCTTTTTAACCATCACTTTGAACAGGCTTTTTGTAGTATCGTCTTTATTCCACGGACTCCCGGTCTCTTCTTTCCATCTTTTTTGGAAATCACGTAAGAACTTGGACGGACATTCATCATCTTTCAGTGTTTCTCCTTCCAGCTTGGATGGATCCATTCTTTCAGGAAATTGTTTTCTTAGTCCTGCCCAGATATTGTTTCGGTGACCGTTAAACCCGATGGCATCACACGTATTCCCACGCACAACATCTTCCAAATTAGCATCTTGGAAGATTTCTTCTGTTGTCTGTTTTCCTACTATGTACATCAATATCGACTTCAAATCTCCAAGAGCCAGAGTTATTCCAGAAGTGTTTTGTTCAAAAGCAGTTATAAATCTGCCAGCCCCTTCGTTAAGGTCAGGAAGACGTCCTGCCAATCCGATCATGTCACCGAACGACCAGGGCACGTATCTTGGCTTGTTCGGAGGCTTCACCACAATAGGGCAGATGGCATTTTGTTGCTGGGATCTTCCCGCTGCTTGTCCAACCAATTTCCCGTCTCTTAGTATCATGGGTTCCTCAGGACTATCTCGGGCGGCAGCCGGTTTTGGAGTACTCTTTGGGTATTCTTGCTGCTCAACTTCAGGTGGCTGCTCACGTTCTTCATCATCCCATTGATGTACATCAACACATATTTGTTGTTCAGCTGTTTGGGATTTTGGTTTAACATCTCTGGAAGATACAAAAGCTTCTTGTAGCCCATCCAGTTGAATTCTTCTTAAACGTTGCATTTCTTTTAAGTATGCTTGTTGAGTCTCTATTATGGTTTTGTCTTCCATAATCATTGTACCAGTCAGCTCCATCTTCATATGTGGGGGAGAGTCTTTAACATCGAAATCGACTTTTCTTTTCAATTGCTCATCAACAGTTTTCATTTCTTCTTCCAGTCGTTTTATTTGTTCAGAAATTGTGTCACATGCTTTCATTTTTTGTCAATAATGTTGTTGGTGTGTTACAGGTGACCATTGAGCCTGCTTGCCTGAAATCTCCTGTTGGAATGCATCAGCTGTTCCATACAGGGATTTCCTTCTCACACTGGCTTCACCTCTTTCTTTTTTCTTTCGGTCCAGTGATTGTGTTATAATTCGTTCATACTCTCTTCTGTCTTCCTCTTCCTGTTGTTTAGATGTTCTTGGTATGTTATACATTTTAATATCATTCTGCACTTCTTCCATAGAGTCCACCCTGAATGCAGACTGCCTTGATTGTTTTTCTTTTTTCAGTGCAGCTTCATGGGTGGAGCGCATTCTCTTCAGTATGCGCTCATCACGTGACGTATCACTGTCGTCTTCTTCCTCATCAGAGGACGGCTCCTCCCATGACACCGAAAATTTTCCCTTAAGTCCGCCTTTCCTGTCCACTTTAGTTCCTCTGGCTGGGAACTGCCCCACTGAGACTCCTCCCTTGTGGACTGTGTATGGAGGGGGGTCTAGATGCAGCGGAGGGGCTGAAGGAGCAGCAGGCTCTTTTCTGTACTTCTCCTTTTCTTTGTCAGCCTGTTCCGCAACAATAGGCAACTGAGTGGCACCCAAGGTCTGACGTCGAGCTGTCAAACGAAACCATCTTAACACCTCTCTTTCTTTGGCCCGTTCCCCTTCACGCTTTTTACTTTTATCCAACGATTTATAATGTTTAATGTTAGCTTCCACTTCGTTGCAACAAGCAATATTGAAAGTTCCCCCAAGAGGCCATTGTAAAGTCCCAGTAATTCTTTTATGCCACGTTTTCATACAGCTTCGTATTTGAGATGCATGATCTGGATGCTGATTTATCACCATCTCTACTGGTGATTGCATCCTGTTTTCCTTCACCGGTTTATTACCCATGCTTTCTGGTGCCTCAGATGTTAAGTCCAAGTTAGTTGTAGTCTCTATCTGTTGTTTAGTTGTTGATTCGTCTGTTTTTATAATACTTATTAAAGCATTAATTCGCCCAACTGTGATACCGTATTTTATTCTTTGTTTGTCAGTAAGTTCAAAGTCTAATTCATTTACTGAATTATGTTCGACAGGAGCGTTTTCTTTATTAAGGATCCCAAACTGTCCTGTCTCCCACTTGACCTGTCGAGGGATAATTGATATAGTCAGCCGTGGATCTGCTGTTCCACTGTTCTTTCCTGCAACAGTCAGCCCCTCTGGAATAGCCAGAAACGGGGTTAAAGACACACTAGCTCTAGATCTGGGACTCCTACAAAGTTGATCTAATATATAGGACAAGTTTTTAGAATTCCAAATACTCTTTAATGTGTCTTCCCACGGTATAAACGGATAATCCTCTTGTGCTTGATCCAAGTTTTTAAACGTTGTCAAATGCCACAACCTCTGGCTTATTAAATGCTCACTTTGCCAACATATAACCCTCTTCTTATTTCTATACACGTTCTCTAACCAAAAGTGAGTCCTGATTCCTTGAGTTTCAATTTCACCTTCGTTAAGGGTGATCAAGGTTTCATCAGTTTGATTAATTTCATCCATCCGTTGAGGATGCTATTTTTATTAATTGCTATTAAGTAATTCAAATCAAATCTTCATCAAATGCAATTTTATTGTTATGCATATTTGCATTTCAAATTTTACAACTAATTTTCTCAAGTTTAAATTATTGTTAACCTTATGTATTCCTTACTCGCATTCACTTTATTAGAAGTTAATACTGGTCACTTACTATTCAATTAGTTTATATATTGCTTTTTTAACTTTTATTTTTATCACTTTCTTCACAAATTCGTCAGCTCTATTACCCAATGATTTATTTTCTACTCATTCACCCATGAGCCACATTCACTCCAGCACCTAAACCACACTTAGTTTATAGGCACCCCTCTCAAACCAACATCATCCAAAGTTTTTATCTTTACTGATTTATTGCCAAGTTAACAACTTTCAACACTCAGCGATCCTCTTAATCCTTGAAAAATTTCAACTAAATCCTCCTCTCTCCTATCTACTTATTAAAACACAACTCCTCACACTCGGCTAAATTCCTAACTGACATACAAATTCACATGTAACACATTATAACCCAATATTTCTACTTTTCAAACAGATTCTGTCAAACTCACTCACTCTCCCTTTCCATCTCTTCCACACACAGGCTTTACCCACACAGGCTCTCTCTCTCACACACAAAGCCTCACACACACACACAAGCTCCGCTGCAGCTTCGCACACACCCACACAGGCTCCGCTGCAGCTTCTCACTCTCTGTCTCTCCCTTTCATTCACATTTCATTTACAACAGTTCACAAACACTTAATCGGTACCGCACACATTCAGATTATATGATAGATTAATATGGAATAATACACGATTAATCGTAGGCCTCTGCGTATGTACAATGATCATGCATTCACTTTGCTCACGTCTACCTCGACGGAATATTACCAGTGGCTCTTCACTCGAGCAGGCGTATCGTCACACGCATCACCGGACCATTATACCTCTAATGGATTTATTTGTCCACACGACAAAAGAAGTCGCCACACGCGACGCGCACTACACTTATTAAATTTGACTATATTTTTCCTAAACCGGTCGCTACCTGCGACTGTGCGCTTACTCTCACTTATAGTTTAAATTTGCCACCTGACAAATTACTAATCGCTTCCTGCGATTGCGTGCTGCAAAGCTTGTCCTCTCGACAATAATCGCTTCCTGCAACTGCACGCGTCACTTATTTACACAATCTGAAAGGATGTCAGATTTATAGAGAGAAAGAAAGAAAAAGTAAAGGTGAAGGTTAGAAAAGTCAGAATTCGGATCCAGCCTTAACAGCTTCACTTAATGATTCTAAGGTTCCTTTGAGAGTGAGATTTGAAACCACCTGAGAGCAGATCACGCATTAATTATTTACCAATTATAATCAAATTAACTTTGTGCACTTACCTTTTCAATGACTTTGAAGAACGCGTGATCAAACTCTCAGTTGTCTTCTTCTCTCAGCAAACTCCTGGCTAACGCTCGCCAAAATGATGAAGATCAGAAAAATGGGCTAAATAACTAATCTTACATCTCACACCAAAAATAAACTCTGGACTCAAAATAACCCGCTGGAAAGGATGGATCCGAGTAGAGTTGTCTTTTATTTTCTTTAACAAGAAAGCAAACAAAGTTCAACCCGAGTCACTTACAGAAACAAAGTTCAAAAAGAAAAGTAACAAAGTATCAGGCTTCATGCAAAGCAAAACCCCAAGACATGCATCAAGGAGTAGTTAAGTGACTGACTCCTTACCAAAAGTTGAAGGCTTATATAGGCCTAGGTCTATTCCCAAGTCGATTCACCATGACTGTTCTCTGAGAGCTCCAATTCCCCTCATCTCCATCCTCACTGACCCAACACTATCAGATGGGAGACGTGGCAAAGGAGATGGCAACTTCCTTCACAGACCCTGCATAATAATGTGAACCTGCTTGCTAGTTGACCTCTTATCTACCCCTCTCTCTCTCTGGCTGCACATAAGCAGTTGGCTGATCTTTAAGTCACAAAACATACTCCTTTCAATTAGATATACAGAGCAAAACATTATATAATCATTTGTGATCATTTAAGATGATCAACATTAAATCTTAAACTAATAGATACATAATGAGTATATGTCTTTTTTAATAGTAGCATAATATTGTCTTTCAGCATTAACCTATTACAAACTTTCATGTCATTTATGATGAAAAATACCACAACAATGGGAGCTTGGAGACATGACAATTTGAAGTACAATAAGCTGTTTGGTGAATTTTCAACTGATTTCCAGCAAAAGTCCACGCGTTGGTCGATTTGGGCAGATCTGGTCGTGGGATGGCTAATTTGGTAAACGCAGCGGGGGAGCTTGGAGACATGACAATTTGAAGTACAATAAGCTGTTTGGTGAATTTTCAACTGATTTCCAGCAAAAGTCCACAAGAGTGTGTACTTTTGCTGGAAATCAGTTGAAAATTCACCAAACAGCTTATTGTACTTCAAATTGTCATGTCTCCAAGCTCCCCACGCTGCGTTTGCCAAATTAGCCCTGTAACGCCGCATTATGTAATAATGACGCATTATGTAATAATGTAATAAATCTTCACGTCATTATGTAATAACGCCGCATTTTGTAATAATCTGCCGCATTTTGTAATAAAAATCTTGAACGCAATATGTAATAAACTTTGCCGTAATAAGTTGTTACATTTTACATCACTTATTACATATTGCGGGTGTTACACTTTTTTATGAAAAAAATGTAATAATTTTGTGCATTATGTAATAAACCACCAAAATGGATGTCTTAATTAGAAAAAAAAAGACATTAGGACCATCAGAATAACACTGACTTTAAGCATACCAGCATGCATGAATCATAAATATGAATTAATTTCTAAAACCAGTAGGACGGTCAAATCTAACTATCTATCTATCTATCTATCTATCTATCTATCTATCCCACTGACTCCCCTGAGGGAACTGCCCACTGGTTCGACCTCCCGTTACTCCGACAAAATCAACCACAAGTCGGACCAATAGGAGGTCGAACCAGTGGGAGGTCCCGTTAGTTCGAACTGTCATCGCTACTTTGTGACAAGCTCTTCCATTGATAGGAGCATGCAGCTTTCTCTCTCTCTCTCTCTCTCTCTACGCACATCACACACATACACGCGCGGCCCAGAATATCACCATATTCAGTCAGAGAGCCAGATCATGTCAGATCGCACACAACCATCATAAATGCTGATCAAGATGTGTAAACTGATAATCAAAGAAATACACTTTTTTTTCTCTCCCCCCCTCCGCTCGAGCACGGCTGAACCTGGCCGGCTTGAGCTCACTTCACGGGCGCGAGCCTGCTGCAGCCGCCGCTGCTGCTGACAGCAGAGAGAGGGAGGGAAAAAAGTAAATTTCGCTTTGGTTAGGTTCAGGCAATGAAGAAAGGAGTTGGTTAAGTTTAGTAAAAACACCAGGTAGAGGCTAGACAGGCTGGAAGCATAATGAGCGTTATATGTTATTAATATGGAGTGCTTGTTTTGCACATGATCCGTTTGATCCCAGAAAGGAAAAAAGGATCAATGCGCAGCCTCTGTTTCCTTTCTGATTGCGTCCGTCTGTCTGTTCGGAGTGGGAGAGAGAGACAGAGAACCCAATCCACCTGTCTGTAATGTAAGTTTGATTTGATATGAGTGTCAAGGTTTAATTACGGACACTAATGAGCGCGCAGCAGTGCGTAAAAGTCGTGCGTAATGATAGCTCCTCGTTGGTGAAACATAATAAACTGCACCTCTTCTTCCACGTGTGTCACCTTGACGGGGACAGCTCTCCATTCCGACACCCCTCATTGACAGGTGGAGCCCATATGAATAATAATATAAATGCATAGTGAACGGTAAAAATGTAGAGTTTGACTAATAACTAGTCCCCCCCCCCCCAGCTTGCCCCAGCTGCGGCTCCGGGGGCGGTGATCCCAGCCGCCCCTGCCGCTGCTGGAGCAGAGCTGGACCCGGCCTGGAGCTCCAGTCGGACCGTGGTCCATGTCATCCCTCCACAGACGAACATGACCCGGGCGTATTATTGTCGGTGGGCAAGGGGGGAGGGAGAGACGCGGAGCGGTTACCATCCGCGTGGGACCCGCTGTCGGAGGAGACCGCTCTGCTCAGCGGGGAGGAGGAGCAGCGTGTATTATTGTTAATGTTTTTTCTAATTAAGACATCCATTTTGGTGGTTTATTACATAATGCACCAAATTATTACATTTTTTTCATAAAAAAGTGTAACACCCGCAATATGTAATAAGTGATGTAAAATGTAACAACTTATTACAAAATGCGGCAAAGTTTATTACATATTGCGTTCAAGATTTTTATTACAAAATGCGGCAGATTATTACAAAATGCGGCGTTATTACATAATGACGTGAAGATTTATTACATTATTACATAATGCGTCATTATTACATAATGCGGCGTTACAAGCCCTTCCACGACGAGATCTGCCCAAATCGACCAACACTGACAGAGGCTGTACAGAGTGTGGACTTTTGCTGGAAATCAGTTGAAAATTCACCAAACAGCTTATTGTACTTCAAATTGTCATGTCTCCAAGCTCCCCACGCTGCCTTTGCCAAATTAGACCTCCCACGACCAGATCTGCCCAAATCGACCAACGCTGACACAGGCTGTACAGAGTGTGGACTTTTGCTGGAAATCAGTTGAAAATTCACCAAACAGCTTGTTTTACTTCAAATTGTGATATATCCAAGCTCCCCACGCTGCATTTGCCAAATTGAGCCTCCCACGACCAGATCTGCCCAAATCGACCAACGCTGACACAGGCTGTACAGAGTGTGGACTTTTGCTGGAAATAAGTTGAAAATTCACCAAACAGTTTATTTTACTTCAAATTGTCATGTCTCCCAGCTCCCAGGGGCGTCCCACGCTGCGTTTGCCAAACTGAGCGTTTCTCGGCCAGACCTGCCCAAATCGACCAACACTGACACAGGCTGTACAGAGTGTGGACTTTTGCTGGAAATCAGTTGAAAATTCACCAAACAGCTTATTGTACTTCAAATTGTCATGTCTCCAAGCTCCCCACGCTGCCTTTGCCAAATTAGACCTCCCACGACCAGATCTGCCCAAATCGACCAACGCTGACAGAGGCTGTACAGAGTGTGGACTTTTGCTGGAAATCAGTTGAAAATTCACCAAACAGCTTATTGTACTTCAAATTGTCATGTCTCCAAGCTCCCATGGGCGTCCCCACGCTGCCTTTGCCAAATTAGCCCTCCCATGACCAGATCTGCCCAAATCGACCAACACTGACACAGGCTGTACAGAGTGTGGACTTTTGCTGGAAATCAGTTGAAAATTCACCAAACAGCTTATTTTACTTCAAATTGTCATGTCTCCGAGCTCCCCACGCTGCCTTTGCCAAATTAGGCCTCTCACGGCCAGTTCTGCCGAAATTGACCAACGCTGACAGAGGCTGTACAGAGTGTGGACTTTTGCTGGAAATCAGTTGAAAATGCACCAAACAGCTTATTGTACTTCAAATTGTCATGTCTCCAAGCTCCCATGGGCGTCCCCACGCTGCCTTTGCCAAATTAGCCCTCCCATGACCAGATCTGCCCAAATCGACCAACGCTGACAGAGGCTGTACAGTGTGGACTTTTGCTGGAAATCAGGTGAAAATTCACCAAACAGCTTATTGTACTTCAAATTGTCATGTCTCCAAGCTCCCATGGGTGTCCCATGCTGCGTTTGCCAAACTGCGCGTTTCTCGGCCAGATCTGCCCAAATCGACCAACACTGACACAGGCTGTATACAGTGTGGACTTTTGCTGGAAATCAGTTGAAAATTCACCAAACAGCTTATTTTACTTCAAATTGTGATGTCTCCAAGCTCCCCACGCTGCCTTTGCCAAATTAGGCCTCCCACGGCCAGTTCTGCCGAAATTGACCAACGCTGACAGAGGCTGTACAGAGTGTGGACTTTTGCTGGAAATCAGTTGAAAATTCACCAAACAGCTTATTGTACTTCAAATTGTCATGTCTCCAAGCTCCCATGGGCGTCCCATGCTGCGTTTGCCAAACTGAGCGTTTCTCGGCCAGATCTGCCCAAATCGACCAACAGGCTGTATACAGGCTGTATACAGTGTGGACTTTTGCTGGAAATCAGTTGAAAATTCACCAAACAGCTTATTTTACTTCAAATTGTGATGTCTCCAAGCTCCCCACGCTGCCTTTGCCAAATTAGGCCTCCCACGGCCAGTTCTGCCGAAATTGACCAACGCTGACAGAGGCTGTACAGAGTGTGGACTTTTGCTGGAAATCAGTTGAAAATTCACCAAACAGCTTATTGTACTTCAAATTGTCATGTCTCCAAGCTCCCATGGGCGTCCCCCGCTGCGTTTGCCAAACTGAGCGTTTCACGGCCAGATCTGCCCAAATCGACCAACGCTGACACAGGCTGTACAGAATGTGTACTTTTGCTGGAAATAAGTTGAAAATTCACCAAACAGCTTACTTTACTTCAAATTGTCATGTCTCCAAGCTCCCCACGCTGCGTTTGCCAAATTAGCCCTCCCACGACGAGATCTGCCCAAATCGACCAACACTGACAGAGGCTGTACAGAGTGTGGACTTTTGCTGGAAATCAGTTGAAAATTCACCAAACAGCTTATTGTACTTCAAATTGTCATGTCTCCAAGCTCCCATGGGCGTCCCCACGCTGCCTTTGCCAAATTAGCCCTCCCATGACCAGATCTGCCCAAATCGACCAACGCTGACAGAGGCTGTACAGAGTGTGGACTTTTGCTGGAAATCAGTTGAAAATTCACCAAACAGCTTATTTTACTTCAAATTGTCATGTCTCCGAGCTCCCCACGCTGCCTTTGCCAAATTAGGCCTCTCACGGCCAGTTCTGCCGAAATTGACCAACGCTGACAGAGGCTGTACAGAGTGTGGACTTTTGCTGGAAATCAGTTGAAAATTCACCAAACAGCTTATTGTACTTCAAATTGTCATGTCTCCAAGCTCCCATGGGCGTCCCCCGCTGCGTTTGCCAAACTGAGCGTTTCACGGCCAGATCTGCCCAAATCGACCAACGCTGACACAGGCTGTACAGAATGTGTACTTTTGCTGGAAATAAGTTGAAAATTCACCAAACAGCTTACTTTACTTCAAATTGTCATGTCTCCAAGCTCCCCACGCTGCGTTTGCCAAATTAGCCCTCCCACGACGAGATCTGCCCAAATCGACCAACACTGACAGAGGCTGTACAGAGTGTGGACTTTTGCTGGAAATCAGTTGAAAATTCACCAAACAGCTTATTGTACTTCAAATTGTCATGTCTCCAAGCTCCCATGGGCGTCCCCACGCTGCCTTTGCCAAATTAGCCCTCCCATGACCAGATCTGCCCAAATCGACCAACGCTGACAGAGGCTGTACAGAGTGTGGACTTTTGGTGGAAATCAGTTGAAAATTCACCAAACAGCTTATTTTACTTCAAATTGTCATGTCTCCGAGCTCCCCACGCTGCCTTTGCCAAATTAGGCCTCTCACGGCCAGTTCTGCCGAAATTGACCAACGCTGACAGAGGATGTACAGAGTGTGGACTTTTGCTGGAAATCAGTTGAAAATTCACCAAACAGCTTATTGTACTTCAAATTGTCATGTCTCCCAGCTCCCATGGGCGTCCCACGCTGCGTTTGCCAAACTGAGCGTTTCTCGGTCAGACCTGCCCAAATCGACCAACACTGACACAGGCTGTACAGAGTGTGGACTTTTGCTGGAAATCAGTTGAAAATTCACCAAACAGCTTATTGTACTTCAAATTGTCATGTCTCCAAGCTCCCATGGGCGTCCCCCGCTGCGTTTGCCAAACTGAGCGTTTCACGGCCAGATCTGCCCAAATCGACCAACGCTGACACAGGCTGTACAGAGTGTGGACTTTTGCTGGAAATCAGTTGAAAATTCACCAAACAGCTTACTTTACTTCAAATTGTCATGTCTCCGAGCTCCCCACGCTGCCTTTGCCAAATTAGGCCTCTCACGGCCAGTTCTGCCGAAATTGACCAACGCTGACAGAGGCTGTACAGAGTGTGGACTTTTGCTGGAAATCAGTTGAAAATTCACCAAACAGCTTATTGTACTTCAAATTGTCATGTCTCCAAGCTCCCATGGGCGTCCCCACGCTGCCTTTGCCAAATTAGCCCTCCCATGACCAGATCTGCCCAAATCGACCAACGCTGACAGAGGCTGTACAGAGTGTGGACTTTTGCTGGAAATCAGTTGAAAATTCACCAAACAGCTTATTGTACTTCAAATTGTCATGTCTCCAAGCTCCCCACGCTGCCTTTGCCAAATTAGACCTCCCACGACCAGATCTGCCCAAATCGACCAACGCTGACACAGGCTGTACAGAGTGTGGACTTTTGCTGGAAATCAGTTGAAAATTCACCAAACAGCTTATTTTACTTCAAATTGTCATGTCTCCGAGCTCCCCACGCTGCCTTTGCCAAATTAGGCCTCTCACGGCCAGTTCTGCCGAAATTGACCAACGCTGACAGAGGCTGTACAGAGTGTGGACTTTTGCTGGAAATCAGTTGAAAATTCACCAAACAGCTTATTGTACTTCAAATTGTCATGTCTCCAAGCTCCCATGGGCGTCCCCACGCTGCCTTTGCCAAATTAGCCCTCCCATGACCAGATCTGCCCAAATCGACCAACGCTGACAGAGGCTGTACAGAGTGTGGACTTTTGCTGGAAATCAGTTGAAAATTCACCAAACAGCTTATTTTACTTCAAATTGTCATGTCTCCGAGCTCCCCACGCTGCCTTTGCCAAATTAGGCCTCTCACGGCCAGTTCTGCCGAAATTGACCAACGCTGACAGAGGCTGTACAGAGTGTGGACTTTTGCTGGAAATCAGTTGAAAATGCACCAAACAGCTTATTGTACTTCAAATTGTCATGTCTCCAAGCTCCCATGGGCGTCCCCACGCTGCCTTTGCCAAATTAGCCCTCCCATGACCAGATCTGCCCAAATCGACCAACGCTGACAGAGGCTGTACAGTGTGGACTTTTGCTGGAAATCAGGTGAAAATTCACCAAACAGCTTATTGTACTTCAAATTGTCATGTCTCCAAGCTCCCATGGGCGTCCCATGCTGCGTTTGCCAAACTGCGCGTTTCTCGGCCAGATCTGCCCAAATCGACCAACACTGACACAGGCTGTATACAGTGTGGACTTTTGCTGGAAATCAGTTGAAAATTCACCAAACAGCTTATTTTACTTCAAATTGTGATGTCTCCAAGCTCCCCACGCTGCCTTTGCCAAATTAGGCCTCCCACGGCCAGTTCTGCCGAAATTGACCAACGCTGACAGAGGCTGTACAGAGTGTGGACTTTTGCTGGAAATCAGTTGAAAATTCACCAAACAGCTTATTGTACTTCAAATTGTCATGTCTCCAAGCTCCCATGGGCGTCCCATGCTGCGTTTGCCAAACTGAGCGTTTCTCGGCCAGATCTGCCCAAATCGACCAACAGGCTGTATACAGGCTGTATACAGTGTGGACTTTTGCTGGAAATCAGTTGAAAATTCACCAAACAGCTTATTTTACTTCAAATTGTGATGTCTCCAAGCTCCCCACGCTGCCTTTGCCAAATTAGGCCTCCCACGGCCAGTTCTGCCGAAATTGACCAACGCTGACAGAGGCTGTACAGAGTGTGGACTTTTGCTGGAAATCAGTTGAAAATTCACCAAACAGCTTATTGTACTTCAAATTGTCATGTCTCCAAGCTCCCATGGGCGTCCCCCGCTGCGTTTGCCAAACTGAGCGTTTCACGGCCAGATCTGCCCAAATCGACCAACGCTGACACAGGCTGTACAGAATGTGTACTTTTGCTGGAAATAAGTTGAAAATTCACCAAACAGCTTACTTTACTTCAAATTGTCATGTCTCCAAGCTCCCCACGCTGCGTTTGCCAAATTAGCCCTCCCACGACGAGATCTGCCCAAATCGACCAACACTGACAGAGGCTGTACAGAGTGTGGACTTTTGCTGGAAATCAGTTGAAAATTCACCAAACAGCTTATTGTACTTCAAATTGTCATGTCTCCAAGCTCCCATGGGCGTCCCCACGCTGCCTTTGCCAAATTAGCCCTCCCATGACCAGATCTGCCCAAATCGACCAACGCTGACAGAGGCTGTACAGAGTGTGGACTTTTGCTGGAAATCAGTTGAAAATTCACCAAACAGCTTATTTTACTTCAAATTGTCATGTCTCCGAGCTCCCCACGCTGCCTTTGCCAAATTAGGCCTCTCACGGCCAGTTCTGCCGAAATTGACCAACGCTGACAGAGGCTGTACAGAGTGTGGACTTTTGCTGGAAATCAGTTTAAAATTCACCAAACAGCTTATTGTACTTCAAATTGTCATGTCTCCCAGCTCCCAGGGGCGTCCCACGCTGCGTTTGCCAAACTGAGCGTTTCTCGGTCAGACCTGCCCAAATCGACCAACACTGACACAGGCTGTACAGAGTGTGGACTTTTGCTGGAAATCAGTTGAAAATTCACCAAACAGCTTATTGTACTTCAAATTGTCATGTCTCCAAGCTCCCATGGGCGTCCCCCGCTGCGTTTGCCAAACTGAGCGTTTCACGGCCAGATCTGCCCAAATCGACCAACGCTGACACAGGCTGTACAGAATGTGTACTTTTGCTGGAAATAAGTTGAAAATTCACCAAACAGCTTACTTTACTTCAAATTGTCATGTCTCCAAGCTCCCCACGCTGCGTTTGCCAAATTAGCCCTCCCACGACGAGATCTGCCCAAATCGACCAACACTGACAGAGGCTGTACAGAGTGTGGACTTTTGCTGGAAATCAGTTGAAAATTCACCAAACAGCTTATTGTACTTCAAATTGTCATGTCTCCAAGCTCCCATGGGCGTCCCCACGCTGCCTTTGCCAAATTAGCCCTCCCATGACCAGATCTGCCCAAATCGACCAACGCTGACAGAGGCTGTACAGAGTGTGGACTTTTGGTGGAAATCAGTTGAAAATTCACCAAACAGCTTATTTTACTTCAAATTGTCATGTCTCCGAGCTCCCCACGCTGCCTTTGCCAAATTAGGCCTCTCACGGCCAGTTCTGCCGAAATTGACCAACGCTGACAGAGGCTGTACAGAGTGTGGACTTTTGCTGGAAATCAGTTGAAAATTCACCAAACAGCTTATTGTACTTCAAATTGTCATGTCTCCCAGCTCCCATGGGCGTCCCACGCTGCGTTTGCCAAACTGAGCGTTTCTCGGTCAGACCTGCCCAAATCGACCAACACTGACACAGGCTGTACAGAGTGTGGACTTTTGCTGGAGATAAGTTGAAAATTCACCAAACAGCTTATTGTACTTCAAATTGTTATGTCTCCAAGCTCCCATGGGCGTCCCCCGCTGCGTTTGCCAAATTGAGCCTCCCACGGCCAGATCTGCCCAAATCGACCAACGCTAACACAGGCTGCACAGAGTGTGGACTTTTGCTGGAAATCAGTTGGAAATTCACCAAACAGCTTATTTTACTTCAAATTGTGATGTCTCCAACCTCCCCACGCTGCATTTGCCAAATTAGGACAGGATGTACAGAGTGTGGACTTTTGCTGGAAATAAGTTGAAAATTCACCAAACAGCTTACTTTACTTCAAATTGTCATGTCGCCCAGCTCCCATGGGCGTCCCATGCTGCGTTTGCCAAACTGAGCGTTTCTCGGCCAGTTCTGCCCAAATCGACCAACACTGACACAGGCTGTACAGAGTGTGGACTTTTGCTGGAAATCAGTTGAAAATTCACCAAACAGCTTATTTTACTTCAAATTGTCATGTCTCCGAGCTCCCCACGCTGCCTTTGCCAAATTAGGCCTCTCACGGCCAGTTCTGCCGAAATTGACCAACGCTGACAGAGGCTGTACAGAGTGTGGACTTTTGCTGGAAATCAGTTGAAAATTCACCAAACAGCTTATTGTACTTCAAATTGTCATGTCTCCAAGCTCCCATGGGCGTCCCCACGCTGCCTTTGCCAAATTAGCCCTCCCATGACCAGATCTGCCCAAATCGACCAACGCTGACAGAGGCTGTACAGAGTGTGGACTTTTGCTGGAAATCAGTTGAAAATTCACCAAACAGCTTATTGTACTTCAAATTGTCATGTCTCCAAGCTCCCCACGCTGCCTTTGCCAAATTAGACCTCCCACGACCAGATCTGCCCAAATCGACCAACGCTGACACAGGCTGTACAGAGTGTGGACTTTTGCTGGAAATCAGTTGGAAATTCACCAAACAGCTCATTAGGGCCACGGGCAATCGCACCGGGCACTGGTCCCAACAGCTATGAAATAGCTGCAGGGACGGTTTAGAGACAGAAAATGGCTCTTTTTCTCCACGTTTCTGTCTGTCTCAGCCTGCGGGGGCCCCTATCGCCGTGGTAACCTCTTTGATCCTCAGGCCAGAGCTCGTTAACTTCATAAACAATCCGAGAGGGACCTGTGTGCAGGGACATGGGCGCCGCCATTAGCTCAGCAGATCCATACTGGAAGTCACGACCGGAAGTTGCTCTTCTTCGTGTATATTATTTCTATGTTATTCTAAGAACCCCTCTACCTGCTCTTTTTACTAAACTTAACCAACTCTTCTCTTCATTGCCTAACCCTAACCAAAGCACCCACCAACGACATTTCATTTATTTTCTCTCTCTCTCTCTCCTGGTCTGCTGTCAGCAGGAGCGGCGCTAGCCGTTAGCCGTTCGGCGCTAGCCGTTAGCCGTTAGCAGCGTTTTTTAATAACTCAATAACTTAATAAACGATCCATGCAAAAAATATTTAGTTAGCTCAATCATGGTGTAACTAAGATATCCGCTGGAAAACAATATTTTATTATGGACCATTGAGTTACTGAGTTGTTTTTTTATCTACATAGAAATGATACACACGAAGAAGAGCAACTTCCGGTCGTGACTTCCGGTATGCTCTTGTCCCTGCATACAGGTACTCTTGAACAATCCACCTGGCGCTCGTTTAAATGTTTATAAACACAGACACAGCTAAATCAGACTGACACAGGATGCAGCTACTAACTAACTATGTGTCAAGTCAGTCACACACACACACAGACTCTAGAGCCAGCTTCATGTGATTACAGTTACACACACACACACACACACACACACACACACACACACACACACACACACACACACACACACCTACACACACACACACACACACACACACACACACACACACACACACACACACACACACACAGAGTTAACCTAATGTGGTTACAGCTCCTCCATATCAGTGCTTATAGAAAGATGATCATGTGTCTGTCTGATCAGCTCTGTCTTGACCTTAAGATCGTGGGTTTGATTCCCATGTTGACAGAGATGGCACAACCCGCAGTAGCTCCCGTGGCCCATTCAAAATTTCCCGAGAGGAAATTTTCTAGTTATTAGGGCCGCGGGCAATCGCACCGGGCACTGGTCCCAACAGCTATGAAATAGCTGCAGGGACCAGTGCCCAGGCTTCGCCCGGGCACTGGCCTTTCAAAACGTGCAGCTTCTTTTGAACTTTATCGGCATTACTTTTCTCTTTTTAACTATTTATACTTTTTCAAATATTTAACCTTTTCTGATTTTTTTCAGCTTTATAATGTGTGTGTATTGCGTCTAACGAGCAGAGCCAGAGTGGTGCCTGGCTAAACTGTCAGCACGGCCACAAATTAAACTCTAGACAAATTATTTTCTCCAGTTTTGTAGCCACACTTGTCTTCTGGCTAAAATTCTGGTCAAAAATGCAAAGAGACTTAGCTAATAATTTAAAATATTTTTTAAATGCAGCCAGGGAGCTCTCTGCTCTCATTCAGCCCAATGCATTTTTTTTGGAGCAGCAGGAGAAGGAGCTCAACTTTGTAACTTGCTGTTCAGTGCTTTTTAATTCATTTTAATTCACCAAAAAATAGTCACAGGTCACAAAAAAGTCCTTTTCTTACTTTGTGTGGCTAATATATACTAATTTCTTTTTATTTTAAGCATCATTGAAAAATCTCACATTCATCAAAGTCTCAACCTCTCCTCTCCACAATTACTGTAGTGTAGGGGTTAGGGTGGCTGCTTGCGAACCCCAAGGTCACTGGTTCGAATCCAAGTGAAGAACTCTTGTTTTGTTATGTTGAATTCTGCTCTCCTCCACCGCCTTCAATTGGTTACAGGTGTTTGTTATCTCCTTGATTACTCGTACCAGTTTGCAGCACATCATCACATTACAATGAATGACAACAGTCTTGACAACAGTCTTGAAAGCAGTGTGCTCTCTGTAGCCGAGTGGCAGAGTAAAGGCTTAGTGATCATATGGTCATGGGTTCGATTCCTGCCTCAGTCATTTCACATCATTGCTTGACTTTTGATTCCAATTATTCAGCTGTCATTGGACAGTCTTTGATTCCTCATAGTATAAAGCTCATTGTAACTCAGGTTCTCTGTGGCCATATGGTTAGTGTGTTAGGTGTTGTGCTATTTCAACAATTCATATATCAAAACGTGCAGCTTTTTTTGAACTTTATCGGCATTACTTTTCTCTTTTTAACTATTCATACTTTTTAAAATATTTAACTTTTTCTGCAAATTCAACTCCAGACAAATTATTTTCTCCAGTTTTGTAGCCACACTTGTCCTCTGTTGACTTCTGATAACTTGCGTCATGTTGAAACTGCTGCTCTCAGCCTGAAATTCACAGAAATTTTCATTCTAAGTCATTCAAGCTTGACTCTCAAGCTTTCTTGATGTTGACAGTGTGCAGATCATTAACAGACAACAGTCTCTGCAACTGTGTGTGCACCGTGGCCTAGAGGCAGAGTGGAAGTCTAATGACCATGAGGTTGTGGGTTCGATTCTGACCTTGGTCAAACATTTGTATGGTGATCACTGCTTGCACTATTTGCTAATTCTGCAACAGCGTTCAGTTGCTATCAGCAGTCACACCATTTCCATTCTTGGAAATGCTTTTTCTCTCTATTGTTATTCAAATCTTTATACTTATTATTAGTGTGAATGCTGCAAGCATTCACACCATTGTTATTCAAATCTTTATACTTATTATTATTATTATTATTATTATTATTATTATTATTATTCTTACTTCTTCTTCCCTTTTTCTGTGTTTAACTACTTCTTCATACTTTGTGCTATTTCAACAATTCATATATCAAAACGTGCAGCTTTTTCAGGACATTTATGCTATGTCTTTTCTCTTTCATACTATTTATACTTTTTAAAATATTTAACTTTTTCTGCAATTTTTCTCTCATAGGAAATGAATTGAAACAGTCTTCAAACTCTTCAAATCTTCTGCTTCATTCAGCCTCTAATAGCTTCAGCATACTTTCAGCCACAGACTTCATTCAACTTTTAAACTGTTCACAAACCTTTCAACTATTCAGCTATATCTCAGCTTATTGATATCTTCAACAGTTTCAGATATATGTATAGTATTAAAATCATTAAAATTTCTGACAAAATTCAGATTTAACATGAAAGTCAATGGGACGGAATGTTCGGACGTTGGCAGTTGGCAGAGTGACAGAGGGTCTAAAAATCCTCTCACATTTTTCTCTCTATCCTGTCAGCACAGCCACAGATTACACTCTACACACATAATTTCGGGCATGTTTGTAGACAAGCTCATCCTCGATCTCTTCATGTGCTCAAAAAACCAGAGAGACGAACACAATTTAAACTGGGAGCCTCTGAGTGCGGCCAGTTCCCTCTCTCCTTTCATTGACTCCCATTCAAAAGTAGGCGCTGATTTTCTAAACGTCCCAAAGTTTACAACCTGCGACACAATCAACAATTTTTACTCTAGAAACACCAAAGTGACACGGACGCGTTCAGCAGGGTCTTATGGTTCGGAAAATGTAAACCTTTTGCTCGTACTAGTACAGATTTGTCGTACATTAGATCTGTTTGAGGGTGTCACAGAGCAGTTAAAGCCTATGGTTAAAGCTGCCACCATGCCTTAAAGCCACCAGCCAACAGTTACATGGTAACCTCAACATGGCAACCTCACCATGGTAACCTCACCATGGCAACCTCACCATGGTAACCTCACCATGGCAACGTCACCATGGCAACGCACACACATTCTCTCTGTTTGACTGTCTGTCGGTCATACACACACACACAAATGGACACACACTAACTACCACACACACACACACACACACATCCAACACACACGCACATACACACAAATGAACACACACACACACACACACAAATGGACACACACACACACACACACACACACACAAATGGACACACACTCACCATGCATACACATCCAACACACACACAAATGGACACACACTAACTACTACACACACACACACACACACACCATTCACACACATCCAACACACACACACACACACACACACACACACACACCATTCACACACATCCAACACACACACACACACACACACACACACACACACACACACACACACACACACACACACACACAAATGGACACACACTCACCATACACACACATCCAACACACACACAAATGGACACACACTAACTACCACACACACACACACACACACACAAATGGACACACACTCACCATGCATACACATCCAACACACACACACAAATGGACACACACTAACTACTACACACACACACACCATACACACACATCCAACACACACACACACACACACACACACACACACACACACACACACACACACACACACAAATGGACACACACTCACCATACACACACATCCAACACACACACAAATGGACACACACACACAAATGGACACACACACACACACACAAATGGACACACACTCACCATGCATACACATCCAACACACACACACAAATGGACACACACTAACTACTACACACACACACACACACACCATACACACACATCAAACACACACACACACACACACACACACAAATGGACACACACTCACCATACACACACATCCAACACACACACAAATGGACACACACTAACTACCACACACACACACAAACACACACACACACACACACACACACACCCAACAAACATACAACCACTTACCAAACACATACACAATTTACACAATTACACACAAACAGACACACATGCACACACACAAATGGACACACACTAACCATACACAAACAGACACACACGTCCAACACACACACATTTCATACAGTTGACAGGTCAGAACTTTTTGTATATCTTCCTCACTCACACACACACACACACACACACACACACACACACACACACACACACACACACACACACACACACACACACACACACACACACACACACACACACACACACACACTTTTGTATATCTTCCTCACTCTCTCTCTCTCTCTCTCTCTCACACACACACACACACACACACACACACACACACACACACACACACTTTTCCTACAGTTGTCTGACTGTTTTGTATGTACCTCTCTATCTTCCTGTTGTAGTTTATGGACTTGTTGCTGTTAATTTTGTTCTTTAGCTATTTAAACTGAAAATACACATTTCCCCATTTTGGTCATGTTGAACACATTGTTTTACACGTATCCTAAACTACTGAGGCTCTTCTCAACCATTTCACACCATTAAACCCGCTGTTTACATGTTCTACTCCTCAGCTAATGCTAATGATCTATATTCTTCAACAATGTTCTTCTGCTGTCAGTTTACAAGGTATTTCAGTAGGCATTAACTTTTTTCCTAATTCAGGAATTTTTCAAACTCTTCTTTGACAATTCAAGTAATTTCCAGCCATTTCATACAAAGTCTCACATCTTCTACTTTTAAATATATTCTCAGCCATTGCTTCGGCTATGTTAGTGCTGGTTCATCAGTTGTCCTTCCTGTCAGGTTAGCTACAGATTTCAACTATTTAACCATTACATTTAAACATGCAGAATTTCAATGTTTTCTTCTCCCTTTAGCATTTCTACTGCTTTTTACCTTTAAAAAGGCATTCATCTCACACTACAAGTTATATGTTTCAGCTTTTTCCCTCCTAGGGATGAATAAAGTATTCATCTACTCTCTACTCTACTCTAGCATTAGTCTTTTCAACATTGCTTTAGCAGTTTCGTCAACTAATTTAGCATTGATTCAACAATTTCTTCAGCTCATTCAGCATTGCTTCAGCAACAGCGTTCAGCTGCTTTCAGCATTCACACGCATTTTCTGCAGGAAATGCTATCTTTTTCTAGTTATTCTTACTTCTTCCGCTCTTTTTCAGGATCTAACTCCTTCTTCATACTTTGTGCTATTTCAACAATTCATATATCAAAACGTGCAGCTTTTTCAGGACATTTATGCTATGACTTTTCTCTTTCATACTATTTATACTTTTTAAAATATTTAACTTTTTCTGCAATTTTTCTCCCATAGGAAATGAATTGAAACAGTCTTCAAACTCTTCAAATCTTCTGCTTCTTTCAGCCTCTAATAGCTTCAGCATACTTTCAGCTACAGACTTCATTCAACTTTTAAACTGTTCACAAACCTTTCAACTATTCAGCTATATCTCAGCTTATTGATATCTTCAACAGTTTCAGATATATGTATAGTTTTAAAATCATTAAAATTTCTGACAAAATTCAGATTTAACATGAAAGTCAATGGGACGGAATGTTCGGACGTTGGCAGTTGGCAGAGTGACAGAGGGTCTAAAAATCCTCTCACATTTTTCTCTCTATCCTGTCAGTACGGCCACAGATTACACTCTACACACATAATTTCGGCCACGTTTGTAGACAAGCTCATCCTTGATCTCTTCATGTGCTCAAAAAACCAGAGAGACAAACACAATTTAAACTGGGAGCCTCCGAGTGCAGCCAGTTCCCTCTCTCCTCTCATTGACTCCCATTCAAAAGTAGGCGCTGATTTTCTAAACGTCCCAAAGTTTCCAACCTGCGACACAATCAACAATTTTTACTCTAGAAACACCAAAGTGACATGGACGCGTTCAGCAAGGTCTTATGGTTCGGAAAATGTAAACCTTTTGCTCGTACTAAGTACAGATTTGTCGTACATTAGATCTGTTTGAGGGTGTCACAGAGCAGTTAAAGCCTATGGTTAAAGCTGCCACCATACCTTAAAGCCACCAGCCAACAGTTACATGGTAACCTCAACATGGCAACCTCAACATGGCAACCTCACCATGGCAACCTCACCATGACAACGTCATCATGGCAACGTCACCATGGCAACGCACACACATTCTCTCTATTTGACTGTCTGTCGGTCACACACACAAATGGACACACACTGACCATACACACATATCCAACACACACACACAAATGGACACACACTAACCATACACACATATCCAACACACACACACACACACACACACATGGACACACACTGACCATACACACATATCCAACACACACACACACACACACACACACACACACATGGACACACACTGACCATACACACATATCCAACACACACACATACACACGGACACACACTGACCATACACACATATCCAACACACACACACAAATGGACACACACTGACCATACACACATATCCAACACACACACACACACACATGGACACACACTGACCATACACACATATCCAACACACACACACAAATGGACACACACTGACCATACACACATATCCAACACACACACACACACACACACACACACACACACACACACACATGGACACACACTGACCATACACACATATCCAACACACACACACACACACACACACACACACACACACACACACATGGACACACACTGACCATACACACATATCCAACACACACACACACACACACACACACACACACACACACACACACACACACACACACACACACACACACACACACACTGACCATATACACATATCCAACACACACACACACACACACACACACACACACATGGACACACACTGACCATACACACATATCCAACACACACACACACACACACACACACACCTACATGGACACACACTGACCATACACACATATCCAACACACACACACACACACACATGGACACACACTGACCATACACACATATCCAACACACACACACGCACACACACACACACACACACTTTTCCTACAGTTGTCTGACTGTTTTGTATGTACCTCTCTATCTTCCTGTTGTAGTTAATGGACTCGTTGCTGTTAATTTTGTTCTTTAGCTATTTAAACTGAAAATACACATTTCCCCATTTTGGTCATGTTGAACACATTGTTTTACACGTATCCTAAACTACTGAGGCTCTTCTCAACCATTTCACACCATTAAACCCGCTGTTTACATGTTCTACTCCTCAGCTAATGCTCGATCTATATTCTTCAACAATGTTCTTCTGCTGTCAGTTTACAATGTATTTCAGTAGCATGAACTTTTTTCCTAATTCAGGAATTTTTCAAACTCTTCTTTGACAATTCAAGTAATTTCCAGCCATTTCATACAAAGTCTCACATCTTCTACTTTTAAATATATTCTCAGCCATTGCTTCGGCTATGTTAGTGCTGGTTCATCAGTTGTCCTTCCTGTCAGGTTAGCTGCAGATTTCAACTATTTAACCATTACATTTAAACATGCAGAATTTCAATGTTTTCTTCTCCCTTTAGCATTTCTACTGCTTTTTACCTTTCTACAAGTTATATGTTTAAGCTTTTTCCCTCCTAGGGATGAATAAAGTATTCCTCTACTCTCTACTCTACTCTAGCATTAGTCTTTTCAACATTGCTTTAGCAGTTTCGTCAACTAATTTAGCATTAATTCAACAATTTCTTCAGCTCATTCAGCATTGCTTCAGCAACAGCGTTCAGCTGCTTTCAGCATTCACACGCATTTTCTGCAGGAAATGCTATCTTTTTCTAGTTGTTATTCGGTTCGGCCATTTTCTGCCTTTCTTCGTCATGTAACTAGTCCTTCATACTTTGTGCTATTTCAACAATTCAAATATCAAAATGTTCAGCCTTTTCGGGACAGGTGTGCTATGTCTTTTCTCTTTTCAACTATTCATACTTTTTGCAATATTCAACTATTTCTGTTTTTTTTTCCCCATAGAGAATGCATTGGAACAGTCTTGAAACTCTTCAAATCTTCTTACTTCTTTCAGCCTTTAAAGCGTCCACATACTTTCAGCTAGAGACTTCATTCAAATTCTGAGCTGTAGACAAACTTCTAATGTATTCATCCTGTATGTACAACTTTTTCATAGCTTGTACCGTTTTTGAGATAAATCCTTTAAAAGCACATGAGGATTTCTGACAAATTTCACACTTTTCAATGAGTGTGTATGGGGTTGGGTCAGAGTGAGTGACATCATCGTTAGAGTGAGAGGGATCGAAAAAACATTCAGGATTTTTTCTGGATAAATTGCCAGCACGGCCACAAATTAAACTCTAGACACATGATTTCCTCACCGGTTTGTAGCCACACTTGTTGTGTCTCATTTAATGTGCTCAAAACAGCAGACACCCACCAAACATTGGACGTCTGATGGACGTGCAGATCATGTCTATATTGCGTCCGTCGGTCCAAGACCAATTCTGGACGCCTAAACGACGTCCAAACTAGGTCCACTATTTGGACGTCTAATCATGACCCCACTTGGACGTCAATATGCAGTTAAACATTTGGACGTCAGGCTTGGTCACTTTTTTTGGACGTCTAAGACAGGTGCAGGAAATTGACATGATTAATGATTGTAGTAGTTTTAGTAATAGTAGTAGTGGACAAATAACATTATTGTTATCAACATGATTAATAAATACGAATATATATTGTTTGTGATTAAACATTATAAGAGACGTCCAAACAACGTCTTGTCTACGTCATTTTTATATGTCTAATTTTGGTCCCCTGAAGGTGCAGACTGTTACTCCAGATGACGTCCAAATGTGGGCATTGTAGACATCTCTTCTATGTTCAATTTAAACTCATTTAAGACATTGTTGTTCTTGAGTACATGTGATATTTTGTTATTTTACATCTTTGTTTTTCCTACTGTTTTTTTTTTTTCAATTTCATTTCATTTTATTTCAATTAATTAATTAATTAATTAATTAATTAATTAATTAATTAATTAATATTTTAATTTATATATTTTGAAATCAAATTTGTGGAGATTATGGCTTCAGAAAATAATTTCACCTGATCATGGTTCATAAGAGTAGGGAGAAGTAAATATAATTCTGAACAGTCTTTGATAAGAGCCTTTATTATTTAAACTAGTCAAAGGCACTCTGATTGGCTGAGGCAGCATGTGATCATACTCTGATTGGCTGAGGCACCAGCAAACGCCACTCTGGTTGGCTGAGGAAATACACCAAGCAACTGGCGCGTTTCTTCTCCTGCAGAAGCAGACTGTGGTCAACATAACGCCTTGGTTACAACAACATCGTTTTCCACTAAGTGGAAGGTAAGTTTGCTTGGTTTAGTTGATTTTATGTTTACTGTATGCATTTATCGTGTCAGTTTCTTTCCGGCGCCCATTTTAACCGATGTGTCATTCACACAAGACGCGCTGCGGCGTGCACCTTCACGGCCCCGGTGTCTGCTCTATTTGCTGTAATGAGTAGCTATGAGGACTGTTGTGGTAAACGGGGATGTGAGTGGTAGTCACGGATGCTAGCCGCCACCGCTAGTTAGCATCGGGCTAGCGGAAGTTAGCATCGTGCTAGCGGAAATTAGCATCGGGCTAGCGGATAGCATCCACTGCTTGCACTCACTAGCATCCAGGACAGCTAACAGTGCTAACAGCCCTCCTATACTCTGCTGTACGGAGCTCCTCCTGGGCTCTGTCATACACACAAGCTGCCACTAGCTACTCTTCCTGGGTGCTGTTTCACAGTGAGGATGGTGTGTTGTGCAGTTTCCACCAGAGTTTTGCATGTATTTAAAAAAAAAAAAACTGTAACACTACACGTATTTTTCATCCACTTAACAATTATGTACTACTTTGTGTTGGTCTATCACATAAAATCCCAATAAAATAAATTATAGCTGTTGTTACATGACAAAATGTGTAAAGTAAAAGTTCAAGGTGTATGAATACTTTTGCAAAGCACTGTATCCAGTCCCTCCAGGAATTCGCGATGTCGCGATCGCAACAATTAACGCAAATTCAACCAATCCCCGCGATTATGTGCGGGCCTTGCAATTTTGTCCAATCACCGCGACTTTTCCGCAAATTGGACCAATCATCGGTGCTTTCCGTGAGTTCCACCAATCATAGCACTCCCCGTGCAAACGTAACATACGCGCCACCAAATTCACTTCCTTGTTCAGGATGTGAAGAAGCAGGCCAGACATGTGCGCCTCAAACATGTCACATTTACCAACAAAAATTACGGCTAAAGACCGTGCAAAACAATTTCCAGATGTTCTTCACGAAAGCGGAGGTAAACTGTTCTGCACCCCGTGCAATATTGTGGTGGAGCACAAACGAAAGTCGTCGATTGACAAACACTTTTCCACCGCGAAACATGTCCGGAGAATGGCTGAAAGAAGTGGACCACAGAGACAAATCACTGTGACAGAGGCCGTTGCATCTAAATCTATTGCAAGCGCCGAAAGACTGAAGGTGAGTTTGATCTAGTGTGTGTGTGTGTGTGTGTGTGTGTGTGTGTGTTTTCTCTCTCGTGTTTTTGTTTGACTTGCTGCCCAGCTTGACGCGATAGCTCGCGGCTCGCGCACAAAATAGACCAGAGGGCTGAAACAGTTAGCATAAGCCGGTAAAACTTGGGTGAGGTCGGCAAAAAATACCGTCTGCTGCGACGGTAAACTCAACTAATTCTGTGTGTGCGTGTGTGTCTGTGTCTGTGAGAGAGATAAATATTGTGTATGTCTCTGTGGCTGTATGTGTTGTGTGTGCATGTGTCTGTGAGGGAGATACATATTGTGTGTCTGTCTGTCTATGTGTGTATGTGTTGTGTGTGCATGTGTCTGTGAGGGAGATACATATTGTGTGTCTGTCTGTCTATGTATGTGTTGTGTGTGCATGTGTCTGTGAGGGAGATACATATTGTGTGTGTGTCTATGTGTGTATGTGTTGTGTGTGCATGTGTCTGTGAGGGAGATACATATTGTGTGTGTGTCTGTCTGTGTATGTGTGTATGTGTTGTGTGTGTCTGTCTGTATGTGTTGTGTGTATGTGTGTATGTGTTGTGTGTGCATGTGTCTGTGAGGGAGATAAATATTGTCAAATAAAATTTTAAAAACGGTGTGAAAACTGTCTTCAAAATATCAAGTTGAATGTGCAATGAGATCAGAGATGGTGTGTGTGAAAGAGAGAGGTCACTGAGTGAGGCAGAGGAAAGAGAAAAGAATAGTTAAATACAAATAAGCTATTTTGTAAAGAGTAAGAAATTAGCACCAGACAAATGCTGGTAAACTATGAATCTACCAGACACAAAATATTTAGTTAATATACATTTTTACTTTACCATTGACTTTGAACATTTATATGTCAGTGGCTGGCAGATGTTAAAGGGATAGTTCACCCTAGAATGATATTTCGCTCATTATCTACTCACCCTCATGTTGACTAAGGGCCAAGACCCCCTGTAACTCAGAGAAGGGACGGTGGACTCTGGAAATTCTTCCAGCCCTTAGTCAACATGAGGGTGAGTAGATAATGAGCGAAATATCATTCTAGGGTGAACTATCCCTTTAACATTTTGAAAATAAAATTTCCGATCCTGATTGTGATTGCATGTAATCTTGATAGCATATATATATTTTTTCCCCTTAGATATGTGAAGATTGGGTTGCCACTTGCACTGCAGTCAACATTCCACTCTCCAAGAGTGACCACCCAGCAATGAGAAGATTCTTGAATGAAAAGGTTTTCAATGGAGGAGCTATTCCTGGTTTTCACCAACTCCAAGACAGATACTTAGGTGCCGTGTACCAAAAAGAAAAAGAAGCCCTCAAGACACATTTGGCTAAAAAGCCTGTTGCTGTTATATTTGATGAAACACCAGATGTTGAGGGGAGATGTGTGCTTAACATCCTCATTGCACCCCTGGAGAAAGATGAATCAGGGAGGATCCTGGCCTATCTGGCAGATACCGTTTTCCTAGAGGAATGCAACCATTCTACAGTGTCTATGTCTGTGGTGAAGTGTCTGCAAGAGTACTGCATAGACAATGAGGACGTCATCGTGTTTGACACGGATAATGCAGCATACATGAAAAAAGCATATAAAGCTGCTCTGCAGTCTTTATTTCCTAACTCGCTGCATGTAACCTGCATGGCGCACATTATGAACCTCGTTGGTAGTGCCTTCCGCAGACCTTTTGATAAGCTGAACGCATTCATGTTGAGTTTCTCACAAATGTTCTACCATGCTGGGTCCCGCAAAAGAAGGTACCTTCATTTCATGACAAAAAAGCTGCCACCAGGAAGGAAGGCAACGATGCCGCCAAATCCATGTGCCACAAGATGGAATTCTTGGTTCACTGCCGTACAGTATCATTCACAGCACTTTGGACTGTACAAAGAATTTATCGAGACGGAAATAAACGTAAGATGTGCACACACACACAAAACAAAGATCTAATCATAGATAACATGTACTAGTGATTTTGTGATGAATATTGATTGATTGTATTGACACAATTTTGACTCATTGTCAATCCTTGTGATTTTATTCATAGATATGCAGCAGAAACACACCACAGTCTGTGGATAGACTCCATGAAATGCTACAAAGTCCAGATATGGCTCAAAGTCTGCAGGTCCAAATCAGCATCATGGCAGAGAAGTGCAGCATCATCATTCAGCTCCTGGACATCTTCCAGAGCAGACGCCCTATGACCACCAAGCTTTTTGACTACCTGGAGGATCTGCAGATGAACTTTGCCACAAATAAAGAGCTACAGTATGAAACATGCTCCCAGTACTTTGAGGGACTTGACCTACCTTTTGCCACCAAGACATACATCCTCAACATAGTCGAACAGGCATACAACAATGCTGAAGAAAAACTGATGAAGTATATGACGGATGGACAGCCTGCCATTAATTTCCTTCAGGAGGTCAGGGTGTTCGATCCTCGTCATACTGCATTTATGAATCAGAGTGTGTCCAGCTACGAACACATCCCTGGCTTCAGTGCTGTTCCTAAAGAGGAATTGGATGCCTACTTCATCCGCCTGGGTCCAGCAGCAGTCAGAGCTTCAGCATCTGGAGTGGTGGATTTGGATGTCTTCTGGGATGGTCTCCAGGAGAGACTCCCCGTGATGGGCCTATTGGCTAAACGTTACAAAGACGTCGTTATTAACTCAGCCGATGCTGAACGGAGTAATAGTATCTACAAGCTGGTCTTGTCCAGCCGAAGGAGATCTATTACCAACGAAAACCTCAAAGCCTTAGTCTTCTTGTATCACAATCAACGCCTCACCAGCGGCGCCTTTGAAAGGGATGAAATAGAGGAGGGTTTTGAGGAGGACATTGAGGTCTAGCTAGCTGTCACACCAAGAACCAGCTCCTAACTCAGTGAGCTATTTTCTTTTTTTTTTCAAATATGTATTTATTTCTTCACACACACATACAACACATATTTTGAAAAACAAAACAATACAGCATATACAAGACTGCAGTACACATGAAACATTAACAGTATGTTAATTGTCTGAGAGTGAGACCTGGTGTGTGTCTTCTCAAATAGACTCAGGGAGTCAAAGCCAGGCAGCAGTTGTCATGGCAGATTTCAAAAATGGTCAAAATGTCAGAAATTCTGTTGACTAAACAAAAATCTGATCATACATAATTTATCTTGACAGCATGGGAATGTTGGTGATTTTTTTTTTTTAATGATAAGTGTTTTGCTTCATAAGAGAAAATCTGAAGTTTAAAATGTCACTTTCACACTGACTGCAGTTGTTCCCAACTGAAGATGCTCTGTAGCAAATTGTGGGAGGAGATAGGTTTTATAAGTTTTACAGTTATTGAAAAAAACAGAGTGATGGACTAAATAATTTGTAATGAGTTGAAGTGTGAGTTTAACAAACGTTTCAGCAGTATCTGTGCTACATTGTGGTGAAGTTTCAAAATTGTAGCATCTACCGTTGGTTTGGTAGGAGTTTTTAAAGTTTTTAGATTTAAACGTTTATTGTGCCCCCCCCCCAGGAGGTACTTGGATTGTGCTGTGTTACTGTTTACTGTGAATTTCTCTGCACTTGTACTTTTTTATTTGCACTGCTTTACTTTTGCTGTGCACTTTAAATTGAGACCTCAGATTTTATTATTATATTTACAAGTGATACTGAGCTCTGTGACCTTTTAACTTTAAGCAGAATTTGAAGTTTTTTGAACATACATGTTCCTGTTTACTTAAAGGGATAGTTCACCCAAAATTCAAATTTCACTCATTTTCTACTCCCCCTCATGTCGACTAAGGGCTGGGAGAATTTTCAGAGTCCTCCGTGGCTTCTCTGAGTTACAGGGGGTCTCGGCGTAGCAGTGCATGTCCATATAACGGTAGCGAACAGGGCTCACTTTTCTTCGTCCAAAAAGACACACCAAAAAACATCCAAATACCTCCATGCTGCTCGTCTGTAATGTCCGTCTTGTATTGAAGTCCCGACATGAGAAATTGTTCTGAAAAAAATTAAATAAGTCTATGTTTTAAGCTTGTTTGTAGCGGAAGCTTCCAGTGTCTCTGTTCACTGCTCTTCCTGTGTCAGTGCAAATCGCGCACACCCAGTTCACGGTTCCCCTGGTGTCTGTTCAAATCGCGCAAGATTTGAACAGACACAGGAAGAGCAGTGAACTGAGACACTGGGAGCTTCCACTACAAACAAGCTTAAAATATAGACTTATTTAATTTTTTTCAGAACAGTTTCTCATGTTGGGGCTTAAATACAAGACGGACATTACAGACGAGCAGCTTGGAGGTATTTGGATGTTTTTTGGTGTGTGTTTTTGAAATAAGAAAAGTGAGCCCAGAGCTTCAGCATCTGGAGTGGTGGATTTGGATGTCTTCTGGGATGGGCTACAGAATTACCAACGACAACCTCAAAGCCTTAGTCTTCTTGTATCACAATCAACGCCTCACCAGTGGCGCCTTTGAAAGGGATGAAATAGAGGAGGGTTTTGAGGAGGACATTGAGGTCTAGCTAGCTGTCACACCAAGAACCAGCTCCTAACTCAGTTCGCTACCGTCATATGGACAAGCAGTGCTGCACGGAGCCCCGCTGTAACTCAGGGAAGGCACAGAGGACTCTGAAACTTCTCCCAGCCCTTAGTCCACATGTGGGTGAGAAGAAAATTTGTGAAATTTGAATTTTGGGGTGAACTATCCCTTTAAAAGTTCTGTGCACTTTAACATTTGAAGGAGTTGAATTTACTTCAAGGTTATTTGTTGTTTAAACCTTTCAACCATCCAAAAATAAAACACATTTTGTGAGAACTTTTGTAATCCTCAGCCTGTTACTTGGAACAAAGCAAAATGCAGTTTATGTTCTCCCTAGAAAAAAATTCCTTTGATTTTATTCAGAACAAAACTACAACTTTGTTTTTGCAATTTTCACTGTCTCCTGCAATTTAATTGCAACAAAAGTGCTTAAAACATCGCAACTTTTACTGCAACTTTTTAAAAATGCTGCCGCAACATCAGGCATTTTAGGCCGCAACAATCAGAAAAAAATCCCGCGAAATCCTGGAGGGACTGTGTATCATTCACATTTATTTATAAATGTTTTTTTTTTTCCTATAGGCTCTTCACTAATGCCCTGATGGTGACATCTAATATGAAGGGAGAAGACAAAGGTTTATAGAGCAATACAAGGTAAGCCCATATGTCATATCTTAACATTTGCTGAGATGGTTTTGTATGAATCCAGTAGGCCTATTGGTAGTGGAGACACAGGCTGCAGGTTGTCTTTGCATATTTCTAATTATTTGTCTTCTTCTTCTTGTGCAGATGGAGGCATACATTTTGATGACACAGCCAGAGAGGACTTCATAAAGACACATGCTGGAGGAGAGGGATACACAGCAGTCACCCAGGACTGATTATCCATTGTGGAGAATCTTGTCACAGTTTTGTATCACTTTTGTACATGTCTTTTCTGTGTTAAGTATGCAGTAGTTGGTTCTGATTTGTAATTCTTCTCAAAACACATTGAGTTTATCACTTTAATTTTTATTGTGTTATATTTGTTGTTGTGCCACAGACCGAAGCAAGGTGGGCTGTGTAACTTTATGTATTTATTAGTATTTTACCAGCAGTATTAAATTCAACAGATACCAATAACTTTATTAGAATGACATGTTTGTGCCAGTGATTAAGAAAATAAAGATGGAAATAAATGAATGGGGATTGAATTGTGATTTATTGGCAAACCTGTGTATAACTGTAGTCCCATATGTTTACAGGAGGTGGAGGATCTGTTTCCTGTTAACTTTCCTGTAGCTTCATCTGGCTCAGCAGCAGGTTTGAACTGGAAATGCATTACACCTTTGCATGCATTTCCAGGTAATCTGCTGCTGAGAAAACCAAATGAAGCTATAGGAAAGTGAACTGGAACAGTCTGACACCTTCTGAAATGGGACTACAGTTAAGCACAGAGCCTAGAAGCAGTATAAAAACGATGTCTAAAATTAGTTTAAATTTGATGCAAAAAAGACGTCGAAACGACCACATTTGGACGTCAAATAGCCCTCATGCGGCGGTCCTGTGGACGTTCAGTAGATGTCGGTTTAAATTTTGACGCAGAAAAGACGTCTATAATGACCACATTTGGACAACAAATAGCCCTTATACGGCGGTCCTGTGGACGTCAATACTGGACGTTCAGTAGACGTCAGAAAAAGACGTCGTCTGGAGTAACAGTCTGCACCTTCAGGGGACCAAAATTAGACGTGCAAAAATGACTTAGAAAAGACGTCGTTTGGACGTCTCTTTGCTCAGTGGGCAGACTTACAGAATTGTCTCTATGAGCCTAATTGTCCAGCTAGACCCGCTCCAGTGGCTTATCCACTTCAATAGAAAAGTAGGAGCTGATTTTTTTAGAAAAGCAGAAATGCCCCCCTTTTCTACCTTGCGACCCTGAGAAAAGTTTTTGCCCTACAAACATTTAATGCACATCAATGTGCTCAGGAAGGTCTCCTCTCCCAGTAGTCATGGCCACATTCTGATAAGAGTCACGGTTCTCTTTTACTGGGCTGTTTTGGGAAGCTGCTCAGAGCACAAATCTCTCTGCTCTGCTCTGCTCTGTTTGCAGTTGGTCCAGCTGTAGGGGCCAGCTCGTTATCAAAGTCTATAAATAGAACAGGTGCAGGTGCAGCCTGGCTGCTCGTTAAGATGTTTTTAAACACAGCCCCACACACACACATGATAAACCAGACTGACAGAGGATGTCCACGCACAAACACAGGCATCACACTCACACAGACAGACACACACAGACACTCACACACAGTCACACACGCACACATACACAAACAGACAAACACACAAACACAACACTGTTCCACACAGTAAAATGTAAGCATGGTAGTCGCCATGGTAACTTCTGAGGGCAGGCTGCCACGCAGGTGTAATCAATCAGATCATTAGGGAGAGAGGAGTTCTGTGGCGCTTAACAGTTTTACTTTCTGCACATTTACACGCAGACAGAGAGACCGTCAGACTCACACACCCAGACACACACACACACACACACAGGTTTTCAGCTCAAATTCATCAACCTCTCAATTATTTTATACTTTTGATGTAAACATCTCCAACAATTTATATTTTTCTCATGAATTTAAGTTCAGACGTTTAGTCTTTCCAACTCTATTAATAGTAGTACAATTACAGGTGGAGCCTGGGACATAGGATGCAGCTTTTAACATGTGTCCTATCTATCTATCTATCTATCTATCTATCTATCTATCTATCTATCTATCTATCTATCTATCTATCTATCTATCTATCTATCTATCTATCTATACCCCTCCCTATTTTTTAACCCCTCTGTCTCCTTTCTTTCTTTCTTTCTTTCTTTCTTTCTTTCTTTCTTTCTTTCTTTCTTTCTTTCTTTCTTCTACTCCTTCATTTGTATTTTACGTAACTTTTTATATCCTTCCCTCTCTATCCATCCATCCATCCATCCATCCATCCATCCATCCATCTACCTCTTTCTATCTATCATCCCCCTCTCTTTTTCTTCTTTCTTTCTTTCACTCCATTTCTGTCTTTTTACTTCTTTGTTTGTTTGATTGTTTCTTTCTTTCTTTCTATTCCTTTTCTCTTCCTTTGTTTTTACTCCATTTCTTTCTTTCTTTCTTTCTTTCTTTCTTTCTTTCTTTCTTTCTTTCTTTCTTTCTTTCTTTCTTTCTTTCTTTCTTTCACTCCATTTCTGTCTTTTTACTTCTTTGTTTGTTTGATTCTTTCTTTCTTTCTACTCCTTTTCTCTTCCTTTGTTTTTACTCCATTTCTTTCTTTCTTTCTTTCTTTCTTTCTTTCTTTCTTTCTTTCTTTCTTTCTTTCTTTCTTTCTTTCTTTCTTTCTTTCTTTCTTTCTTTCTTTCACTCCATTTCTGTCTTTTTACTTCTTTCTTTGTTTGATTCTTTCTTTCTTTCTTTCTTTCTTTCTTTCTTTCTTTCTTTCTTTCTTTCTTTCTTTCTTTCTTTCTTTCTTTCTTTCTTTCTTTCTTTCTGTCCTTTTCTTTTTTCTCTCTTGTTTCAATCTTTCTTTCTTTCTTTCTTTCAACAATTTCTTCAGCTCATTCAGCATTGCTTCCAGCATTCACACCATTTCCATTCTTGGAAATGCTTTTTCTAGTTAGTGTGAATGCTGGAAGCATTCACACTATTGTTATTCGTTTCGGCCATTTTCTGCCTTTCTTCGTCATGTAACTAGTCCTTCATACTTTGTGCTATTTCAACAATTCAAATATCAAAATGTTCAGCCTTTTCGGGACAGGTGTGCTATGTCTTTTCTCTTTTCAACTATTCATACTTTTTGCAATATTCAACTATTTCTGATTTTTTTTTCCCCATAGAGAATGCATTGGAACAGTCTTGAAACTCTTCAAATCTTCTTACTTCTTTCAGCCTTTAAAGCGTCCACATACTTTCAGCTAGAGACTTCATTCAAATCCTGAGCTGTAGACAAACTTCTAATGTATTCATCTTGTATTTACAACTTTTTCATAGCTTGTACCGTTTTTGAGATAAATCCTTTAAAAGCACATGAGGATTTCTGACAAATTTCACACTTTTCAATGAGTGTGTATGGGGTTGGGTCAGAGTGAGTGACATCATCGTTAGAGTGAGAGGGATCGAAAAAACATTCAGGATTTTTTCTGGATAAATTGCCAGCACGGCCACAAATTAAACTCTAGACACATGATTTCCTCACCGGTTTGTAGCCACACTTGTTGTGTCTCATCTGATGTGCTCAAAACAGCAGACACACTTACAGAATTGTCTCTATGAGCCTAATTGTCCAGCTAGACCCGCTCCAGTGGCTCATCCACTTCAATAGAAAAGTAGGAGCTGATTTTTTTAGAAAAGCAGAAATGCCCCCCTTTTCTACCTTGCGACCCTGAGAAAAGTTTTTGCCCTACAAACATTTAATGCACATCAATGTGCTCAGGAAGGTCTCCTTGCCCCAGTAGTCACATGGCCACATTCTGATAAGAGGTACGGTTCTCTTTTTCTGGGCTGTTTTCGGAAGCTGCACTGAGCTCAAATCTCTCTGCTCTGCTCTGCTCTGTGTGCAGTTGGTCCAGCTGTAGGGGCCAGCTCGTTATCATGTCTATAAATAGAACAAGTGCAGGTGCAGCCTGGCCGCTCGTTAAGATGTTTTTAAACACAGCCCCACACACACACATGATAAACCAGACTGACAGAGGATGTCCACGCACAAACACAGGTATCACACTCACACACAGACACACACAGACACTCACACACAGTCACACATGCACGCATACACAAACAAACAATTCCATTCCATTCTTCATTCTTCCATTCTTAGATAATAATTTAAAATATTTTTTAAATGCAGCCAGGGAGCTCTCTGCTCTACAGCAGGAGAAGGAGCTCAACTTTGTAACTTGCTGTTAAGTGCTTTTTAATTCATTTTAATTCACCAAAAAATAGTCACAGGTCACAAAAAAGTCCTCTTCTTGCTTGGTGTGGCTAATTTCTGCACTTTCCTTACTTTTTTTTTAAGCATCATTGAAAAATCTCACATTCATCAAAGTCTCAACCTCTTTTGCACAACACCACTGTAGTGTAGTGGGTAGGGTGGCCGTCTGTCAACCCCAAGGTCACTGGTTCGAATCCAAGGGAAGAACTCTTGTTATGTTATGTTGAATTCTGCTCTCCTCCACCGCCTTCAATTGGTTACAGGTGTTTGTTATCTGCTTGATTACTCATACCAGTTTGCAGCACATCATCACATTACAATGAATGACAACAGTCTTGAAAGCAGTGTGCTCTCTGTAGCTGAGTGGCAGAGTGAAGGATTTATGATCATAAGGTCATAGGTTCGATTCCTGCCTCAGGCATTTCACATCATTGCTTGAGTTTTGATTCCAATTATTCAGCTGTCATTGGACAGTCTTTGATTCCTCATAGTATAAAGCTCATTGTAACTCAGGTTCTCTGTGGCTGTATGGTTAGTGTGTTAGGTTACCACTCATGAAGTTGTGGGTTCAATTCCTTCCATGGACATGTTTCTTGTATGCCATTCCGCATGTCTTTGTCAATTTATTCTGCTAATTCAGCATGGTTCAGCATTGGGTTTCAGCATTCACACGCATGTTCCGTTAGGAAATGCTGTTTCTAGTTAGTGTGAATGCTGGAAGCATTCACACTATTGTTATTCGGTTCGGCCATTTTCTGCCTTTCTTCGTCATGTAACTAGTCCTTCATACTTTGTGCTATTTCAACAATTCAAATATCAAAATGTTCAGCCTTTTCGGGACAGGTGTGCTATGTCTTTTCTCTTTTCAACTATTCATACTTTTTGCAATATTCAACTATTTCTGATTTTTTTTTCCCCATAGAGAATGCATTGGAACAGTCTTGAAACTCTTCAAATCTTCTTACTTCTTTCAGCCTTTAAAGCGTCCACATACTTTCAGCTAGAGACTTCATTCAAATCCTGAGCTGTAGACAAACTTCTAATGTATTCATCCTGTATTTACAACTTTTTCATAGCTTGTACCGTTTTTGAGATAAATCCTTTAAAAGCACATGAGGATTTCTGACAAATTTCACACTTTTCAATGAGTGTGTATGGGGTTGGGTCAGAGTGAGTGACATCATCGTTAGAGTGAGAGGGATCGAAAAAACATTCAGGATTTTTTCTGGATAAATTGCCAGCACGGCCACAAATTAAACTCTAGACACATGATTTCCTCACTGGTTTGTAGCCACACTTGTCGTGTCTCATCTGATGTGCTCAAAACAGCAGACACACTTACAGAATTGTCTCTATGAGCCTAATTGTCCAGCTAGACCCGCTCCAGTGGCTCATCCACTTCAATATAAAAGTAGGAGCTGATTTTTTTAGAAAAGCAGAAATGCCCCCCTTTTCTACCTTGCGACCCTGAGAAAAGTTTTTGCCCTACAAACATTTAATGCACATCAATGTGCTCAGGAAGGTCTCCTTGCCCCAGTAGTCACATGGCCACATTCTGATAAGAGTTACGGTTCTCTTTTTCTGGGCTGTTTTCGGAAGCTGCACTGAGTTCAAATCTCTCTGCTCTGCTCTGCTCTGTGGGCAGTTGGTCCAGCTGTAGGGGCCAGCTCGTTATCAAAGTCTATAAATAGAACAAGTGCAGGTGCAGCCTGGCCGCTCGTTAAGATGTTTTTAAACACAGCCCCACACACACACATGATAAACCAGACTGACAGAGGATGTCCACGCACAAACACAGGTATCACACTCACACACAGACACACACAGACACTCACACACAGTCACACATGCACACATACACAAACAAACAATTCCATTCCATTCTTCATTCTTCCATTCTTAGATAATAATTTAAAATATTTTTTAAATGCAGCCAGGGAGCTCTCTGCTCTGCAGCAGGAGAAGGAGCTCAACTTTGTAACTTGCTGTTAAGTGCTTTTTAATTCATTTTAATTCACCAAAAAATAGTCACAGGTCACAAAAAAGTCCTCTTCTTGCTTGGTGTGGCTAATTTCTGCACTTTCCTTACTTTTTTTTTAAGCATCATTGAAAAATCTCACATTCATCAAAGTCTCAACCTCTTTTGCACAACACCACTGTAGTGTAGGGGTTAGGGTGGCCGTTTGCCAACCCCAAGGTCACTGGTTCGAATCCAAGGGAAGAACTCTTGTTATGTTATGTTATGTTGAATTCTGCTCTCCTCCCCCGCCTTCAATTGGTTACAGGTGTTTGTTATCTGCTTGATTACTCATACCAGTTTGCAGCACATCATCACATTACAATGAATGACAACAGTCTTGAAAGCAGTGTGCTCTCTGTAGCTGAGTGGCAGAGTAAAGGCTTTATGATCATAAGGTCATAGGTTTGATTCCTGCCTCAGGCATTTCACATCATTGCTTGAGTTTTGATTCCAATTATTCAGCTGTCATTGGACAGTCTTTGATTCCTCATAGTATAAAGCTCATTGTAACTCAGGTTCTCTGTGGCCGTATGGTTAGTGTGTTAGGTTACCACTCATGGAGTTGTGGGTTCAATTCCTTCCATGGACATGTTTCTTGTATGCCATTCCGCATGTCTTTGTCAATTTATTCTGCTAATTCAGCATGGTTCAGCATTGGGTTTCAGCATTCACACGCATGTTCCGTTAGGAAATGCTGTTTCTAGTTAGTGTGACTGCTGAAGCAGTCACACTATTGTTCTTCTGTTTGGCCATTTTCTTCCGCCTTTTTACGGTCTTCTTCTAGTCCTTCATACTTTGTGCTATTTCAACAATTCATATATCAAAACGTGCAGCTTTTTTTGAACTTTATCGGCATTACTTTTCTCTTTTTAACTATTTATACTTTTTCAAATATTTAACTTTTTCACAAAAAATCTCACATTCATCAAAGTCTCAACCTCTCTTCTTCACAACTCCACTGTAGTGTAGGGGTTAGGGTAGATGCTTGCCAACCCTAACGTCACTGGTTCGAATCCAAGGGAAGAACTCTTGTTATGTTATGTTGAATTCTGCTCTCCTCCCCCGCCTTCAATTGGTTACAGGTGTTTGTTATCTCCTTGATTACTCATACCAGTTTGCAGCACATCATCACATTACAATGAATGACAACAGTTTTGAAAGCAGTGTGCTCTCTGTAGCCGAGTGGCAGAGTAAAGGTTTAGTGATCATATGGTCATGGGTTCGATTCCTGCCTCAGTCTTTTCACTTCATTGCTTGACTTTTGATTCCAATTATTCAGCTGTCATTGGACAGTCTTTGATTCCTCATAGTATAAAGCTCATTGTAACTCAGGTTCTCTGTGGCCATATGGTTAGTGCTCAGCCTGAAATTCACAGACATTTTCATTCTAAGTCATTCAAGCTTGACTCTCAAGCTTTCTTGATGTTGACAGTGTGCAGATCATTAACAGACAACAGTCTCTGCAACTGTGTGTGCACTGTGGCCTAGAGGCAGAGTGGAAGTCTAATGACCATGAGGATGTGGGTTCGATTCTGACCTTGGTCAAACATTTGTATGGTGATCACAGCTTGCACTATTTGCTAATTCTGCAACAGCGTTCAGTTGCTGTCAGCAGTCACACCATTTCCATTCTTGGAAATGCTTTTTCTAGTTAGTGTGACTGCTGAAGCAGTCACACTATTGTTCTTCTGTTTGGCCATTTTCTTCCGCCTTTTTACGGTCTTCTTCTAGTCCTTCATACTTTGTGCTATTTCAACAATTCATATATCAAAACGTGCAGCTTTTTTTGAACTTTATCGGCATTACTTTTCTCTTTTTAACTATTTATACTTTTTCAAATATTTAACTTTTTCTGATTTTTTTCAGCTTTATAATGGGTGTGTATTGCGTCTAACGAGGTACAGGTGTTTGTTATCTCCTTGATTACTCATACCAGTTTGCAGCACATCATCACATTACAATGAATGACAACAGTCTTGAAAGCAGTGTGCTCTCTGTAGCCGAGTGGCAGAGTAGAGGCTTAGTGATCATATGGTCATGGGTTCGATTCCTGCCTCAGTCATTTCACATTATTGCTTGACTTTTGATTCCATTTATTCAGCTGTCATTGGACAGTCTTTGATTCCTCATAGTATAAAGCTCATTGTAACTCAGGTTCTCTGTGGCCATATGGTTAGTGTGTTAGGTGTTGTGCTATTTCAACAATTCATATATCAAAACGTGCAGCTTTTTTTGAACTTTATCGGCATTACTTTTCTCTTTTTAACTATTTATACTTTTTAAAATATTTAACTTTTTCTGCAAATTAAACTCTAGACAAATTATTTTCTCCAGTTTTGTAGCCACACTTGTCTTCTGGCTAAAATTCTGGTCAAAAATGCAAAGAGACTTAGATAATAATTTTAAATATTTTTTAAATGCAGCCAGGGAGCTCTCTGCTCTCATTCAGCCCAATGCTGAGAGTTCTCCACAACTCTGTCTGTAGTCCAGTTGGTAAGGTGGCCGCTCCCCAACCCCAAGGTCACTAGTTCGAATCCAGGCTGAGCAATCTTGTTATGTGATGTTGAATTCTGCTCCCCTTCCCCACCCTCAATTGGTTACAGGTGTTCGTTAAGAGACGCATTAATTGCTTCTGCCACCGTTTGCAGCACATCATCACATTACAATGGCAACAAACTTATGTCTGTGCTCTCTCTGGCGAAGTGGCAGAGTAAAGGTTTATTGATCATGAGGTCATGGGTTCGATTCCTTACTTTTTTTTTTAAGCAGAAGCCAGTGATCCTCTTATCAAAGGTTTTCTTTACCCCTCAAATACTGTCTCTGTCTGTAGCCTAGTGGTTAGCTTGCTGGTCTGGAGACCTGAAGGTTGCTGGTTCAAATCTTGCCTCATCAACAATTATAGTGAATTATTTTCCCAGTCGTCCTCTGTTGACTTCTGATAACTTGCTTCATGTTGAAACTGCTGCTCTCAGCCTGAAATTCACAGACATTTTCATTCTAAGTCATTCAAGCTTGACTCTCAAGCTTTCTTGATGTTGACAGTGTGCAGATCATTAACAGACAACAGTCTCTGCAACTGTGTGTGCACTGTGGCCTAGAGGCAGAGTGGAAGTCTAATGACCATGAGATTGTGGGTTCGATTCTGACCTTGGTCAAACATTTGTATGGTGATCACTGCTTGCACTATTTGCTAATTCTGCAACAGCTTTCAGTTGCTATCAGCAGTCACACCATTTCCATTCTTGGAAATGCTTTTTCTAGTTATTTTTCATCTTCCGGACGCTTTTTCGATTCGCATCTAGTCCTACAACTCGAAGAGTTGCAGGACATATTATATATCAAAACGTGCGGCTTGATCGGGATCGCTGTGCTATTACTTTTCTCAACAGTTTACGAATTGAAAAAACTGCGCAAAAATTTTGCATGTAAGTCAATGGGACGGGCGGAAAAAAAAGACCGAAAAAGACCAATCATTGGAGTTTAACAAACGTCTACTGCTCAGGCATACTTTCACCTAGAGACTTCATTTAAACTTTAAACAGTAGACACAAGTCTTGTGTATTGTCGTATTACTCCACGTTTTGATAGGTCATATAGTTTTTGATCAATCCCTGATCAATGACCATGATCATTTTTGGAGAAATTATGAGTTTATAATGGGTGTGTATTGCATGGAATGTTCGTGTCAGAGTGCGTGACATCATCGGTTAGAGTGGGAGAGAGTGAAGAAACATTCTGTATTTTTTCTGGATAAACTGTCAGCACGGCCACAATTTACACTCTACAGACATAATTTTTTCAGAATTTGTAAGACAAACTTGTTATCTCTCATGTCATGTGCTCAAAATATCAGAGAGACTTACAGAATTGACAGAATCAGCCTCTGAGTGCGGCCACGTCTGTCTCTGCTCCTCATTGAGTCCAATACAAATATTTTCTGAGAGGAGCAGAACGGCCTGATGTTTTAAAACTGCCAGCGTCGCCAAAATATTTACTGTAGAAACACCAAATCGTACCGAAATTTTCAGGAAGTCCTTAGAGCAACGTTGCTCTGTGTTTTGTTCTGATAGGAGTTACCGTTTTGTCATGCTAAGCCTAAATGTGAGACCGGTTTAGAGGCAGAAAATGGCTCTTTTTCTCCACGTTTCTGTCTGTCTCAGCCTGCGGGGGCCCCTATCGCCGTGGTAACCTCTTTGATCCTCAGGCCAGAGCTCGTTAACTTCATAAACAATCCACCTGGCGCTCGTTTAAATGTTTATAAACACAGACACAGCTAAATCAGACTGACACAGGATGCAGCTACTAACTAACTATGTGTCAAGTCAGTCACACACACACACACACACAGACTCTAGAGCCAGCTTCATGTGATTACAGTCACACACACACACACACACACACACACAAACACACACACACCTTCATGTGATTAAAACACAGTTAACGTGCAACAGAATTTAAACTTAAACCATGATTTAATCTGGTTTTAAAGTTAAACCTTGTTGGTGTCACACACACACACACACACACACACACACACACACACACACACACACACACACACACACACAGTTAACCTAATGTGGTTACAGCTCCTCCATATCAGTGCTTATAGAAAGATGATCATGTGTCTGTCTGACCAGCTCTGTCTTGACCTTAAGATCGTGGGTTTGATTCCCATGTTGACAGAGATGGCACAACCCGCAGTAGCCCCGTGGCCCATTCAAAATTTCCCGAGAGGAAATTTTCTAGTTTTACTTCAAATTGTGATGTCTCCAACCTCCCCACGCTGCATTTGCCAAATTAGGACAGGATGTACAGAGTGTGGACTTTTGCTGGAAATAAGTTGAAAATTCACCAAACAGCTTACTTTACTTCAAATTCTCATGTCGCCCAGCTCCCATGGGCGTCCCATGCTGCGTTTGCCAAACTGAGCGTTTCTCGGCCAGATCTGCCCAAATCGACCAACACTGACACAGGCTGTACAGAGTGTGGACTTTTGCTGGAAGTCCGTTGAAAATTCACCAAACAGCTTATTTTATTTCAAATTGTCATGTCTCCAAGCTCCCATGGGCGTCCCCCGCTGCCTTTGCTAAATTGAGCCTCCCACGTCCAGATCTGCCCAAATCGACCAACGCTAACACAGGCTGTACAGAGTGTGGAGTTTTGCTGGAAACCAGTTGAAAATTCACCAAACAGCTTATTGTACTTCAAATTGTCATGTCTCCAAGCTCCCCACGCTGCGTTTGCCAAATTAGGCCTCCCACGACCAGATCTGCCCAAATCGACCAACGCTGACACAGGCTGTACAGAGTGTGGACTTTTGCTGGAAATCAGTTGAAAAATTCACCAAACAGCTTATTTTACTTCAAATTGTGATGTCTCCAAGCTCCCCACGCTGCCTTTGCGAAATTAGGCCTCTCACGGCCAGTTCTGCCGAAATTGACCAACGCTGACACAGGCTGTACAGAGTGTGGACTTTTGCTGGAAATCAGTTGAAAATTCACCAAACAGCTTATTGTACTTCAAATTGTCATGTCTCCAAGCTCCCCCGCTGCGTTTACCAAATTAGCCCTCCCACGACCAGATCTGCCCAAATCGACCAACACTGACACAGGCTGTACAGAGTGTGGACTTTTGCTGGAAATCAGTTGAAAATTCACCAAACAGCTTATTGTACTTCAAATGGTCATGTCTCCAAGCTCCCCCGCTGCATTTACCAAATTAGCCTTCCCACGACCAGATCTGCCCAAATCGACCAACGCTGACAGAGGCTGTACAGAGTGTGGAGTTTTGCTGGAAATCAGTTGAAAATTCACCAAACAGCTTATTGTACTTCAAATTGTGATGTCTCCAAGCTCCCCATGCTGCCTTTGCCAAATTAGCCCTCCCACGACCAGATCTGCCCAAATCGACCAACGCTGACAGAGGCTGTACAGAGTGTGGACTTTTGCTGGAAATCAGTTGAAAATTAACCAAACAGCTTATTGTACTTCAAATTGTCATGTCTCCAAGCTCCCCCGCTGCGTTTACCAAATTAGCCCTCCCACGACCAGATCTGCCCAAATCGACCAACGCTGACAGAGGCTGTACAGAGTGTGGAGTTTTGCTGGAAATCAGTTGAAAATTCACCAAACAGCTTATTGTACTTCAAATTGTGATGTCTCCAAGCTCCCCACGCTGCCTTTGCCAAATTAGGCCTCCCACGGCCAGTTCTGCCGAAATTGACCAACGCTGACAAAGGCTGTACAGATTGTGGACTTTTGCTGGAAATCAGTTGAAAATTCACCAAACAGCTTATTGTACTTCAAATTGTCATGTCTCCAAGCTCCCCCGCTGCGTTTACCAAATTAGCCCCCCCACGACCAGATCTGCCCAAATCGACCAACGCTGACAGAGGCTGTACAGAGTGTGGAGTTTTGCTGGAAATCAGTTGAAAATTCACCAAACAGCTTATTGTACTTCAAATTGTCATGTCTCCAAGCTCCCCACGCTGCCTTTGCCAAATTAGGCCTCCCACGGCCAGTTCTGCCGAAATTGACCAACGCTGACAGAGGCTGTACAGAGTGTGGACTTTTGCTGGAAATCAGTTGAAAATTCACCAAATAGCTTATTGTATTCTAGAATGCGCTTCAACTGGGAGCAGCAAAGTCTGGTAGCTCTGAGTTTCTTACTCTGTTTTTGTTGTATTTTATCATATTTTTTTTCAATTACTGATGGATATTTCTTCTGTGAAGAGAAGAGTTTTCTCAAGTGAAGAGCTTTTTTTGTTCGAAGTGGAGAAAATCTTGGGTGTATCACACTATTCCGGCTGAGTTGAAGAGGCGTTTTCGTGGTTGCCGTGCTGGTGCAGGTTTAAAGGCAAGGAAGTGGAGATACAAGCCCATTCTGCCGTCTGTCATCATGGGGAATGTCAACTCTCTGACCAACAAGAGTGATGAGCTGGAGATATTGGTGAAGACTCAGAAAGTTTACAGTGAGTGCAGCCTGATGTGTTTTACTGAGACCTGGTTGAATCAAAACATCTCTGACTCCATTGTGGATGTACCTGGCTTCACTCTCATACGGTCAGACAGAGATGCTAAGGCAAGTGGCAAGAAAAAAGGAGGAGGTCTGGCCTGATTTGTGAACCAGAGATGGTGTAATCCTTCACATATTACTGTCAAAGAGAAGATGTGTTGTCCAGATATTGAATTATTGGCTGTTGGAATGCGGCCATATTATGTACCAAGAGAATTCAGTCATATCATAACAATACTTGTGTACATCCCTCCTGAAGGCAACAGTTGATGTTTCATGTGAAATACTGCATGAAATGGTTGCTAGGATACAGACAAAACATCCTGAGGCACTTATTATAATATCAGGTGACTTCAACCATGTTATCCTCTCCTCCCACCTGACTGGATTCACACAGTTTGTTAAATGTGCTACCAGAAAAAACAAAACCCTTGACTTGCTGTATGCCAATGTAAAAGAAGCTTACAGAGCCACTGCCTTGCCACCACTGGGCAGGTCAGATCACAACCTGGTTTGTCTGCAGACCTGTTACAAACCCTGTGTGCAGAGGGAACCTGCAACTACACTCACAGTAAGGAAGTGGACACCTGAGGCTACTGAGGCTCTGAGGGACTGCTTTGAGTCTACAGACTGGAATGTTCTGCTACACTCGCAGACACCTAACAACACATCCACTGACATTGATGAGATGGCAGAGTGTGTCACTGACTATATAAACTTCTGCAGGGATGTGGTGTTGCCGGTCAGAACAGTTCGTTGCTTCACTAACAGTAAACCGTGGATCACAAGTGACATCAAAAGCTTCCTAAATAAGAAGAAGGAGGCTTTTAAGATTGGTGACTCAGTCTTGATTAAGACGGCACAGCAGGAACTGAAAGTGAGACTAAGGCAAGCAAAGAGAGACTACAAGAAAAAGCTGGAGAGCAAACTACAAAATAATAACATCAGGTAGGTCTGGAGAGGAATGAGGACCATCACTGGACACAAGGAGAGAAATAGGCAGCCTGAGGGAGATGAGTTTAACCAGTTTTACAACAGGTTTAATATAGCCTCTTCTCCCTCACCATCACCACTTGGCGGTCCTGCTCCATCTGGCGGTCCTGTTTCCGGCGGTCCTGCTCTACCTGGCGGTCCTGCTCCTCCTGGCGGTCCTGCTTCCGACGGTCCTGCTCCTCCTGGCGGTCCTGCTACTCTTGGCGGTCCTGCTTCCGGCGGTCCTGCTCCTCCTGGCGGTCCTGCTCTACCTGGCGGTCCTGCTCTACCTGGTGGTCCTGCTCCTCCTGGCGGTCCTGCTCCTCCTGGAGGTCCTGCTCCACCTGGCGGTCCTGCTCTACCTGGTGGTCCTGCTCCTCCTGGCGGTCCTGCTCCTCCTGGTGGTCCTGCTCCTCCTGGCGGTCCTGCTCCTCCTGGAGGTCCTGCTCCACCTGGCGGTCCTGCTCTACCTGGTGGTCCTGCTCCTCCTGGCGGTCCTGCTCTACCTGGCGGTCCTGCTCTACCTGGTGGTCCTGCTCCTCCTGGCGGTTATGCTCCTCCTGGAGGTCCTGCTCCACCTGGCGGTCCTGCTCTACCTGGTGGTCCTGCTCCTCCTGGCGGTCCTGCTCTACCTGGTGGTCCTGCTCCTCCTGGCGGTCCTGCTCCTCCTGGAGGTCCTGCTCCACCTGGCGGTCCTGCTCTACCTGGTGGTCCTGCTCCTCCTGGCGGTCCTGCTCCATCCGGCGGTCCTACTTCTGGCGGTCCTGCTCCTCCTGGCGGTCCTGCTCTACCTGGCGGTCCTGCTCCTCCTGGCGGTCCTGCTCTACCTGGCGGTCCTGCTCCACCTGGCGGTCCTGCTCCTCCTGGCGGTCCTGCTCCTCCTGTCGGTCCTGCTCTACCTGGCGGTCCTGCTCTACCTGGCGGTCCTGCTCTACCTGGCGGTCCTGCTCCTCCTGGCGGTCCTGCTCCATCCGGCGGTCCTATTTCCGGCGGTCCTGCTCCTCCTGGCGGTCCTGCTCCTCCTGGAGGTCCTGATCCACCTGACGGTCCTGCTCTACCTGGTGGTCCTGCTCCTACTGGCGGTCCTGCTCCTCCTGGCGGTCCTGCTCTACCTGGTGGTCCTGCTCCTCCTGGCGGTCCTGCTCCTCCTGGAGGTCCTGCTCCACCTGGCGGTCCTGCTCTACCTGGTGGTCCTGCTCCTCCTGGCGGTCCTGCTCTACCTGGTGGTCCTGCTCCTCCTGGCGGTTATGCTCCTCCTGGAGGTCCTGCTCCACCTGGCGGTCCTGCTCTACCTGGTGGTCCTGCTCCTCCTGGCGGACCTGCTCTACCTGGCGGTCCTGCTCTACCTGGCGGTCCTGCTCTACCTGGCGGTCCTGCTCCTCCTGGCGGTCCTGCTCCTGGCGGTCCTGCTGTACCTGGCGGTCCTGCTCTACCTGGTGGTCCTGCTCCTCCTGGCGGTCCTGCTCCTCCTGGAGGTCCTGCTCCACCTGACGGTCCTGCTCTACCTGGTGGTCCTGCTCCTCCTGGCGGTCCTGCTCCTCCTGGCGGTCCTGCTCTACCTGGTGGTCCTGCTCCTCCTGGCGGTCCTGCTCCTCCTGGAGGTCCTGCTCCACCTGACGGTCCTGCTCTACCTGGTGGTCCTGCTCCTCCTGGCGGTCCTGCTCCTCCTGGAGGTCCTGCTACACCTGGCGGTCCTGCTCTACCTGGTGGTCCTGCTCCTCCTGGCGGTCCTGCTCTACCTGGTGGTCCTGCTCCTCCTGGCGGTCCTGCTCCTCCTGGAGGTCCTGCTCCACCTGGCGGTCCTGCTCTACCTGGTGGTCCTGCTCCTCCTGGCGGTCCTGCTCCATCCGGCGGTCCTACTTCTGGCGGTCCTGCTCCTCCTGGCGGTCCTGCTCTACCTGGCGGTCCTGCTCCTCCTGGCGGTCCTGCTCTACCTGGCGGTCCTGCTCCACCTGGCGGTCCTGCTCCTCCTGGCGGTCCTGCTCCTCCTGTCGGTCCTGCTCTACCTGGCGGTCCTGCTCTACCTGGCGGTCCTGCTCTACCTGGCGGTCCTGCTCCTCCTGGCGGTCCTGCTCCATCCGGCGGTCCTATTTCCGGCGGTCCTGCTCCTCCTGGCGGTCCTGCTCCTCCTAGAGGTCCTGATCCACCTGACGGTCCTGCTCTACCTGGTGGTCCTGCTCCTACTGGCGGTCCTGCTCCTCCTGGCGGTCCTGCTCTACCTGGTGGTCCTGCTCCTCCTGGCGGTCCTGCTCCTCCTGGAGGTCCTGCTCCACCTGGCGGTCCTGCTCTACCTGGTGGTCCTGCTCCTCCTGGCAGTCCTGCTCTACCTGGTGGTCCTGCTCCTCCTGGCGGTTATGCTCCTCCTGGAGGTCCTGCTCCACCTGGCGGTCCTGCTCTACCTGGTGGTCCTGCTCCTCCTGGCGGACCTGCTCTACCTGGCGGTCCTGCTCTACCTGGTGGTCCTGCTCCTCCTGGCGGTCCTGCTCCTCCTGGAGGTCCTGCTCCACCTGACGGTCCTGCTCTACCTGGTGGTCCTGCTCCTCCTGGCGGTCCTGCTCCTCCTGGCGGTCCTGCTCTACCTGGTGGTCCTGCTCCTCCTGGCGGTCCTGCTCCTCCTGGAGGTCCTGCTCCACCTGACGGTCCTGCTCTACCTGGTGGTCCTGCTCCTCCTGGCGGTCCTGCTCCTCCTGGAGGTCCTGCTACACCTGGCGGTCCTGCTCTACCTGGTGGTCCTGCTCCTCCTGGCGGTCCTGCTCTACCTGGTGGTCCTGCTCCTCCTGGCGGTCCTGCTCCTCCTGGAGGTCCTGCTCCACCTGGCGGTCCTGCTCTACCTGGTGGTCCTGCTCCTCCTGGCGGTCCTGCTCCATCCGGCGGTCTTACTTCTGGCGGTCCTGCTCCTCCTGGCGGTCCTGCTCTACCTGGCGGTCCTGCTCTACCTGGCGGTCCTGCTCCTCCTGGCGGTCCTGCTCTACCTGGCGGTCCTGCTCCACCTGGCGGTCCTGCTCCTCCTGGCGGTCCTGCTCCTCCTGTCGGTCCTGCTCTACCTGGCGGTCCTGCTCTACCTGGCGGTCCTGCTCCTCCTGGCGGTCCTGCTCCATCCGGCGGTCCTATTTCCGGCGGTCCTGCTCCTCCTGGCGGTCCTGCTCTACCTGGTGGTCCTGCTCCTCCTGGCGGTCCTGCTCCTCCTGGAGGTCCTGATCCACCTGACGGTCCTGCTCTACCTGGTGGTCCTGCTCCTACTGGCGGTCCTGCTCCTCCTGGCGGTCCTGATCTACCTGGTGGTCCTGCTCCTCCTGGCGGTCCTGCTCCTCCTGGAGGTCCTGCTCCACCTGGCGGTCCTGCTCTACCTGGTGGTCCTGCTCCTCCTGGCAGTCCTGCTCTACCTGGTGGTCCTGCTCCTCCTGGCGGTCCTGCTCTACCTGGAGGTCCTGCTCCTCCTGGCGGTCCTGCTCCTCCTGGCGGTCCTGCTCTACCTGGCGGTCCTGCTCCTCCTGGCGGTCCTGCTCCATCCGGCGGTCCTACTTCTGGCGGTCCTGCTCCTCCTGGCGGTCCTGCTCCACCTGGCGGTCCTGCTCCTCCTGTCGGTCCTGCTCTACCTGGCGGTCCTGCTCCACCTGGCGGTCCTGCTCCTCCTGGCGGTCCTGCTCCTCCTGTCGGTCCTGCTCTACCTGGCGGTCCTGCTCTACCTGGCGGTCCTGCTCTACCTGGCGGTCCTGCTCCTCCTGGCGGTCCTGCTCCTGGCGGTCCTGCTCTACCTGGCGGTCCTGCTCTACCTGGTGGTCCTGCTCCTCCTGGCGGTCCTGCTCCTCCTGGAGGTCCTGCTCCACCTGACGGTCCTGCTCTACCTGGTGGTCCTGCTCCTCCTGGCGGTCCTGCTCCTCCTGGCGGTCCTGCTCTACCTGGTGGTCCTGCTCCTCCTGGCGGTCCTGCTCCTCCTGGAGGTCCTGCTCCACCTGACGGTCCTGCTCTACCTGGTGGTCCTGCTCCTCCTGGCGGTCCTGCTCCTCCTGGAGGTCCTGCTACACCTGGCGGTCCTGCTCTACCTGGTGGTCCTGCTCCTCCTGGCGGTCCTGCTCTACCTGGTGGTCCTGCTCCTCCTGGCGGTCCTGCTCCTCCTGGAGGTCCTGCTCCACCTGGCGGTCCTGCTCTACCTGGTGGTCCTGCTCCTCCTGGCGGTCCTGCTCCATCCGGCGGTCCTACTTCTGGCGGTCCTGCTCCTCCTGGCGGTCCTGCTCTACCTGGCGGTCCTGCTCCTCCTGGCGGTCCTGCTCTACCTGGCGGTCCTGCTCCACCTGGCGGTCCTGCTCCTGGCGGTCCTGCTCCTCCTGTCGGTCCTGCTCTACCTGGCGGTCCTGCTCTACCTGGCGGTCCTGCTCCTCCTGGCGGTCCTGCTCCATCCGGCGGTCCTATTTCCGGCGGTCCTGCTCCTCCTGGCGG
>NC_140912.1:38924490-39041990 GCF_045865225.1 Trachurus japonicus | reverse complement strand
TCCGGTCGGGGACCAATGTTGTTCAGAATTGCCTGAAACGTATAGTGGTCAACTTTCCTGGGGACCGCCCATCCCATACATATGACCATGTAACACTTAGGCCATTTTTCCACTTTTCTCAAAACACACTTCTCGCGATATCTGGCCAACGCAATGTCCCACTGACCTCACACCCCAGTCCAGGCACTTGTCTACTCGAGACCTCTCTGGAGATACCCAACATGACCCATTTCGGTCACCATCGAAATCACTTCCGGTGCTCGACCAATCATGTTCAGAATTGCCTGAAACATATAGTGGTCAAGTTTCCTGGGGACCGCCCACCCATACATATGACCATGTGGCACTTAGGCGATTTTTCACACTTCTCCAATCACTCCTATGGGGGATTTTCATTGGCCCATAACTTTTGATAGGAATGACGTAGAGACTTGGTTCCGGTCTCTATCGAAAGCCCGCCCCCGAAAATGGGGGGGTAGCCAAAATCTCGATGACGTCACACCAATAGCCTTCCAATGAGCCACAATGCTTGTATTTTTACCCATGATCCTTTGCTCCAATCCCGGAAATGACGCCACCAGCGTGCTCAGCGCACCGAACACTCACTAGGGACATGTCTATCTCCCATCTAGCCCATCGGGAAAGTAGTTTGAGCCTAAATCTCGACTTGGTACTCATCCCTTATACCTAACCCTAACCTTCCTATCAACAGTTATATCCTCGTGGTTCAACGAACCACGATCGCGAAAACCCCCTAACCTAACCCTGCAACCTAACCCAGAGGGACTTTTTGCATGCATTTTCCCTCTTTTCACATGCTGGGCTTTTTTCTTGCAGACACCTGGACATGTCATTTTTACTAAACTTAACCACTCCCAGGTCCTTGCTGGACTCTCTTTTCAGCTGCAACCTAACCCAGAGGGACTTTTTGCATGCATTTTCCCTCTTTTCACATGCTGGGCTTTTTTCTTGCAGACACCTGGACATGTCATTTTTACTAAACTTAACCACTCCCAGGTCCTTGCTGGACTCTCTTTTCATCTGCAACCTAACCCAGTAGGGACTCTTTTAACATCAACCTTCTTCTCGCGACCTGGGAGTGGTTAAGTTTAGGCAAGAGTCCAGTGTCCAGCATGTGACAGGGAGTGGTTAAGTTTAGTAAAAATGACATGTCCAGGTGTCTGCAAGAAAAAAGCCCAGCACGTGAAAAGAGGGAAAAGGTATAAGGGATGAGTACCAAGATTTTCACTGCTCCCACTCCGTTTAACATGGGAGTCTATGTGAGAGCCATTTCTCGCCATATCTCACCAACGGTAAGTACCACAGACTTGATTCGGGTATCTGTGGACTGGTCTCGTCCTGGCCTGTCCGTGGATACCCAACATGACCACAAGGGGGCGACATATAAAAACGACTTCCGGTCGGGGACCAATGTTGTTCAGAATTGCCTGAAACGTATAGTGGTCAACTTTCCTGGGGACCGCCCATCCCATACATATGACCATGTAACACTTAGGCCATTTTTCCACTTTTCTCAAAACACACTTCTCGCGATATCTGGCCAACGCAATGTCCCACTGACCTCACACCCCAGTCCAGGCACTTGTCTACTCGAGACCTCTCTGGAGATACCCAACATGACCCATTTCGGTCACCATCGAAATCACTTCCGGTGCTCGACCAATCATGTTCAGAATTGCCTGAAACATATAGTGGTCAAGTTTCCTGGGGACCGCCCACCCATACATATGACCATGTGGCACTTAGGCGATTTTTCACACTTCTCCAATCACTCCTATGGGGGATTTTCATTGGCCCATAACTTTTGATAGGAATGACGTAGAGACTTGGTTCCGGTCTCTATCGAAAGCCCGCCCCCGAAAATGGGGGGGTAGCCAAAATCTCGATGACGTCACACCAATAGCCTTCCAATGAGCCACAATGCTTGTATTTTTACCCATGATCCTTTGCTCCAATCCCGGAAATGACGCCACCAGCGTGCTCAGCGCACCGAACACTCACTAGGGACATGTCTATCTCCCATCTAGCCCATCGGGAAAGTAGTTTGAGCCTAAATCTCGACTTGGTACTCATCCCTTATACCTTGCTCCCGTTACATCCTAGGCTGGCGTTGGCCAGATAGGGGGAGCTCGGGAGTACATTTCTACTTTTCCTAACCCTAGATCCTGGATGTCCTCTAACTTCTTGCTACTGAATTCAGATAAAACTGAGGTCATCGTGTTTGGACCTAAACATCTCAGGGACACGTTCTCTAATCAGATCGCTGCTCTAGATGGCATCACCCTGACCCCGAGTACAACCGCAAGGAACCTTGGAGTCATTTTTGACCAGGACCTTTCCTTTAGCTCCCACATAAAGCACGTGACTAGGACCGCCTTCTTCCATCTGCGCAGTATCACTAAGATTAGGAATATCCTCTCCCAGAGTGATGCTGAGAAACTAGTACATGCATTTATCACTTCTAGGCTAGACTACTGCAACTCTCTCCTGTCAGGATGTCCGAAAAACTCTCTAAAGAGTCTCCAGCTGGTCCAGAATGCCGCAGCGAGGGTTTTGACAGGAGTTAGGAAGAGAGAGCACATCTCTCCCACCTTAGCTTCTCTCCACTGGCTTCCTGTGGGATTTAGAATAGACTTCAAAATCCTTCTGCTGACTTATAAGGCTCTTAATGATAAAGCTCCAACCTATCTGAAAGAACTAATCATTCCTTACTGTCCTACCAGAGCACTCCGCTCCCAGAATGCAGGTCTGTTAGTGACTCCCAGTATCTCTAAAAACAGACTGGGAGGTAGAGCCTTCAGTTACCAGGCTCCTTTACTGTGGAACCAGCTCTCTCCATGGGTCAAAGAGGCAGACACTCTAACTACATTTAAGTGTAGACTTAAGACCTTCCTTTATGACAGGGCTTTTAGTTAGGGCTGGTTCAGGTAGCTCTGAACCATTTTATAGCTACGCTGCTATAGGCTTAGACTGCTGGGGACACATCTGGTTACACAGAGCCCTCTCCTCCTCTTCTCTTCTCTTCTCTTCTCTTCTCTTCTCTTCTCTTCTCTTCTCTTCTCTCCTCCCCTCCCCTCCCCTCCCCTCCCCTCTCCTCTCCTCTCTTCTCCTCAGTATATTTTTGAACTGTCATTTTCTGTTGTACTTTGTAGTTTGGCCTTGGTGTCTCGCACTCTCTCTGTGTTTCCGCAGATCCACCGGAGCTCCATCTCTCTGCACCAGCCGCCGCCTGCATCGCCCCCCCCTCCCACCCCTTCCCCTGCTGTTAGACCGGCCTCCCCTTCCTTCCCATGGACCAGTCTGCCACCCAGCCCTCCCATCGAGCTGGCCAGCTCTCCCTGCCCCCCCCCCCGCCCCCCCCCCCCCTCACCAGAGACTGCCTTCATCAACTCCTGCTAACATTTCCATATTTCGCACATTCTGTGACAAACTGTAAACTGTTTTCTTGTCTGTAACAACATCTATTGCACGTCTGTCCGTCCTGGGTGAGGGATCCCTCCTCTGTTGCTCACCCTGAGGTTTCTCCGACTTTTCCCTGTTAAAAGGGTTTCCATGGAGTTTTTCCTCAGTCGATGTGAGGGTCTAAGGACAGAGGATGTTGTTACGATGCCATGTAAAGCCCTTTGAGACAAACTGTTTGTAAAAACGGGCTATACAAATAAAATTGCCTTGCCTTGCCTTGCCTTGATGAAGGCTTGAGAGAAGCCGAAACGTTGCAACGCTGATCTACATCCAAGACTTTATGTCTTAATTTTTTGAAACACCAACCACTTTTGTGGGGGAATTTATGTATGTTTGTGCCGTCTCGTGTGTGTCATGGCCGGGTGAGCATGTGGTGGGCGTCCAGACATGGAGAGTGCATCTTAGGGATGATGCCTCCGGCCTCCGGCCTACGGCATCATCCTTACAAACCTTTTTACCTAAACTTGTATGGTGCGTAGGCAGCCGTAAATCGTACACAAAACTTGAATAGTACGTGGGTAAGTTACAGCACTTTAGCCCAATTGAAAAGAGTTTGGTAAAACTAAAATAGGCCAGTGCCACATGGCCGAACGTGGCTAAATTGAAGGGAGAGTATGGTGAAGCAAATGAGAGGGGAAGGAGGAATTAGGCTAAGAAATGAGAATAGTAAAGCCATGAGAAGCAACATTGGAAAGACAGGAAGAGAGGAAGTTAAGGAAATTAGTGAATAAGTCTAGATAGTGTTGAGATCCACTCGTGTGGATCTCCCCCGGGTCGGGAGGCAAGACACAAAGTGGAGGAGGCGAAGGTTGAATCAAAGAAGTATTTAATCGCAGTCTGCAGAGAGCGGAGATCATACAGTAACAAAGACAGTGTTACCAGGAAGAGCTGAGCATGATCTGATCTGTGTATGTTTCTGTTCAGTCTTACACACTGTGGGTTTGGTCCCTCCCAGCGTGCAAGGCCTGTACTACTGTGATTGGTCTATGTGAGCTCTGACGTGTGCTGATGTGCAGGCCTATGGTCACATGATCTATGTGTAGTGAAATTCTGTGTGTAGCTATCTTAAGGTCATGGTGACTCTCAGTTCTGCTCTTTCTGGTACATTCTGTTATGCACATGTCATTTTGTAACATAGCTATTATTATTCACAATCCCCCTTTTGATCTCTGAACAGAGATCACACAAACGAATAGAAAAACATCTCAAACAACCTCAAAACCAACACCACATATAAGGCACTCTGTGAAACTGAGCTGCAAGCAAAAAATCAACACTCATTCACTTTATTATTCCATTCAGATATATCACAGACCCCTTGGTAGAGCTGCACATGCTATCTGTGAGGGTGGCTAGCACCAACATAATTATCATGAACGAAATAAGGCAGTGCGGCTACATGTACGTCTAATTACTTTGGCACAATAGCAAAAAACAGTGTGGAAGACTTGAGTGAGGAGTCACACGTCCTTCTCAAACGTGAAACATGGAAAGGTCAGTATCTTCGTGTTCACAATCAGAGGGAATGTCAGTTACCGTGAGTAAAGGCATCGTGAGGTGTGTGGGCGGTTTACCTTCTATAGCTGTGGTAATGACGCGATTGCACAGGGAGCGAAGGCAAGGGATGCAGCAACAACCACATAGGGTCAGGATGGAGGCAAACACAGCCACTGATACCAACAATGATGACACCAGAGACCTGTATTTTCCAAAGGCCTCCATCCAGTTATCCCACATGGAGGTGTCTACACCTGAGTGATCCTTCATTTTCTTGTTGAGGGTCCTTAGACCTTCAATTGCTTTAGTCAGCCTACCGTCGGGGGCCGTGTCGTTGGGGATGAAAGTACAACATTGGTCACCAAAGATAGCACAGACACCTCCTTTCTCGGCTAGGAGCATGTCAACAGCAATTCTATTTTGGAAAGTCATAAGGGATGTAGCTTTAAGTTGCTCGTGGACAGCTTTAAATCCTTCTTCCGTTTGATTACCTAGACCAGCCATCACCAAATGGCGGACCTCGGTCCGGACCCGGACCGAGTGATGGTTCGATCCGGACCCGAGACCAATCTCTAATAATAACATTTTTTTCCGACGGGACAGCGGGCTCAGCTATAGGTCAATACGGCAGCTTCACTCAATTGAGCCAATCAGATCGTTTGTTTACCCGGTGCGGCCAGTGCGTCTGAGAGGGAAAGAGAAAGGAGACGGAGTGATGACAGCCTTGCTCCAAAATAAAAAAAAGTTGATGCTGAAGTCAAAGGCGAGCCGCTGGGCGTTTGTGGCCGCCGCCGCCGCCTTGGTTAAGCGTGTGTGCGCGCGCGTGGGGGCCGTTCAGAAGGGTCTCTTGCGCGCACAAGCCCATTACTTTAATGTGCGCTCACAACGCCGTAGCGGTGCGACGTGCTTGTTTCCTGCTTCTCCGCTGGTGTTGTGTTGACCCCCGGTTCTCCCTCGGTTTGTAAACTTCTTCACGCGGAGCTCTGCCCCGTTTGGAAGGAGCAGGAAGCTCGTATGCGGGAAGACGTCGCTTCAGACATGTAGAATGTGTGTTAGAGAAACACCTATTTCAGGACTACTGACTTGTATCACCAGAACAGAACAGACATATCCTGTGATTTTCAGCCTTCCTCCATATTTAATGGAGGGGGACAATACAATGACAGTGCAGCTATCAAGATGCTTTTGACACCTTGGCCTCAAAAAAAGAAAGGAAGAAAGAAAAAAGCACCAAACAAACAAACAAACAGGGAAACCCCCTTATTTATTCGGTCTTGTTCTCTTTAATTGAAATACAGGCCTTAAATTAATTTGCCTGGGAGCTACTTTTATTCATGGTAAAAAAAAAAATAAAATAAAAAAAGCTAGTTGTTTACTATAAAAGTGCACTATGTTAAATGTTTCCTGTGTTGAAAATTGACAATAGATATGAAAATGCACTTCGTTGGGGTAGGCTATAGCTTATATATAAGACACCATTTGGACTTTATAAGGTTCGGACCTTTCACTTGGATGAAAGTTTAGTAACTGGACCTCAATGAATTTTAATTGAATACCCCTGACCTAGACGCTGGATATTGTAATGGACGTAATTAATGCGGTCAACGTTTTTGTTAATTGTACACCACCAACAGAGGTTTATATTTCCCATACAGTAACATTGTGGCAAGCTTTTAATACTTTCTGTGATCTGAGAATCTCTACAAGATCTCTGGTGGGTTTACCCCAGAGACAGCTTCAAACCTGCTGTTCAACACAATAAAGTGTATCACACAACTCTTTAGCAATATGCCTAGAACTTTTAAAACATAGTAAGGTAAAATATTACAAGAAGATAAAATGTACCCATCAAGATGTAATGCTATAAGTATTATAATGTAGTTGTTCCTGTGGTGTACAGGTGGTGGAGACCCCAAGCAAAAACCAACATTACCACAAACCAACAGATGATGAAGAAGGTGAGCGGCATGTTCTCCTGGGCGCCTCGACGATCCTGGTTGGTGGTTTGGCACACCACTTGTTGGAGAGGAACGCTATTTCACTTCCTCCCTAGGGGTATTGGTTAGACTACCTCACCCTTTTGCCACCAGGGGATTATTCTGCCCCTTGTTGATCGGTGGACTTTGCTCCTTTGTTCTGCTCGCGCAGCGTTTCTTGGATTTCCCCCAGGGTTCTGGCGGGGGCTTCAGCTGTTGCACATTGGCTCCAGTGGAACCACGTGTCTCCTTTGCCGTTCAGCCGAACGGCGTGTGAGGTGCGCTCCTTTACCTGGAACGGACCTGTCCAGCGTGGCTCTGTCCACTTTCTCTTGGTCACTTTCAGCAGTACCCACTCGGAGTCCGGAGTTGTTGTTGTTTCTCCTCCAGTGTTTTCACCAACCTGCTTTGCGTATTCTGAAACAAGAGTCTGCAGAGCATGAAAGTACTGTTTTGGGGTTAGAGACTGATCATTCAAAGTTAACCCCACGAGCTTTGTTTGTGGCCCTGGAAACATTCTTCCAGTAGATAACTCGAATGGGGTGAACCTTGTACTCTGATTCACTGAGCTACGTACCGACATAAGTGCCAGTGGGAGTGCATCCAGCCAGTTCATCTTGGTCTGGGCACAGATTTTAGCTATTTTACTTTTAAGGGTCTGATTCATCCTTTCAACCTTTCCCTGAGACTGGGGATGATATACAGACCCAAATTTGTGTTTGAGTCCCAGTACCTCCTCCACCTTCTGTAGATCATGGTTTTTAAAGTGTGTGCCATTGTCAGACCTAATTCGTTCCGGAAAACCATGTCTTGGAATGTACTGATTAATGAGGAACTTTATCACCGTCTTACTGTCTTCCCTCCTTGTGGGAAGAACCTCTGGCCAACCTGTATATGCATCAACACATACCAACATATATCTACAACCTTGAACCGAGTTTACCATATCTGTTTAATCAATGATAATTTCTCTTCCTGCTTTTTTTTTTTTTTTTTTTAAATTATCTTTTTATTTATTTTTTTACATTTAAGTGACATAACAGACAATCAAACAAACAAAGAAATAAGGGAAGAAAAACAAACAGCCAAAATAAACAATAACAACAAAATACAGCAAATCAAATCAGATCAGTCCATGGTCACAGTTCACAGTTCATCCTTGTGGATGTTATGTAGGCATGTCAAACCCTATTATGGTATGATAGTGTCAGAGGTCCATAAACGGTTCCCATATCCTCAGGAAGGCATCCCCCTTATTTTTTAGAGCGTATGTGCGTTGTTCCAGTCTTAAAGTTTCATTTAAGATTTGTTTAAACAGATTAAATGATGGGGGTCTTTGTTGATTCCAGTTGAGCAAGATGCACTTCTTTGCTATATAGGACATTATGATAATCCTCTTCCTGCATGTGATATCCAGTGTCTTGTCCAATTCCGTACCAAAGAGGTACCGTGTTGGTGTAAGGTCCAGCTGGGTTTCCACAACCTTAACAGTTAGATCATGTATCGCTTTCCAGAAATGTTTTAATTCCTTGCATTCCCAAAAGACATGCATAATTGAACCTATACATGTTTTACATCGATGACATTTAGGGGATGAGTTGGGAAACATTTTACTTAAGCGGAGTGGAGTAAGGTACATCCTGTGCATGAATTTATAATTTTGTTCGATTATTTTATTACACGACAGTGAGGAAAAAACATTTTGACATATGGTATCCCATTGATCTTCATCAAATGCACATCCCATATCCTTCTGCCATATATTCCTAAGTGGGGTCAAGGAAGAGCTGTAATGGTTCAACAAAGTACTATAAATTACAGAGATTTTTCCTTTTAATGATGTGGATTTCACCAAAATCTCCTCAAGATTTGTCAGCCCCAAAGACAGGCGTTTTTCCTTTTTTAGAGTGTTTATTAGATGGCGAATTTGTAAGTATTTATAAAGGTCCTGTTTCGGGATTCCGTATTCTGACATTAAATCTATAAAGGACTTGAGTGTGTCCTCAGCAAACAAATGTTGGAATTGACGTATACCATTGTCTCTCCACTTTGCAAACAAGGAGCTACCAATTGATGGTGGCAGATCTGGGTTTAAGGATAAGGGAGAGAGCCTGGAGATTTTGCCAAAATTCCCACAGAACTTATTTACATCTTGCCAAGCCCGAAGAGTGTTGTAAACTACATATGTTTTTGTTATTTGGTGTTGTGCATTTATATTGTTAATGAATGGTAGCAAGGTTGTAGAAATGGGAGCACAAAGTTCTTCTTCTATGTCTATCCAGTGTGCATTGTTACGTCTTTGCACCCAGCTAATCAAGTCCTTTGTCTGGGCGGCCCAGTAGTACAACTGCAAGTCTGGTAATACCAGTCCCCCTTTCTCTCTGGACTTTGTTAAAGTTTTAAAAGCTATTCTTGGCAAGGAATTTTTCCAGATAAAAGAGGTCAAAATTTTGTTTATAGATTTAAAGAATGTTTTATCCAAGTAACAGGGCAGTGACTGAAATAAATAACTAAAGCGGGGCAGGACATTCATTTTAATTACATTGATTCGTCCGAGAAATGAGATAGGGAGCATTTTCCAATGTTCTAATTCTTCCTTAACCTTTTTAAGCAATGGAACATAATTTATTAGGTAAAGATTTTTAAGTTTTAAAGCCACATTCACCCCAAGATATTTAAAACTGTTTTGAGCCCAGGTGAACGGTGAGATGGCCTTGAGTCTGTTGGAAACTGATGAATTAATTAATAAAGCATTGGATTTTGTCAAATTGACTTTATAGCCTGATATTGTTCCAAATTCAGTAATAAGGTCTAGGACCGCTGGGATTGATTGTTCTGGACTGGTTAAGTAAAGAATTATATCATCGGCATATAGTGAAATTTTGTTCTTTGTTTTCCCAATATTGATACCAACAATTTCTTCATCAGCCCGTATAGCTTCCGCTAGTGGTTCAATTGCCAAATTAAATAAAAATGGAGATAAAGGGCATCCCTGGCGACATCCTCTAAACAGATTAAATTTTTCAGTAAGGGTACCGTTTATACATATTTGGGCTTGCGGATCGCTATACATAGTTCTAAGTATTTTTTTTTTTTGGCTTTTCATGCCTTTATTCGATAGGACAGTTGAGAGTGTGACAGGAAATGGGAGGCAGAGATGGGGGGAATGACATGCAGGATAGGGCCGTCCGACACGGGACTCGAACCGGGGCCGCCTGCAGCGAGGACTATAGCCTCAACACATGGGGCGGGTGCTCTACCAACTGAGCTAAACTCCGCCCCGCTATACATAGTTCTAACCCACCCAATACATTTTTCACCAAGGTTAAATTTCTCCAGAACAGCAAACAAATATGACCACTCGACCCTATCAAACGCTTTTTCTGCGTCAAGCGAAAGTAGTAGGGCTGTTGTGTTGTGTAGGGTCGAGTGGTCAATTATGTTTAATAGCCTCCGGATATTGTCAGATGCATAGCGTGCTTTCACAAAGCCGGACTGGTCGGAGTTAATAATCTGGGGCAACAAGTCTTCTAGCCTGTGTGCAATTAATTTTGACAATATCTTAAAGTCAACTGAAAGTAATGAAATTGGGCGAAATGATGCGCATTCAGCAGCATCTTTGTCCTTCTTATGTATTAATGATATTATTGCTGTCTTCATAGTGTCAGGAAGAACGCCATTTTCAAAAAAATCTGTTACCATGGGCATAAAAAGTGGCTGGATTTGTGGCCAAAAAGCCTTATAGAATTCTATAGAATACCCATCTAAACCTGGGGTTTTTCCAGAGGGCATTGACTTAATTGCTTGTAGTACCTCTTCTGGGGTGAATGGAGCACTCAATTGTTCCTTTTCGTCCTCTGAAATAGAGGGTAGGGATACTCTTTCCAAAAATCTCTGAATATCCGTTTCGGAGGGATTTTCTGACGCATAGAGCTGTGTATAAAAATCAAGAAATGAGGACTTAATTGATTGTGTATCATATTTCAACTGGCCTGCTGCATTGCGTGTACACTTTATTGTATTTTCTGTACGTTCTTTTTTGAGTTGATAGGCTAGAAGTCTACTTGGCTTATTACCATATTCATGATATTGCTGTCTAGTAAAGAACAGAAGTTTTTTTATATGCTCTGTTTGAATGAGATTGAGACTAGTTCTGACTGCATTTAGTTTTTTCAAGTTTTCCTCTGTAGGGGATTGTTTATGGCATTGTTCCAAATTTATTAACTCTTTCTTAAGTTGTTCTGTTTGGTTAATGATGGATTTTTTCTTTGCAGATGTGTAAGAGATCAGCTGGCCCCTAATTACTGCTTTAGCTGCATCCCACATCACTGCCGCGGTAACTGGGGAGGACGCATTGTCCTGTCTGTACTGTTCTAGCCATTTTCTAATATTATCACAAGCTTCAAAATTTGTAAGGAGTGAGGCATTGAACCTCCATTGTTTAGCTTGATATGTCTGCTGGGGAAGGGATAACCGCAGATAAACTGGTGAGTGATCCGATATAAGAATGGGGCCTATATCACATGAAACTACAGATGAGAGATGATCCTGAGGTAAAAAAAATAAATCTATTCGAGAGTATGATTTGTGTCTAGCCGAGTAGAAAGTATAGTCTTTTATTGTAGGATTAAGTTCTCTCCAGATATCGATCAGGCCTACATCAACCGAGGCTAACCTCAGAGTTTTAGAAGCATTGGGATTAGACAGTATAGTTGAGGATTTGTCTAAATTACTATCCATACAACAATTGAAATCTCCGGCAACTATTCCTAAATCTGTATTATATTGATTAAATAAGGTGATCATATCCATCATGAATTTGGGGTTGTCCTCATTTGGTGCGTATACATTCAGCAATGTTAGTTCTTGTCCATATAGCATCCCCCGAATTAGTATGTGTCTGCCCTCATTGTCACTATATTGTTCCTTGAATATGAAAGGTATTTTTTTATGAATGAGTACTGCTGTTCCCCTTTTATTGCTGGTAAAGCTAGAAAAATAAACCTGCCCGACCCAGTCTCTCTTGAGTTTTTTATGCTCCTCATTGGACAGATGAGTTTCCTGAAGGAAAGCTATGTCTACTTTTTCCTTTTTTAAGAATGTAAGAACTCTCTTCCGCTTAATTGGGTGGCCAAGGCCTCTGACATTGAAAGTTATTACATTAAGTGTACTAGACATACCAGGTTTTGCATGTTATATTGGTTTTGTGTGACCATGGTACAGTAAAAGTAAAGGGAAGAACAACATAAAACTAACAAACTAGTAGAAGAGAATGTAACATAGGTAGAGCATGAGGGGCCCCCTCTACCTACCCCCTCCCCACCTCCCCAAAACCCCAGCCTAGTCCCCAAACGACAAGGCAACCCCACTGGAACAGGTAACACCGTCAAGTTGACCGGCAAGTAACAATTATCCGTCAACAACGCACATCTTGTTTAGAAAAAGTGCATCTCTGTGCAGGAGAGCAGGCCAGAAAAGAGTTTAGACTTAGCTTTCTTGGGTGGTACTTAATTCACAGCAAATATGCAGGTAAAAATGAAATAAAAATATTTAAGTAAATAATAAGTATAGCATGGTTTTTATACACATATTATGGAAGAAAAGAAAAAAGGCAGTGTGTGCTTCAAATCGAAGCCTATACACATGCTGCTCCCGTGTTAATGCCGTTCCTCTCATGCTTTTTTTTTTTTTTTTTTTTTTTTTTTTCCACATATCCAAAATAAAGTGACAATCATATACATAGACTGCAAGTGTTCGCGTAAGAGTAAATAAATAATATAAAATAAAATGAGAATGAAACAGAAGTTTCTGTTTGTTATAACCAGTATGTCCCTGCTGTTAATTGTTCATATTTCCCACTGTTGTAGAGCAAATTGGTTTAAGTGACCACCGCCGAGCCCGGTGCTGAGCCTATTTCTCTGCACAAAAGTCACTGCACTCACCCCTCTCCATGTATAGGAAGCGATTCAAACCTGGTCATGTATAGGCTATTTGGCTGAGATTCTGCGGTAGAATTCCTCAGGCTCTTGTGGGGAGGAAAACATCTGGATCCTCCCGTTGTGTAGCACTCTCAGCCTGCACGGTTGGAGGTGAAATCCTCGGAAGGTACCCATGTCAACAAACAGTTTTTTTACAGCGTTGAACTCCCGTCTTCGTCTGATCGTCTCCGCTGAAAAATCCTGGACGAATGCGAGTTTGGATCCGTCGTGAGTGATGTCCCGCTGTCTTGTGGCGCGTAGGACGTGTTCCTTATCTTGGTAGTTGAGAAAGCGAAGGAGGACGGCTCGGTTCTGGTTGGGAACTGCTGGAGCCAGGGTACGGTGGGCTCTTTCCAGCGTAAATGCTCTGTCGGTTTCAGTGTCGCGCCACTGGGGTAGCATATCATTTATAAAGTCCAAAAGAGGACGCGTACCTTCAGCTCCCTCCTTAAGACCAAACAGCCGGATATTCTTCCTCCTCCCGCGGTTTTCCAAGTCCTCGGTCTTTTCTTCCAGGTATGTGAGCCGCTTTGTTGCTTTAGCCAGAGCCGTCTCGGTCTTGTCCAGCGCGTCCTCTGTAGCGGCTATGCGGACTTCGGCCTCCTCGATTCGTTGTTCATTAGCTGTTACATCTCGTTTAATGTCACCTAAATTATTCTCCATCACTGACATAGAATGCTTCAGCTCCCCCAGTTGGTTGTTAATTCCGTCCAGCTTCGAACTGAACTCGGAGCGGAGTGATCTGAGCTCACATAGCACGTCGGCGACATTAGCCATGTTGCTGGCTACATTAGCAGTGTTGCTAGCTACAACATTCTTGACCGGAGTTGGAGTCGGAGTCGCCGTCGCCGTCTTCGTGCTGCTTCGTGTGTTTGTTTGGCGAGCGTTCGAGAAGATTACGCACTCCTTTGCTGCTTGGGGTTTAGACATCCTTTGTTTTATGTAGTTGACCAGGTTTACAGAGGTTCGGGGCAGTTTTCTGTGCGAAGTTGCAGGGAGCTGTCACGCTATGCTGCCATCTTGTTCGGGCTCTCTAGCGCCCCCCCCTCTTCCTGCTTTTGTTTCCAGAGGGTAACGTCCAGGGTGGGGTCTGACCGTTGGTCTGGCGTTGTACATCATACATTCAGGACAAGTATTTACATGATATTTACACATTTGCTTCATAAAAGGATGCCACCAATTTTCCAAATTTCTCACCATCTGTGCTGCTCCGACATGCCCCACCCCATGTGCCTCTTTTAGTGCTATTTCTCTGATTCCTGGCGGTAAAATGATCCTTCCATCAGGACCTCGCCACAAACCTTCTGTTTCTGTGCAACCCCTACTTTTCCACATAGATTTCTCTTGTGGTGAGGCTTTTCTTTGCTCAGTTTTTATATGTTCGATTTCAGCATGTTCATTTGTGTCTGTGTCAATGTCTTTCTCTGGACAGATCATCATCATATTATGTACATTAATACTTTCCTCTCTCCCCCTTTTTTCTGGAACAACACCCCGTTAACACAGTGTGGTGTTCCAGAAACATCAAGGTAGAAAGTGCTGGAGTAGTGGGGCATACGCGAGTACGTCAGCTGTCTACCGCGATAGGTGAATGAGAAGATGTCTCTGCAATCTTCAGCTAGAGGAAGACAGAAAAAGGCATTAGCCAGGTCAATGCAGGTGAACCACTGGTGCCGGGGGTCAAGATTGGTGAGAGCAACGTAGGGGTTTGGGACAGGTGTCGTAGCGGTACGTAATGCACTATTAATGGAACGCAGGTCGTGAACCATCCGATATTTGCCGGTACCTTTCTTTTCCGTAGGTAAGATGGGTGTGTTCCATTGAGAATGTGAGTCAATCAACACCCCCTTTTTGTACAACCCCTCAATGGTGTCTGCAATACCGAGTTCGGCCTGTAATTTATGCGGATATTGAGGAAGCCAGATGGGATCCGTGGTGTTCAAAGAAAATGTGACAGGTGGGCAGTCTACCAAACCCACATCAGTGGGACCAGTGGCCCACAGAGAGTTTGGGAGAGAGTCCAACATGGCGGCGGAATCTGGGTGATCTGTCTTTTCGCGGCCGTGATGGCGGGAGATCTGAACATGTTCCATGAGTGCCTGATCTGTGCAAGAAACCTGTATTTTATATGTTTTAGCAGTAGAGGAATACATTATTTGTGGCGTCAGCTGTTTCCAATCTGTTTGTTGTTTTGCAGTTTTTACAATAGAACCTAATTCTTTAGCTTGGTGGTCAGGATGGAGAGCGAGGGAGACGTGTGGTGCTGCCTCATCCTCCATCATGTACCATTGTAACTGTGCAGGTAGTAGGTTAACACCGGCTACTACACCTATGGGAGCAACATAGATGCTGTCTGTGGCTATACTCCAATCAGTACCTTCTATCTGACTGCTGAACTGTTCTTCATACCACTCTGTGTTTTGTCTATCATAAAACAATGTAACATGCGGAGGATCAGGAGGGGCCACGTAGGGGTGTAGCTGGGCTATCCAGGGCTTCCATTGTAGGTAGGCCGACAGGATCCCGCCATGCTCTCGTGTTTCACTATGTAGTAAGCCCCAGTAGATGTCTGCCGCCATGTCCACTACTGGAGACATGAGATATTGTCCAGACAGAGCAGTGTTGGTGCTGTTGCAGTTCATCTGGGTACCATCAGGGAACGAGACAGTTAGACCATCAGGGGAGCATAGAATGTTAGCTCCCAGTCTGGTCAACAAATCTCGGCCCAGTAGGTTTGAAGGGACATCAGGAGAGACCACGAAGGGGTGCAGCACAGTCTGGTTCCCCAGCTGCGTGGTAAGAGGCTTGGTATATGGCAGAGTAGTAGGAACCCCAGAGAAACCCATGACTGTGATGACTTCAGATGAGAGCAAGTTCTTTTGTACAGTCTGTATAGTGGAGACAGTAGCACCTGTATCCACTAAAAATGGCAGCATGTCGTGGTTGACCGCCACTGGCAACACTGGTTCTGCCGTTAAGTGTTGCTCAGGACTTCTCTGTGGGGTGTGTCACTCTTCAAATAGCTGGGGGAACTGCCCAGTAGCTCCCCCTGTGGTGGGTTGGGGATCATGTCTACCCCTGCCTCCTCTGTTTTGAAAGCCTCCCCTCTGCTGACGGCCGCCCCTTTGCTGGTTGTCATTGTTTTGTGGACATTCTCTCGCCCAGTGGGACGGATCTCCACATAGGAAACAAGCAAGGTCTCTTCTCTGTGACCTCCCCCTGTAAGCTCCTCTCAGGCCCCCACCCCGTGAGCCTCCCCTTCCCCTACGCATGTTATTACCTCCCCTCTGGTGCGGCTGTGACTCCCACGGGGGAATAGGATTCATGTCAGGAAAAACAAAATGATCATCCCATTCCGGTCCCTGTGCTGACTGCATCATTACTTTAACTTGCTCCTTTTTCTTTTTCTTATCATTGACGTCATCCCTGGCCTTGGCTAGTTGCAGTTTAAGTAGCTGAGCTTGGAGGTCAGAATGTTCTTCCTCCTGTTTCTGTGTTTTATCTTGAAAGATAGTGAGGTGGTGCACGAGGTGCTTCTCCCACGTGGAAGAATCACATCCTAACATGTCAGGGTTATTTTTCATGGTGTTTTGCACAGACTCAGGGAGGCCGTTCAATACAGCCTGTCGGTACCACTCAGTTTGGGAGCCCGAATTCTTAGGACAATGTCCTGTCTGGTTCGTCCACATGTCTTTAGCGGCGTTCAGGAATTGACGTGGATTTTGTTTAGGATCCCAACGAATTTTGTAGAGTTAGGCAGAGGGAATTGCGCGCGCATAGCTGTGCCTATGCTATTTATGTGGTTGGTGAGTGGGGAGTCGTCTGGGTGCCCGATGGTTTTAGCGTCCATTTCTATGTCTCGTTTGTTACTTAAGGTCATGCATCTACCGGCAACCGCGCGGAAATCACCTAAGGCCAATGTTTGTCCTGCTGTCAGGGAGTCCAATTTGCTGAGCCACAAACTGCCTCCATCTGTAACAGGGGGCAGTTTGTCGACCAGAGCCTGAAGATCACCGAACGAGAACGACTTGTATTTCAGTTGTTGACTCCCCGGGACCGTGGTTAAAGGTAGAATGGTATGAGGAGGAGGAGGGGGTAGGGTATAGAGCATGCCTGAACGCGTAGCGCCACGCTGGGCATCGGGAACATATTGCAATATTCTATCTCTGGCGGGGGACAGGGACTTCATTAATTTTTTTCTTGCAGCTTGACGCTCTAACCGCTGAGCATCAAGGCATTCATTAGCCCGTTGTACGTTCTGATGGTCTTTTATCAGTAATTTTTCAAAGTAATCACGGGCCTCGAGGTCATTCACCGATTCCTCTTCTAATTTTGAGTATTCAGCTTCTAATTCAAGGAGCATGCCGAACTTGTTAGGGTCGTCATCTCTCTGGACTTCGGCTGCCATTGTGATTGTGTGGGGTACACCAGGTGCATTTTCCTGAGCTGGCTGTGACCTCAAAACACTCCTCTTACCATTAGGGGATAGTTCCTCGACTGGTCTGCGGACTGAGGGGGAGCACTGGCTAGCTAACTGCCCTGAAGCTGCTCCTGAAGGGGTCCTTAGCCTAGCTTCCTCAACCTCTCTTTCTAACAGCTCTGAAGCCGTAGCCTGTAGCTTAGCTGCGTGTTCCATCAGCATTTCATAGTGTTCTGTCTGTTCTGCCTCCAATAGCACCTTCTGCTCTCGTTCTACTTCTGCTCTGTCTACCCTATCTTGAAACGGTGGGGGCTGTGAACCGGCTGATGACGCCTGGGAGGGTGCAATCGATGATGGGTAGACGGCGGTGGGTGCAGCCGACGCGGTGATGGACGGTGGAGACGAGTTAAAGGCGGAGGTAAAGACGGAGGGCGGAGCCGACTGTGTGTGTAATGGCGCAGCCGGTGGATGGGCGGACGTGAAGGGGTTAGTGTGTACGGCCTGGTGTGCATGCAACTCAGCAGTGGGGTATAACTGGGCCGTCCCCGTGCGTTGTTGGTCGGCGTCATCTAACTCGTCTTCTAATGTGGGCCCACCTACGGGCATAATATGCATGGTGCCTTTACCAATCCTATATGTGGGAAACATGCCAGGTGGGTTTAGTGCATATGGAGGTGGACATGTAGGTGAGCATGAGAGGGTGTCAGGTGCAGTTACCATTTTGGAGGGAGTTGGACTCCTGTGTTTGTGTTTCATCCCTTGCCAGCAGATAGCCAACTCAGACCAACCTCGACACTCCTCCTCCCACTCGTCCTCCTTCTTTTTCCACCCATTCCTGTGAAACCAATTTGCTGTCTTTCCCTGCTCTACAGCCTCTTTCTTTTTTGCTGTTGCTGCTTTTACTTTAGCTACTAAGAGAGTATGTAAAGGTTCTTCATGTTGCAATGTTTTCCCCATATCAGTGATTAATGTATGCATCTTTTGTTTGGCTTTTTCAACCTTCTTTTCTCTACTGTCCTGTTTTGTGAGGGCGCCTAGGGCGTCTGCAGTGGTGTCTACTTGGACTAAGAGGGTCTGCCAGGGACCCCAACCACTGTCATTCATTTCTGTATCAAATTCTCCATCCATATTTTATCTAGACTCTGAGCTCCACAGCTGGTACGTTTGCAGGGAATCAAGTGATAGCTGCGTTAGCCCCTTGCAAATCCTCAGGAGACAAGCTTCTAGATCACTCTATAGTGACCCGGTCTCACTCTGGGTGTTCTAATCACAAGGATTTTGCAAAGTTTACACTCGTACCCCACACCGTTTATCAACTGGGTGTTTTAGCCTCCAAGGCGCACAGCTGGGCTGCAGAGCGGCTTTTACGCACTCGCTGCCCTAAACAACAGTGAACTGGTGGCGTTTGTTAACACCGCTAGGTTACCCCGCCACTGAGACCATACACTGCTGACGCTGAGCGAAATGGATATTCACACAACGAGTTTTCTCAGAGTCTTATTCTTCCCCACCCATATATTGCTCACAATAACTCCAACAACACAGACAAGTTAGAACTTTTTACACACAACATTTATACATTTTAATATTTACACGAGCTCATTTCAGACTTTGCCTGTTTCAAAAGTGCTTGTAAGAAATTATTTGATATTCCTTGCGGGCCTCTCACCCTTTAATTTTAGACAGACAGACGTGCTTGGTTTGGAAGCCTGTTCTTCCTCCCCGGGCCTTTCACCCTGTACCGTAGTATGAGCCAAATGGATAATTTAAGTATCTTCCCATAAGATACTAAGGCCTTCAACCTAGTTTAAATGTTAAATGTACTCTCAGGAGACAGTATTTAACAAGTAGTATTTAGGGACCTCACCCCCGGGACTCCAACCCAGCCGCGGTATCAACCGCTCCTGGACCCCGTCGGGCCGTCAGGTGGAGTTACGCCACTCTCAAGGTTTTATCGTCTGCTGTTTTATGTCTCTATTTTGTACCGTAGTATTAGCCAAATGGATAATTTAAGTATCTTCCCATAAGATACTAAGGCCTTCAACCTAGTTTAAATGTTAAATGTACTCTCAGGAGACAGTATTTAACAAGTAGTATTTAGGGACCTCACCCCCGGGACTCCAACCCAGCCGCGGTATCAACCGCCCCTGGACCCCGTCGGGCCGTCAGGTGGAGTTACGCCACTCTCAAGGTTTTATCGTCTGCTGTTTTATGTCTCTATTTTCTTTACCTTTGTCTTTAAGTTTTAAAATACTTTTCTGATTCTTTTGCTACTTTACTTACATGTACATTGGACAGGACACAGTTCTAGTGATAGTCAATATGCAGAATTCGTTATAACAGGTTTTCTGCGTACCTTTTATGTGCCGGCTTGTGTCCTTATCCTCTGTCCATGAAGAAAAGCTTTTATGTCGAATGGTCCATCCACTTGTCCTTGCTCCCCCCACGGACGAGCCCCCATTTGTTGAGATCCACTCGTGTGGATCTCCCCCGGGTCGGGAGGCAAGACAAAAAGTGGAGGAGGCGAAGGTTGAATCAAAGAAGTATTTAATCGCAGTCTGCAGAGAGCGGAGATCATACAGTAACAAAGACAGTGTTACCAGGAAGAGCTGAGCATGATCTGATCTGTGTATGTTTCTGTTCAGTCTTACACACTGTGGGTTTGGTCCCTCCCAGCGTGCAAGGCCTGTACTACTGTGATTGGTCTATGTGAGCTCTGACGTGTGCTGATGTGCAGGCCTATGGTCACATGATCTATGTGTAGTGAAATTCTGTGTGTAGCTATCTTAAGGTCATGGTGACTCTCAGTTCTGCTCTTTCTGGTACATTCTGTTATGCACATGTCATTTTGTAACATAGCTATTATTATTCACAATAGACACAAAAATACATAAAACCTTTACAGGTTAAACAATTTGACAACATATGGGGACAAACACTTTAAAGTAAAGTCATAATAGACACACATACACATTGGATAAGGGGAAAACAATTATATAACTTAAAAGACAAACACTTAGTGGGGAAAGAAAGTCTTAACAGACAACAATACATAAAAACCTTACAAGGGAAACAATTTGACAACAAATTAACACAACACATGAAGAAAAGAAAAGAGGAGCAGAGGAAAGGAAAAGATAGAGGAAGAAGGGATTGAGTAGCAGGGCCAGCAGTGTGGTCTAAGGCACTCAATTGCAGCCACACTCCCTGTAGCTCGGTGCGCCTGAAGAAGGCCGTACAAGGCCGAAACGTAGCGCTAAGACCGATGCTCACAATAGGCTTGGATAGTCTAATTTTTTGAACACCCACCACCTTATGGTGGTAATTATTGAAGCGGGGGGACTGTCTTGGGACCTCTGGGGGCCCGTGCACTTCCTCTTCCAGGGCTTGCGCCCAGGGAAGATGCTAACTCTCCCCCTAGCAAAGGTGCCAACACTGTCTCTCTACGACCTTCCTACCAAAAGTTATTCACCAAAAACGTCTTGTCAGGGGCTCTTGTCAGGTAGTTTTTACCCTACTAACCTAAGACGTCCAAGTTGGATGCTGCATGGTTAAAATAAATCATGTAAAATAAATTAAAGATCTAAAAAGATACAAAAGAGGGAGGAGTGACAACAGGGTAACGCCGACGGCTATAAAGTGGCTCAAAGGCAAACAGGCCGCGCTCACTTCGCCAGCGATCAGCGCGCCTGAGGAGGGCTGAGATAGCCGAAACGTAGCGCATTGCTGATCGATATGCTGATCGATATTAAGGCTCTAAGTCTAATTTTTTGAACTCCCAACATTTTATGATGGGAAATAAAGAACAAATAAGTTGTAAATGTAAACTAAATAAAGTGTAAATTATATAAAACTGTAAACTAAATATGTGTGCTAACAAAACCAAACAAAGGGAAAACTAGAGCTGGAGAGGCTCTGCTGGGGAGTCCTTTTGAAGGACCGTGCACTCACTGGCTCCTGGCCTTAGGTCCAAGGAGTCCAGTTTTATATTTCCCCTACTCCTAACCCTCCCCTGGCCAGCGGTTGGGGTGGGCACACAGCTGTGGCATGACCCTGGGGCAGACGGCACATGGTACTTTATAAACATAATGCTGATCCCACTGCACAGCCCTGACCAGACCATCTGTCGGGGTGGTGAGTCCACGACCCGTTATCAAGCAGCAGTCCTACTCAACAGAGTCAGGGCTGGATTCACCCATCTCCTGAGAAACCTGGATATGGAAGACATGGGCCGTGACTCAGTCCAGAAGAATAGCCTGTCCAACCCCTCAAAGTTCAACATCCTTCAACAGGATCAGCTGTTCATCTTGGGGGTGTTGGACAAGGCTATTCGTGTAGTTGGGACACACCCAGATCTGTCTGTCATGCTGTTTCTAACGAAGTTTGGACAGAAAAGCCCCGACCCTCTTGATCTGGCAGACTTGGTGGATGTAAGAGGCATAGAGCAGGTGTCATTTCATGCTGCATGTACATTGGTGCATTCGACAAAGTGGATGACAGGAGGAGGCCTGTTTCTGGTCCTGAGCCTCAGTCAATGCGCCAACTTCCAGTCTGCTCTGGATGGCAGGCCACCGGATGTGCGCATGCTCCTGCTTAATGTTGTGTGTCGTGGGCAGGAGAGTCAGGGAAGTTAAACTTCCTCCAAGTTCACACGGATTCTGCCCACACGCACATGACCAAGCTGGTGCGCCATCCGGTGAGTGGGCTTGTTACCGTGTGTGGCCTCATGCACAGGAATGTTGAAAGTGCGATGCGGTCTGCTGCAATGCAATACTTGAACCATTTCTGTGACATGGAGCTCAAGGTAAGCAAGTTAGTTTTTATGTTAAATCAGTGATCTACTTTCTCACATGAAACCTACAGTTTGGCTGTTTGCTTTTCCTAAAACCTTTAGATCGAGTTTTATCATGATGATCAGTGACAGTTCAGCCTTTTAATCAATACACCAGACAGAAAGGCTTATTCACTTATGTTAAACTTTATTGATGTTGTTCAGTTTTTCCATGCAGACTCTAATAGTAAGAGTCCATGATGCGTCTCATGCTCATGAACCTCATGTTGCCCATGCCCATGTTCATGAAGCTCCTGTACTCTCCGGGCCTCATGTACATCATCCTGCCTCTGTAGTTGGGCTGCTCGTACATCAGCCAGTGTCCGTCCATCACATTGCAGGACATGCAGTTGGACATGCGGTAACGATCCATGACGTTCTCGCAGTCGTCCATCATCTCGTGCATCTGACCTCCGAAGTTCTCCCTCTCATAGATCTTCATTCTGTAGGAGCCACGGTGCTGCAACACATCAGCATCACATCATCATTAGTCACAGTTAAATAATCAAACAATACTCAGAGTTCACTGACTTCACTTTCACATTCAGTCATTCTGACTGAATCTGTGAAGAGTTCCAGTGGTTTTGTCTCACAATAAAGTGATGTGATGTGTGGTGTGGTTACCATGGGGATCATGCGGCAGGATCTGATGCAGTCGTTCATTCCCATCATGCTCATGTAGTCGGAGTACTCGCCCCTCCTCATGAAGTACTGGTTGCCCATGAAGTTGGTGCGGTCGTAGACCATGAAGCAGCCTCTCTCCACTCTGCAGGAGTGGCAGCGGCTCAGGTAGGACGACATGTCAGCGCAGTCGCTGCTGCACTCATAGGAACGGCCCTGGAAGTTCCTGTCCTCGTAGAAGACGATCTGAGGACATCACAGGGTCAAACAGAGAAATGTCTGTCAATGAGTTTCTTCATCGTGTCGTACATGTCACAACCAAGACAACACCAATCCAACAAACAGAAAATGCGTGCTGGTATTTCTTCGTTTTCACATCTTTCCTGATCACTGTAAAGAACAAGAGTTTATCTTTATGTGTCTGCAGGGGGCGCTGTGGGCCACAGTAATGAAGATCTTGGGATCCTAGGCCTCCAACTGCTAGCTGCTTCACTTTAAAAACCTCAGACACTAATCCTCAAAGGGAGAGGCCACAGTTGTGATGTGGCTCATTTTGTGAGTTCAAATTATAACTTTTCACAGCTAAACTCTGGTCAAGAGGATGTCACTGTCTGAAAGTTTTACAAGCAAATTTCAAAAACATATTATCTTCTACTCTATTTATTAAAAAGCACAGATTCAGTTTAAGCTGGAAACCTGGTCATTTGTCTTCCTGACAGACTCTCAGGTTTGTGTTTGTGTTGATGTTGAACCAGCACCAGAGTAAAGACGGGATGTGCTCACCCTGCCCATGTTCATGCTGCTGGAGGTCATGTTGGCTGTAGCGGAGCTGGGCTGGTGGTTGCTGTGGTTGCAGTCGCTGCTGTGCTCGTCCTGTTACCTGTGGAGCAGCTGCTGCTCTTTATAGCACCTGAGCAGCTGAAGCCTTTTGTGTAAAGAGCCTGAGCCAGCAGCTTGCCATAAAGAGACGCTCAGTGTTCGGCATTTCTCTTAGAAACAACAGACAAAGAGCTACAGACAGCAGCTGTGTGTCTCCTTCAGGCCTCTGTTCACTGTGGGGACCAGTTTCTGGAACAAAGACTGTGAATACGTCACATTCACAGGCACAGGTCAAAACATTCATCTTCAAAAATAACATAAAATGAATAGTAATTCAATATAAAGATGTCTGGTTCCTGTCTAACATTTACCATATTCAAAACAGTAACAGTAACAGTAACAGTAACAGTAAACTATATGAATTTAGATTTAAATCAATCTTCAGAGAAACTTTATTATCAGTGTATAGAAATTAGTGTGTCACCTGTAACTCATCTGATCTTATATTCAATGAATTCCTAAATCTGAAAGTCATATTCAATAATTACACTGTAACAAATTTCCTGTAGAATTTACAGTAAATAGCAGGCAAAAAGTGCTGTTAATTACTTTAAAACAGTATATTACAGTATATTACTGTATACTCTTTACAGTTTGTTGCTGTATATAAATTACATCAATGTATTGTTGTTTTATATTAGAAACAACCATTAATTGGATTGTAGTTTACAATATTATCTTGTGCTCCATTCAAACTACATGAGTTACCTGGCAAATAATGTTGCCAGTAAATAGCTGTTACTTATTCATAATTCAATATCTTACTGGATAATGTTTTTACAGTTAATCTTTGTTTGTCACTTTTAGCTAATTAGGCACACTGTGATTGGTGATAATCCAAAATCTATCAATACTAAATTAGATTATCTTCAGCTGTTAAATAAAACAAGAGTCAGTGCTGCAACAAAACAAAACGTTTATTAAGACTCAATACAGTGAGACATGAAGGCTAACATTGATGTTCCTCTTCTCATGCACCTTTCCCACTTCTTGGACTGATCCACGTTGTCGTCGTTGTGCCAGAGGTTGGACTGATCCCGATGAAGCCACTTAAGGACACTTAATGAAATACATTGTTTACAAGAGACAGCAGAACTCAAACTGCAAAAGAAAATTTTGGAGTTGGAGTTGAACCAAAATAACATCATAAGTTATTCATAATGGAAAATAAAACAAAATAATCCACTAGCATCTCCTTCAAGCACATACCTTTGGATGAACTCCAGTGTGCTCGACACCTCCTCTTGGTACACCAGTTGCCCCCGTGTGTCTGACCGTGTCTGGTCAATTCATCTATGAGGGTCCGCGGTCCCGTGAAAAACAATGAACACAGGACATATTCAATTCAACGCTGCGCCTGGGATTACTTGTTTGAAAAAATATTCTTGAGCTACCTTTATTTTGAGACATGCAAACCAAACTGATACACGGTCAAATTATATGGCATGAAATTACTACTTGAACCACATTTCAATTTCATAGACTAATAATAAAGTATTACTTAGACTTTATTGAGTGGATGCTCACTGCATCCACCATGTCATGTCCTCTTTCAAATCCAACGGCCTTCTATTAAGAGTGTTTAACTGTAATATGTATTGTTTACAGTCAGAACCAAGTGAAAACACAACCATCCTGTAATTTTATAATGTGATACTGTGAAAAAATCTTTTTAGTTACTATAATTATTTTTGACCCCTTATGCGATTGTGATGGGGAAACCAGAGTTGCAGTTGGTTCTTGAACACACCCTTGTGTTCAGGCCAACCCCTTTCTACTGCCTCCTGATTAGACTGAGGGCATTTAAGTCACCTGTGACCTCTTGGCTCTCTCTTTGTCTCTCTCTGGCTGCTGTGTGGGCTTCCTCTGACTCTGAGCTCTCCTCTCCCTCTCTCCCCTGGTCTTACTGGTGTCTGCATCTACTAATGAATGAATGGAGTTCTCCAATGTGGGTACTCATTAGCTGGTACCTGGGTTAGCCAGTGCACCTTTTTATTAAGGTCATTGTCGGCTGCTGTTTTGCCTTGCTTTTAGTGTTGCCTTCATTGTTGATTATTGTTAGTCTGGACCAACTGGTGTTTTTGTTGCTTGTGTTAATGTTTGTTTTGCTTTATTTCTTTTAGTGGCATTAGTCGGCTTATAGCGGAGGCTAGTCACAATAGAGTGGTTCCCTTCACCGTTTGTAGTGTTAAAGCGCACCGGGACACAGTTGCAGTGTGCACCATTTGCAGTGATTTGCCGTGAGGACGTGGTGGGTAAGTTGTTGCACCTCTGGAACACATCCTTAGGTAGGCTGCCTCCCTGTAGTTGGCTTCTGTCCACTCCTTTTTGTTAATTTCAGAATAAGTGTCACCAAAATAGTAATTTTAGTGTTTTTATAAAAGAATCCCCTGTTAATAAAATTTGTTATACTTTCTTAATTTGATTCATCTTTTTTGTGCCACTAATCCCCTTCTTTACAGATATCTCCAGTTATTAATTAATTCAATTGAAACAAATAAATTTGTCTTTATTTGGAAACCACGTCTCTGTCTTGTCTTAGTATACGAACTTGTGTTGTCTGTGAAAGTATTGAGGTCCTATTCAGAGTCTCATAAGATATTTCCTGGGGTGAAACTCCCCAGGTGGCGTTGTTTGGGTCAGATTCTGGTGGCCTCCAGCCACACATTCACCTCGCCACACATTGCAATATACAACACCTTGTAAAATGTTGGAACAACAAACTACTGTATGTTTTCATGTTTCTGGGAGTGTCACGTTGTTAGGTCAAAACAGATTCCAGAGCAGTTAGATGAGGAAGTTCACAGTCATATAGTAGATGTAAGATGTACTGTACAGTAAACATTACAAAGGAGGTTGTAAGTAAAGACCCTCTACATGCAGAATGGCTGCCTTATTTCATTACATTTAGATGAAGAAGCCTCTTTAAGTGTAGAATCTTTACAAGTTTTGAAAACATTAATATATCCCTGATCCACAATGAATGTGATGGTGGGTGTTGTGATTTCCAGACATCTGCATCAGGACATTTCTCATTATGGGTATATAGATGATTTCCACTTCTCTTCTAGGCCGAGGCCTTCTGACACCAGGAAGCTGCTTTTACAGGAGAGAAACCGCTTAGTTGAAGGATCCACCTGCCTTTCTACTCTGAGAGTCAAACCATGAGTAGAGCTGCAGTTAGACAGCGGAGTGCTTTGATTGGATGGTAGTGAACTATGAGTAGTAATGTTTGTGCAGGTGAAGGGTGGGAGCCAATGAAGTAACACAGAAGTCATTTAGAACCAGCTGAAAGTTTATTATCCACAGTGGTCCACTCCAGAGGACCAAATGTACAGACTGCTTTCTTATCTTCTTCCTGACGCAGGATGTTTCTTATGTTGCTGATGATGCAATCCACAGTCTGTGCATCATCCCATAATGTTTTTTTGTTTTTTTTGAAAGGGACAATACACGTCAGTATGTGTATACAAATGTAAATGTGACGGAGTTAGCAAGCCTGCTAATTTACATCCGCAGTCCCTTGGCAGCCAATAGGCAAACAGACTGAGGAATAAGAAGTAGAGTTTAAAAAAAAAATCGAAGTACTACGTTTCTGAGGTATTAACAGCCAAAGCAATAGAAATTAAGATAGAAATACTGTATGGTCTACCTTCGCATGCAAAGGCAGAATAACATTGTTTTTTCTGGTTTTCAAAAGGTCACAATGTGACTTAACGTGCAGATTTATTTAGTGTGAGACTTCCATCAGACATGTGGAATTGATTTGAACATACATTTATGTGGAGTTGCAGCCACTGTAGAGATTCCTTATGTCTTCAGTTTCATCCACCAGATGGAGCCATAGAGCAGAAAGTGTCTGTATCTCAGACCACCTCATGTGATTGTAATAAAATGACTGTTACCTAGACACTGCTTCCTGTTTTCACTAGGTGGTGTTGTGACTAGACTTTGTGTACTTTGGGATGGACTCAACAATTTCTATTTAAATAAAGCAAACCCCTGTTTATCCTTGTTATTGTTGTGACTTTTCTAACTTAAAGTATCATCAGAAAAGAAGATGATTGTTCTTGGAGCTACTTGTTAATTTCCATTGACCGAAAATTGTAAAAACAGATAAATTAAAGTGGTGCACTTCCTTTTGGGTTGGATGATATGTGCAAGAAACTTTATCACACGTCTTGATAAGTTTAGTATGCTTATTGATTTTTATTTATATAAGTTAAATGACATTGGTATTATGTCTGACAAAGGGCTTTTTCATGTCTTTCTGTCACTCTCTGGTTCCTTCTGCACTAAAACATCTTTTTCTCCAGTTTAATGCCTTTTCCTTTGTAAGCTTGTTATTATCATTGTTACAGCCACAGAGGTGAAAGCAGTGTGCGAAATACAGGGGGGTCCGACCCCCCCCCATTAATCCATGAGACCCCCTGAAAGCCTCGAAAACAAATTTTGAAGGGGGTCTCAAATTCTAATAAGACAGCAGCCGACAGATATGAAGTATATGGAAATGTTTATGGGCAACAAAGTCACTGTTAACAAAATCAATCAACATCTGTCTGTCCCTTCAAATGAAAGTTTGTGACGTGTGTGTTTGAAGCAGCTGCTGACAGATGTGCAGCCGACAGTTTCACTCAAACTGAGCTACCATCCCATCCTCCTTCGTTCACGTCCTGACGTCTCTTGGACATAAAGACATAAACTTCTGTATATTCTGTGTTTTCCCTCTCTTCAACTGTCTTGTTTCAGTTTTTGTCGGTCGGCAACCATAAAATCTCGATCCGCACATGAAAATGAAGAAATGCAGACACGCAAAAACAGCTGGTCACCAGTGTGTCGCACCTCACCCGTCAACGTCTCTATTTTAAACCTGCACTGACGCTTTTACACAAATGAAGTTCCTAACGGAAAAATAAAGTTATTTGAATTGAATTGAATTGAATTGAACAGAACTATGGACTTATTTTATTTATCTATTTTTTTTGCCACAGACCAGCTGAGAATTAATGCTTGTGAGTCCAGTCGCATCGGGTCCAGGCTTCTACATCTGCGGACCGGACTGGTCTGGGTGTTTGAAAACTCTGGCACGAACGAAGCAGCTTAGAAACTTTGTAAACAGGCGATCATCGGCTATGAGAGTTTTTCATATTCACAAGAACTTGCAGAAAATAGAAATGGATCCGGCTTCTATAGGAGACTGGCTTTTATATATGAAACTGTTTTCTTGTCTGTAACAACATCTCTGTCCCGTCTGTCCGTCCTGGGTGAGGGATCCCTCCTCTGTTGCTCACCCTGAGCTTTCTCCTGGTTTTCCCTGTTAAAAGGGTTTTCCATGGAGTTTTTCCTCAGTGGATGTGAGGGTCTAAGGGCAGAGGATGTTGTTATGATGGGATGTAAAGCCCCTTGAGACAAACTGGTGGTAAAACGGGCTATACTAATAAAATTGCCTTGTCTTGCCTTTTATTTGCTGAAATTTGGAGCCGGACCTGCCCATAATAGGAGACCAGATTGAGACTTACTCTGGGGGGTTTGTGCAACAATCGGGAGATGGGGACCGCCCCGAATATTGACAGGTATTTCACACATTGGGTGAAAGGTCCTGTTAGTTATTAGCAATGTCTCTGCCATTGTTAGCCACAGCTGACAGATCTGAGGTCTGTCGTGTCAAACACATTCTGTGAATCCAACACCGCGTTTTGATCACTTCTTAAAGGGAAACTATGCAAGTCTGATCGCTTTTCCACTATTTTGCTAACCCTCCTCTCGCCCATGTGCATTTGTTTACAACGAATCCGGCGAAAAATCTATACATGGAGCGATGGATAACGTTACATAACATATACGATGTTACAGCGTGTGTGTTTGTGTCGTCTTAACCGTCATAAACAAAAGATTACGGGTTACGGACAGCGTTTGTGTCGTAGTGTGCAGAGACGAGAGCTGGGACACCGGGGCGGCGACTGAGTAACTACACGGATGTTGAAGGTTGGTTTTCATCCGTGAGACGGCAGGTGAAGTCAGAGAGCCTCCGTTGTTACGGTAACAAGTCACAAGTCATGTAGTTAACGATCACAATTACTCCGGAGCTTTTTAATGAAGGTTAAAATGTAGCAGAGCCACGGGAGAAATCCTGCTCAGTTCCTCTTTAATTATGATATTGTCGATGAAGAACAGGCAGTGTTATTTATTCAAACAGCTCTTTATTGATTGTTAGCATGTTGACAGTGTCTAGTAGCAGGAGTCCATGATGCGTCTCATGCTCATGAACCTCATGTTGCCCATGCCCATGTTCATGAAGCTCCTGTACTCTCCGGGCCTCATGTACATCATCCTGCCTCTGTAGTTGGGCTGCTCGTACATCAGCCAGTGTCCGTCCATCACGTTGCAGGACATGCAGTTGGACATGCGGTAACGATCCATGACGTTCTCGCAGTCGTCCATCATCTCGTGCATCTGACCTCCGAAGTTCTCCCTCTCATAGATCTTCATTCTGTAGGAGCCACGGTGCTGCAACACATCAGCATCACATCATCATTAGTCACAGTTCACAGAGTGAGAAAAAGGACCCACTCCTGTGAGGTCAATGTGTATGACTGTAAATCAAACGTGTGTTCGGGGGTTAGGATTCAAGTAAAGAGGTGGCCGTTTCAAAATAAAGTGATGTGTTGTGTGGTTACCATGGGGATCATGCGGCAGGATCTGATGCAGTCGTTCATTCCCATCATGCTCATGTAGTCAGAGTACTCGCCCCTCCTCATGAAGTACTGGTTGCCCATGAAGTTGGTGCGGTCGTAGACCATGAAGCAGCCTCTCTCCACTCTGCAGGAGTGGCAGCGGCTCAGGTAGGACGACATGTCAGCGCAGTCGCTGCTGCACTCATAGGAACGGCCCTGGAAGTTCCTGTCCTCGTAGAAGACGATCTGAAGGACATCACAGGGGATTAGAGACTCGAGACTAGAGCTGATCGCTAGCGTTCAATAACACCACTGCAGCTGGTTCCGTTTCTGTTCACTCAGGTCCCAGTGCATGATGGGACACCTGTCTCAAAACACTCACCGACTCTCAGCAAGTTTGAGTGTCAACAATAAAAGATCTGAGGTTCTATCTTCAGTTAATATCTGCTGTTTCATCCTGATCAATGTCTGTATAATATGAGTGGGGGATTAGGCCCAATGATCAATAACCATCAATAATCCCTAAAGTTCAATATTCTTGTTCTTACCAATGATTGATCTTTTTAGATCAGTTATGTAGCCACACAGGCCTAACTTGATAATGCCACAGTTGTGTACGTGTGAAGTGATGCATGCTGGGACTTACTCTGCTCATCATGTTCATGTCAGTGGTGGACATGTTGGCGTGTTGTTGGCGTGTTGCTGAGGTGTTGCGGAGGTGTTCTGCCTTCTCACCTGTGTGAGTTCACAGCTTTTATACACAGTCACTGCTTTGTGTGTGTCAGAGCGCTGAGTCAGCGTGCACACGCACACACACACACACACACACACACACACACACACACACACAAAGCCTCTTTGTGAAAGGGTTAACAATGAGCGTGAGGCCTGCTGCCGTCGTCTACACGTTGTTTTTAACCCGTTCACTCTGAGCCAACGCTGCCGCCGTCGTCTACACGTTGTTTTTAACCCGTTCACTCTGAGCCAACGCTGCCATCGTCTACACGTTGTTTTTAACCCGTTCACTCTGAGCCAACGCTGCTTCTTTACAAATCTCATTCAGATCAAACTGAGACTCATCAGGTCGGAGCGTTTCTTCTTCTTGGTCGTGGTGTTGGTTCACATCAAGGGGCAGTTGTCGTGGTGTTGGTTCACATCAAGGGGCAGTTGTCGGTCTGAGAAGTGAAGCTTCAAAAAAAAAATAAAACCTTGGGGGGGGGGTCATTGCCCCCTCCTCTAAGACATAATAACTACCCCCCCCCTCGACTATGTACATCAAAACGTTTTCCAGTCACACAGGTTGATATGGCCAGAACTCACTTTGACCTTTGACCTTTGACCTCTGTGTTGATGTGTCGGGGTCCAGGGTCAGGGTCAGCATCAGGATCAGGGTTCCAGATTTGATCCGGGGAGCAGGATCTTCTGCTGCTTTGTTCTGTCTCCGTGGCAACACATTTTCCTCCATCTGATTCCCTGAGAGTCACAGAGCTCATTTTTCTTTTCTTTTCTTTTTGTTTCTTTTCTTTGTTCAGGTTTCTCCGGAGGTTGAAGGAGTTCGTTTAGTGTGTGACCTTATTCCTTATTATCTCTTTCTCTCTTTCTGTCTCTCTTTCTCTTTCTCTGTCTCTGTCGCTGCCTCCCCCCACCCCCACCCCTCCAGATTGACATGTTCAGCCTGAGGGTGTGTTTTTCTCAGGTGTGCTGTTACCTGCCCAGATATGTTCATTCCTTCGCTGCAGCAGAGACGGTAGGTTCTCCTTCTCCTTCACTCATCTCTCACTTTAAATCAACACTGCTGCTTTTTAATCCTGTAACTGGATGCAAATCAAATCAGTTTGTGTAGAATTTGCTTTAGATATAAAAGTCTGTTCAACTCAGAGACGACGAGCTGAGCTCATCAGCTGTGTTCAGACTCAGAGTACTGACCAGCCACCTGTCTTTTCATCGTCATGGTGACACAGGTGAATATTATTACTGCTACTTCATGAAAACGAGACTGAAAGGAATTCAACTATGGAGAGTATGAAATAATCACAGTGAGACAAACTCACACCATGTTTTATCAGTAAGTTAAGCAGCTTTACCAGGTAACTAGGTAGCTAGGTGACTAGGCAACTAGGCAACTAGGTAACTAGGTAGCTAGGTAGCTAGGTAACTAGGTAACTAGGTAACTAGGTAGCTAGGTAACTAGGTAACTAGGTAACTAGGTTACTCTAGTGAGTTAACCTGAGTTAGGGTTACCACACTAACTCTAACTCTAACTCTAGGCTAAGTTAACACATTTATTAGTTGCTATTAGTTGGTAGTTAGTGAAGATCTAGTGGTAGTTGCTGAAGATCTAGTGGTAGTTGGTGAGGATCTAGTGGTAGTTGCTGAAGATCTAGTGGTAGTTGGTGAGGATCTAGTGGTAGTTGGTGAAGATCAAGTGGTAGTTGGTGAAGATCTAGTGGTAGTTGCTGAAGATCCAGTGGTAGTTGCTGAAGATCTAGTGGTAGTTGCTGAAGATCTAGTGGTAGTTGCTGAAGATCCAGTGGTAGTTGCTGAAGATCTAGTGGTAGTTGCTGAAGATCTAGTGGTAGTTGCTGAAGATCCAGTGGTAGTTGCTGAAGATCCAGTGGTAGTTGCTGAAGATCCAGTAGTAGTTGCTGAAGATCTAGTGGTAGTTGGTGAGGATCTAGTGGTAGTTGGTGAAGATCAAGTGGTAGTTGGTGAAGATCTAGTGGTAGTTGCTGAAGATCCAGTGGTAGTTGCTGAAGATCTAGTGGTAGTTGCTGAAGATCTAGTGGTAGTTGCTGAAGATCCAGTGGTAGTTGCTGAAGATCCAGTGGTAGTTGGTGAGGTTCTAGTGGTAGTTGGTGAGGTTCTAGTGGTAGTTGGTGAAGATCTAGTGGTAGTTGGTGAAGATCTAGTGGTAGTTGCTGAAGATCTAGTGGTAGTTGCTGAAGATCTAGTGGTAGTTACTGAAGATCTAGTGGTAGTTGGTGAGGATCTAGTGGTAGTTGCTGAAGATCTAGTTGCTGAAGATCTAGTGGTAGTTGCTGAAGATCTAGTGGTAGTTGCTGAAGATCTAGTGGTAGTTGCTGAAGATCTAGTGGTAGTTGCTGAGGTTCTCCTAGTTCTTGTGGACGTGGAAGAGTTTTTGTGCTAATATTGGAACAGTTTTCCCACATTGGAACAGTTTTCCCACATTGCCTCCTGATTCTTCAGAGTTTTTAAAAAATGGTTCTCTAATTCACATGAGAATAAATTACAGAACAGAACTTTTGAAACCTGGAAACCTCACTATAATAATAATATAGGCTATGTATATAATGTATATAATGTATATATAATAATGGTGGATTCACTATAATAATAATATATGTTTATAATGTATATAATGTATATATGTATATATAATAATGGTGGATTCTGCTGCTAATCAGTTTCCAGGGGCAACTGATGAGGTTGTTGTGGTTGCTAAGAGTTGTTGGTCAGTATTTCATGGTCGTGTTGAGAGTGTTGGGATTTCACTGGGAGAAGCAGGTGACGACCTGAGGGAAGAGCTCAGCTTTACGGCTGGAAACTGTGTCAGGAAGAACGTCGGCATTCCATCTCTACTTCTGCTTGTAGCTTGTATGTTTTTTTTTCTCTGAGCAATGAAACAAAGTTAGTGCTGCACAGAGCGTCAACGCCCATCATGATAGTTTGTTCATGCAGGAACTCTGAAGTCAGTAAATCCCCCACAATTACAGCTGGGGCCCAAACATTCCCCTTAAAGTTCATCAGTCCCTTCAGGCTTCATTTTGTTGTTGCATGAGGAGCTTCACCAGCCTGAGAGGAAAAGAGTGAAGTCCGTACACTGTGTAAAGCTCCTCGAGTGTTTATTGTAGCTCAACTAGCTTCACCAGCCACCATCATCTCTGAAGTACAGAGCCACACACACCAGGTCTGGTCCGGTTCGCTTCATTTAACATAAATCATGAAACTATTAAAGCTGGATGATCAGAGTTGTCAGATGAAGCTTCACGCCAACAGTGATAATAACGGCTAAATTTGACTTTCAATAGAAAATGACAGTTTGTGGCGTCATAAAGCTGCAAGGAAACATTCCTGTTCTCTCTCTCTCTCTCTCTCTCTCTCTCACACACACACACACACACACACACACATACACACACACACACACACAGGTGATGTTGTGAGGTGAATAACTGATCGTTCTCATTAGTTCAACAGGTCCAACACAGACCAGGTCCATCAGACCTTCAGACACTTCAGGTGTCTCTCACGTCTGATCATGATCTTCATCATCATCTTCACCGGTGAGTTCATCTCATCTCCTTCAGTCTGTATGAACCAATGGGAGGGGCCTTAAATCTGTATGGACCAATGGGAGGGGCCTTCAATCTGTATGAACCAATGGGAGGGGCCTTCAGTCTGTATGAACCAATGGGAGGGGCCTTCAATCTGTATGAACCAATGGGAGGGGCCTTCAGTCTGTTTGAACCAATGGGAGGGGCCTTCAGTCTGTATGAACCAATGGGAAGGGCCTTAAATCTGTATGAACCAATGGGAGGGGCCTTCAGTCTGTATGAACCAATGGGAGGGGCCTTCAGTCTGTTTGAACCAATGGGAGGGGCCTTCAGTCTGTATGAACCAATGGGAGGGGCCTTCAGTCTGTTTGAACCAATGGGAGGGGCCTTCAGTCTGTATGTGGGAGGGGCCTTCAATCTGTATGAACCAATGGGAGGGGCCTTCAATCTGTATGTGGGAGGGGCCTTCAATCTGTATGAACCAATGGGAGGGGCCTTCAATCTGTATGAACCAATGGGAGGGGCCTTCAGTCTGTATGAACCAATGGGAGGGGCCTTCAGTCTGTTTGAACCAATGGGAGGGGCCTTCAGTCTGTATGTGGGAGGGGCCTTCAATCTGTATGAACCAATGGGAGGGGCCTTCAATCTGTATGAACCAATGGGAGGGGCCTTCAGTCTGTATGAACCAATGGGAGGGGCCTTCAGTCTGTATGAACCAATGGGAGGGGCCTTCAATCTGTATGTGGGAGGGGCCTTCAATCTGTATGAACCAATGGGAGGGGCCTTCAGTCTGTATCAACCAATGGAAGGGGCCTTCAATATGTATGGACCAATGGGAAGGGCCTTCAATCTGTATGTGGGAGGGGCCTTCAATATGTATGGACCAATGGGAGGGGCCTTCAATATGTATGGACCAATGAGAAGGGCCTTCAATCTGTATGAACCAATGGGAGGGGCCTTCAGTCTGTATGAACCAATGGGAGGGGCCTTCAGTCTGTTTGAACCAATGGGAGGGGCCTTCAGTCTGTATGAACCAATGGGAGGGGCCTTCAGTCTGTTTGAACCAATGGGAGGGGCCTTCAGTCTGTTTGAACCAATGGGAGGGGCCTTCAGTCTGTATGTGGGAGGGGCCTTCAATCTGTATGAACCAATGGGAGGGGCCTTCAATCTGTATGTGGGAGGGGCCTTCAATCTGTATGAACCAATGGGAGGGGCCTTCAGTCTGTATGTGGGAGGGGCCTTCAATCTGTATGAACCAATGGGAGGGGCCTTCAGTCTGTATGAACCAATGGGAGGGGCCTTCAGTCTGTTTGAACCAATGGGAGGGGCCTTCAGTCTGTATGTGGGAGGGGCCTTCAATCTGTATGAACCAATGGGAGGGGCCTTCAATCTGTATGAACCAATGGGAGGGGCCTTCAGTCTGTATGAACCAATGGGAGGGGCCTTCAATCTGTATGTGGGAGGGGCCTTCAATCTGTATGAACCAATGGGAGGGGCCTTCAGTCTGTATCAACCAATGGAAGGGGCCTTCAATATGTATGGACCAATGGGAAGGGCCTTCAATCTGTATGTGGGAGGGGCCTTCAATATGTATGGACCAATGGGAGGGGCCTTCAATATGTATGGACCAATGAGAAGGGCCTTCAATCTGTATGTGGGAGGGGCCTTCAGTCTGTATGGACCAATGGGAAGGGCCTTCAATCTGTATGAACCAATGGGAGGGGCCTTCAGTCTGTATGAACCAATGGGAGGGGCCTTCAATCTGTATGAACCAATGGGAGGGGCCTTCAGTCTGTATGAACCAATGACTGTGTGTATCTTGTGTGTATATAAACTGAGTTCTGATAAACATGAAGTTTCCTTCTGTCTCTGCAGTTCTTCTTCCTGCAGCTCAGCAACAAGACCTGGACCCATGGTACCCCCAAGACCCCCAAGACCTGCAGGACCCGCGGGTCCCTCAGGACCCCCAAGACCCCCATGATCTCCAGAACCACCAGGACCTTCCGGACCCACGGGTCCCTCAAGACCGATGGGAACCATGGGACCCTCAGGACCCCCAAGACCCTCAGAACCCCTATGACCTCCAGAACCACCAGGACCCTCCAGACCCACGGGTCCCTGAGGACCGATGGGACCCTCAGAACCACCTGGACCCATGGGACCCCCATGATCTCCAGAACCCCCAAGACCCCAATGATCTCCAGAACCACCAGAACCACCAGGACCTTCAGGTCCTTCAGGAACGATGGGACCGCCATAACCACCAGAACCACCAAGACCCTCAGGACCCTCCGGACCACCAGGACCCACGGGTGCGATTGGACCCCCAAGACCCTCAGAACCGCCAGAACCACCAGGACCCTCAGGACCCTCAGGACCCACGGGACCGATGGGACCCCCATGTTCCCCAGAATCACCATGACCCTCAGGACCCCCATGATCCCCAGAACCGCCAGGACCCTCAGGACCCACGGGACCGATTGGACCCCCATGATCCCCAGAACCACCAGGACCCTCAGGACCCTCAGAACCACCAGGACCCTCAGGACCCCCATGATCCCCAGAACTACCAGGACCCTCAGAACCCACGGGACCGATGGGACCCCCATGATCCCCAGAACCGCCAGGACCCTCAGAACCACCAGGACCCTCAGGACCCCCATCATCCCCAGAACCGCCAGGACCCTCAGGACCCACGGGACCGATGGGACCCCCATGATCCCCAGAACCGCCAGGACCCTCAGAACCACCAGGACCCTCAGGACCCCCATGATCCCCAGAACCGCCAGGACCCTCAGGACCCACGGGACCGATGGGACCCCCATGATCCCCAGAACCACCAGGACCCTCAGGACCCCCATGATCCCCAGAACCGCCAGGACCCACAGGACCGATGGGACCCCCATGATCCCCAGAACCACCAGGACCCTCAGGACCCCCATGATCCCCAGAACCGCCAGGACCCTCAGGACCCACGGGACCGATGGGACCCCCATGATCCCCAGAACCGACAGGACCCTCAGGACCCTCAGAACCACCAGGACCCTCAGGACCCCCATGATCCCCAGAACCGCCAGAACCCACGGGACCGATGGGACCCCCATGATCCCCAGAACCGCCAGGACCCTCAGAACCACCAGGACCCTCAGGACCCCCATCATCCCCAGAACCGCCAGGACCCTCAGGACCCACGGGACCGATGGGACCCCCATGATCCCCAGAACCGCCAGGACCCTCAGGACCCTCAGAACCACCAGGACCCTCAGGACCCCCATGATCCCCAGAACCGCCAGGACCCACGGGACCGATGGGACCCCCATGATCCCCAGAACCGCCAGGACCCTCAGAACCACCAGGACCCTCAGGACCCCCATCATCCCCAGAACCGCCAGGACCCTCAGGACCCACGGGACCGATGGGACCCCCATGATCCCCAGAACCGCCAGGACCCTCAGAACCACCAGGACCCTCAGGACCCCCATGATCCCCAGAACCACCAGGACCCTCAGGACCCCCATGATCCCCAGAATCGCCAGGACCCTCAGGACCCACGGGATCGATGGGACCCCTATGATCCCCAGAACCACCAGGACCCTCAGGACCCCCATGATCCCCAGAACCGCCAGGACCCACAGGACCCTCAGGACCCCCATGATCCCCAGAACCACCAGGACCCTCAGGACCCACGGGACCGATGGGACCCCTATGATCCCCAGAACCACCAGGACCCTCAGGACCCCCATGATCCCCAGAACCGCCAGGACCCACAGGACCCTCAGGACCCCCATGATCCCCAGAACCGCCAGGACCCTCAGGACCCACGGGACCGATGGGACCCCCTTGATCCCCAGAACCGACAGGACCCTCAGGACCCTCAGAACCACCAGGACCCTCTATATCCCCCAGACCACCAGGCCCCATGGGACCCATGGGGCCACCAGGACCCTCTGGCCCCCCCAGACCACCAGGACCCTCAGGTCCACCAGGACCCTCTGGCCCCCCCAGACCACCATGATCCCCCAGACCAGGACCAGTGCTCTGGGGGGTCTGGCGGGTCCTGCAGCCCCCCCCTCGGGGACCTGATGGTGGGTCGAGCTGCTCAGCTCTCGGCCTCGTCGACCTGCGGCCGGAACGGACCGGAGAAGTACTGCATCATCGGATACTTGGAGGTACACACCACACACACACACACACACACATCACACACACACACACATCACACACACCACACACACATCACACACACACACACACTCACACACACACACACACACACACACACACACACACACACACATCACACACACCACACACACATCACACACACACACACACACACACACACTCACACACACACACACACACACACACACACACACACACACACACACACATCACACACACCACACACACATCACACACACCACACACACCACACACACACACCACACACACACTCACATCACACACATCACACACACACTCACACAGTGACTCATTCAGGCTGCAGGCTGCAGCAGGATCACAACTTCACAATTAAATGTTGCAGTGTGTGTGTGTGTGTGATGTGAGTGTGTGTGTGTGTGTGTGTGTGGTGTGTGTGTGTGTGTGTGTGCTTCTGGCTTCATACTGAAACGTGTCCTGATCTGTTCTCGTCTCTTTGTTACTGAACTTTTCCTCGTTCTTCAGGATCTTGATTCTCTCGTTCAGTGAAAAAAACAAAAACAAAGAATGAAAATAGTTTGTTTCAAAGGAGGTGAAACCGAAAGCAACTGGACTTAGTTATTTGTCTAGAAGACGTTTCACCTTCATCCAAGAGCAACACACTCAGACAGAGACTGGTACATCCCAAAGACACAACACCACACACCCACAAAAGCAATCTGGTGTATGCAGTCCAATGCAACGAGGAATGCAAAGACCTCTACATTGGAGACACAAAACAACCACTGCATAAACGCATGGCCCAACACAGGAGAGCTAAGTCCTTGTTGTAAAGCACTTTGTGATTTTATCTATGAAAAGTGCTATATAAATTAAACTTACTTACTTACTACTTACTTACTAACTCATCAGGCCTGGACTCTGCTGTCCATTTACATCTCAAGGAGAAAGCCCACTCCTTTGAGGACAGCAACGTCCACATCCTAGACAGAGAGGACAGATGGTTTGAAAGAGGAGTTAGGCCCAATCCCATTTCCCCCCTTGGCCCTACCACTTACCCCTACCCCTCCGTTTTGCACGTTCACGTGTCGGGGTAGGGGGAAGTGGTCGGGCTACATACCCCTCCAAGAGCCACACTCCAAACGGAGGGGTATGAAAAGTTTCCCAGAATGCATCTTGCGGCAGCCGGCAGCGGTGGCTGTAAAACGAAAAGCTGTTTTATTTCTCGCTGTAGCACTGTTATTACGTCACTCATGTGAGAAAGTAACTGTTTAGGTCCCAAATGTGCGGTTAGTTTACCCAAATGACGGCGGGTTAGAAGTTTGCTCTGACGTTTTTTGGGAGAAGTGAAGCTCCAGGAGGAGCGGCTCCTCACAGAGACAGCAGCCGGTCTGCAGAGATGCTCGGCCGGCCAAACTACGTCGTCATCCCAGGAGAGAAGGCGATCGCTGATTAACTTACCCGCAGGTTTTTAGAGGTTTACCACCGGCTGGTTAAATTATTTTTAGCATTTAAATGTTGGTCTCATTGATGAAATCTGACAATTGTGGCAGTAGCATTAGTTTATTTGAATGAAAAGTGAAGCTTCATGTGTGTATCAGACAGAGGAGCAGGCAGCGCTGCCTCTGGGCTCTGTACGTACAGAAATCACCACATTTACAGCAGTAAATAAATGTTTTACAATTAACCGATCAGCCTGCATTAAGTTTTATCTTATTTTATTAAGTTATATGGTACACGGATATTTGATTTCTGGCAAAAGCTCGCCGCATCAGCTTACGTAAAAGCCAGTGAGACTACGTGATGACGTATGTGATTGTTGAAGTGGTGTCCCAATTCGTAGGGGTTGACTTTCTACCCCTACCCCTTGTAGCTCCGTTTCAAGGGGCGAGGGGCAAGGGGTAGGGGTAAAAAAGAGAAATGGGATTGGGCCTAAAAGAAGCCATCTATGTAAAAGTAGAGAAACCATCCCTAAACAGAGGAGGAGGTCTCAGACACCACCTATCTCCAATTTACAATGCTGCCCTTTCATCCCTTCCCAGGAGATTCAACAATCTAATCTCAAAGAACAACAACTGTTCACAAATGGCAAGTGACTCCAACGACTGTCATAGGGCATTAACGAAGTCGAAACTAGAGCACTGGAAGAGAGAGTAAGGACACCACCATTGACGCCTGTGGTAAGGGTTTTGCGCCCCTAGTGGCAGGATGTGGGTATTGCAAAAGCGCCCAGAAAACCCATTCACTCCAATGTATGTGTGTTGCCCACTTGCTGCTAAATTGATGAAAACGGCCGTGTTTTTGTTTTTAGGTGTCTTGGTCATATCAAATTATACTTATAATTTGTTTATTACAAAATGTAGATTGAAACATTAAAGGTTGACTATGTAGAATTACAAGAAAAACAACAGAAAAAGAATTCCAGCAGTCGATTGCCAGACCGTTGCTAGGCAAAACGGGCCGTTGCTAGGGACTCCGCTCTGAACAGAGGACAGCAGAGGAGGAGAGCTAAGCAGGATATTTACCTTATGTTTCATTTTTACCGTCATTAACAGCATAATAAATGACTTGTAGCTTGTTACAGGGAGAGTGGAGGCTCTCTGCTTCCACACCGCTGCTGCTCAGAGCCTCAGAGCCTCAGAGCCTCCGCTGTCACTGCTCTCGTCAAGTTGGAAAAAAAAAAAAAAAAGGAGCTCCGTGGCACCGAAAGTCCGCGACGATAAACGTGTTTATGACAGATAAGACTACACAAATACACCCATCCTAACAAGTATATGATAATCCATTGATCCACCGATTGATTATTAAAAAGGCTTGGTTGGAAACAAACACATCCGACCGGGAGGAGGCAGGAAAACAGCGGAGAACTGAGCCACATGTCGGCTACAGGCAGGTACGAATGTAAACAGAACGTTGACAGAAAGTCATTGTCGAGCCCGTCAAAAAAATTAAAAATAATAATTCAGACTAAAAAAAATTTTTTTATGGAAAAGCAATACTTTCATTCTGTACCCCTCTAAAGGCCCCATGGATGTATTATTTTTGAAAAAATATAGCTTTTAATAAATATTCTACATATTCAACCTTTAATGTAGACAATTTTTTTTTTTTTTTTTACTTGCCTATGTGTTAATATTTATCTGTAAAGGATCCTCAATGATGCTATTAACGTGGGTGATCTATAAATGTCCTTAAATTATTGAAAACACCACACTGCTCATTCACCAACAATGCAGAGATGTCAGTTCTTGGGCGCTTTTGCAAAACCCATATTCCTCCACCAGGAGGCGCTTCCATTGGATCAATGCTGTCCTTACTCTCTTTTACAGAGCTCTAGTCGAAACCAACTTTCCATCAAAGACAGTCATTTAAACGACTGTTGTTGGCACTTGGAGCACAAAAGGGAACCAGTGACATCATCACCCTTGTGAACGCCCACACGAGGTTAAATAGTGAGTCTCCACACCAGATAGTTGGACCAGTCCCAGCCTGGTCAGATGCTACATGAACTGATGAAGGTGAAACGTCTTCTAGACAAAAAACTAAGTCCAGTTGCTTTCGATTTAAAACTCCTTTGAGATACTATGACCTGGACAAATGAGAATATGCACCGGCTTAAAATAGTTTGTTGTTTTGCTTCATGTTGAAGTTCTTCGACCCAGAAACAAACCTGAAGGAAAGTGACTGCAGATCAACCACCACTGACTCCTGTCTTTCACCCTCTGATATTAACCCGTTCACCTCTGATATTAACCCTTTCACCTCTAATATAGATTGATCTGTGTGTATCTCCGTCCACCAGGAGGGGCAGAAATGTTTCACATGTGACTCTCGTCTGCCGTACGATCGCTACGGCAACCCAGACAGCCACCCCGTCGAGAATATCATCTCCACCTTCGACCCCGAGAGAAAAATGAAGTGGTGGCAGTCAGAGAACGGTGAGTTGGAAAGTCACAACAGAAACTGTCCAATCAAAACTCTGTGGAATAAAACAGAATGTGAATAACACATTGTCAGACCGACGTAAAGAGGCCTGGAGGATTATATATTTAAGCAATATATCACTCCAGGCCGTGGTCTCTGCTCATTCTACCACTCTAAGGGGCGTTGTTCCCCCTTAGAGTGGTATAATGTGCATAGACCACGGCCTGGAGTGATATATAGCTTTTATAAAACGGTTACCAATAATGACAATATGAAAGAGGGATACACATCAATTTCATGTAGTTTTATTCAAGCAGAATAAAAAGCTGTTCCCAGCTGTCCAGACGTTAGCTCCAAGTAGCTCTGCATCTGGTCTCAGTCCCCTCTACCATTGTTAACCCTCTGGAGGTCAAAGTTCACCTTCAACATGTCAATTACACTACTTTACTACATTTTTAACATCGTAAAAACATCAACTGTCTTTGGCTACGGACTGCAACAGTCCGTTGTCATGGATACATGACAACAACTTCCATTCATACCAGTCATACGTGCCTGAGGCGGAGTGATAGCCTACGCTGTGATAAGGCTTTAGAATAGTAGCCGTGGTCTATGCTCATTATACCACGGTTAACAACCAATCAGATTGCTGGATTTCACCTTTCCGTTTTATAAATGTAGTAAGAACATCCATGAGCTCAATCAATGCAAGACATAATTTGATACAATTCAAGGTAAAAGTACACAGACTCCACTATTAGTACACTAGTACTAGTACATAGACTCCACTATTCTCCCTCCAGCAGAAAGTGTCATCCCAATATATTAAGTGAAGAAGTGAAGAAGCAACACTATCCCACTTAGCCTATTCTTGTCATGTCATAAGCTACAATCATTCTGGAGTTTTTCATGAAGGCCTTTAATCATCCCTGTAACCCATTCACCGTGTTGTTCTCTAACACATTCACCGTGTTGTTCTCTAACACATTCACCGTGTTGTTCTCTAACACATTCACCGTGTTGTTCTGTAACACATTCACCGTGTTGTTCTCTAACACATTCACCGTGTTGTTCTCTAACACATTCACCGTGTTGTTCTGTAACCCATTCACCGTGTTGTTCTCTAACACATTCACCGTGTTGTTCGAGGTGGCCAATCCAGAGTCGTTGTGAAGCTAAAGCTATTTCTCTTTCAACATTGTTTCTTCATCCTGGTCCTTTTAATTTATGGTGATTATGTGTCCATCATGTATATGTGCAATAGTATGTACACCATGAATGGAATAAATGGAAATGAGAGGCAGGAGGTGGTAGTGTTTTGGCTGATCAGTCTATAACACAACTACGTCTTTAATGAAGTGTCTAATATAACCATATCTTTGTTACCAGGTCTATAATATGACCATATCTTTCCTCACCTGTGCAGGAGTTCACCAGGTGAGCCTCAGGCTAGACCTAGAGACCGTGTTCCAGTTCAGCCACCTGGTCCTCACCTTCAAGGTAACACACACAAACACATTTATATACAGGTATAACACATTAATAAACAGGTTTATACACATTAATAAACAGGTTATACACATTCATACATTTGTATTCAGCTTTAAACATATAATAGTTGAAGGTGTAACAGTGACATCACCTGCCCCTGCAGAGTTTCCGTCCGGCGGCCATGTTGGTGGAGCGATCCAAGGACTTTGGACAAACTTGGAAAGTTTTTCGTTACTTCGCAGAAGATTGCACGCTTCACTTCCCGTCGGTGTCCGATGAGCCGGCCGACAGCATCGATGACGTCATCTGTGACAGCAGATACTCTGGATCAGAGCCGTCCACTGACGGAGAGGTGTGTGTGTGTGTGTGTGTGTGTGTGTGTGTGTGTGTGTGTGTGTGTACAGCTCCCCATTCTTATATGTTTCCACAAAGCGAGGGAGGGACACATCACATACTGTATATTGATTATCAGCCAATCAGACTGAATGTTGTTAAACAGCAGCTGTGAGACTGTTACCTCTTTTCCACCGAGCTGGTTCTGGTTCTGGTTCAGAGCTAGTTCCTTAGCTTAGCACCGGTTCTTGGTTCTTACTAACTGGTTCCAGACCAGCACCAACTCCTTGCTGGGCCAGAGCTAAGAACCGGTTCTTCCAGGGGCTGGCAGCAGGGTTACCATAGCAACAAGACCAGCGCTAAGATATACAGACTAGGGTTGTATATCTCCACCACTGAGGCCGATTCGATACGCATCTCGATACGCTGCCACCGATACGATACATTAACGATACACTGAAGTCGTACCAGATCGAACTGGTACGACTTCACAGGTCGGAAAAACACGAGTTACGGGTTGCCTTGAACGCACCATAACATCTTGTCAGCAGATGGAGTTAGCAGCCCCCGCCCTCGTCATGGATCTATTGGTCCTCGTTCCTACGTCACCACATTCAGGCGCATCCCTTGGCTGCACACACAGAGAGGACTGCCCCTTTATGCCGTTCTCTCTCCTCATTGGATAAAGGTTGTAGGATACAAGGAAAGTTTTCTCCTGGGCTCAGAGCAGAGCAGAGTGACTGACAGACCCGTGTTTCAGACCAAACACTGTATCACTGTAAGTGATTGCTGTCGGAACTATTTAAGACTTATATTAACACAAAAATATCACTTACTTCTGCTTTAAGTTTGTTTATCGATGTAAACACAGTTGAAGCTAACTAGCTGAGCTACAGGCGGTGGCTTACAGCAGCTAGCGCTCATATCAAAACATATCGCCGTCAAAACGTAGTTGCCGGTCGCGGGCGATCACGGCGAGTTATCGTTAATTAAAAGCCTAGTCTGTGATTCCACGTTGGGTCCGGTGTTCAACACCCGCAGGTCGGACCAGGTTTTAATGTTCTGGTCCGTTTATAACTGTAGCAGGCAAAATAAATAAATAAATAAATAAAAATAACTGTAGCAGCAGCAGAGACAGAGCAGCTCCTGGATGGGGATGAGGCTCTGACTTGGTTCCTGATCAGTGGAAAAGCAAAGTGGTTCTTTGGAGGAACCAGAGTTGAACCAGTTAAGCACCGAACTAGAACTGGAACCAGTTTGGTGGAAAAGAGGTATGTGAGACCGTGAGACTGCCTGCTGCTGTGGAGGATTCACACCTGTAGACCTGTAGAGCCGGAGGTCCCGACCCTTCAGGTTCAAGGTTCAAGAGTCTTTATTACCCCCCGACCCTTCAGGTTCAAGGTTCAAGAGTCTTTATTACCCCCCGACCCTTCAGGTTCAAGGTTCAAGAGTCTTTATTACCCCCCGACCCTTCAGGTTCAAGGTTCAAGAGTCTTTATTGTCCCCTAGGGGCAGTTTGTTTCACAGCGAGTGTAGCCGTTGTGTTTCTCACGGCCCTCTGCCCTAGGTGGGGTTCAATCCCACGATCTCCCGCTCCGGAGGCGACGATGCTAATCTCTTCGCCAAGAGGTTGACAACCACTTGGCGAGTTGGTTAGCACGTCTTTTATGGGTGGAGTGAGTGCACATCCGTTACACGAGTAGCAAACATACATACATAGCTACCACCCTCGTGGGTCGCTCCATCCCTGTGGAGCTCCTCTTCTTCCTCACACTTTAATTGCACTGATCAATGAATCAGAATCAGAATCAGAATCAGAATCAGAATGCCTTTATTTGTCATTATACTTGCGGTATAACGAAATTAGAGCCCCCCTTTCAGTGCAAAACAAGCAATACCATAAAAATACAATATAAAAACACTTCACACAAGAAACTGTTCTTGAATCTGTTTTTGACTTGATGCACCTGTAGCGCACTTTGCACAATGAGCACTTTGTGATATCTTGTGTACTTGAATATTCTGCACTTCATGTAAAACCCATGCACTTGATTACTTATTTATTTCACTTGAATACTCTACTCATTTAATTACTTAGAAACATCTTAGAGTACTTCAGGTATAGGCTTTCAAACTGTCATGTTGTTGTGTATTTATACTAATTGCCATGTTTGTCGCAGTTTGTTTGTCAAAATCCTTGTTTTATTTATTTAAGTACCCGTTGTTACCCCATTTCCCCAGAGGACTACAGATGGAAATTAGTGGCTCCACTAAATCTGGTGCAGCCATCTTTTTATTTTTCTCAATAATTAATGTCACTGCACACTGTCCTTTTTAAATAAATAAATAAAATAAAATAAATCCAAAAAAATCCCCAAAAAACATTCAACATAGGTCATTTAAAAGCCTGGTTTCTGCACGGACAAATGAATCTCTCCATCTACTGGTGAAGCCAGGATGAGTCGTCACATGTCCAGACCATAATAACAGATATCAACACATAAAGGAACAATAAACATCTTTCATTGGGTCTTTAAAACATGAAGTTGTCTTTCTTCTGTTTCTCCACCAGGTGGTGCTCAAAGCTCTAGATCCCATCTTTGGAATCCAGGACCCGTACGCACCGAAGATCCAAGGTCAGAGAATCATCCTGCCCCCTGATTGGTCGGGTCAGAGAATCCTGCCGCCTGATTGGTCGAGTCTGAAGAAGTAGATAGATAGATAGATAGATAGATAGATAGGTAGATAGGTAGATAGATAGATAGATAGATAGATAGATAGATAGATAGATAGATAGGTAGATAGGTAGATAGGTAGATAGATAGATAGATAGATAGATAGATAGATAGATAGATAGATAGATAGATAGAACGATAGAACGATAGATAGATAGAACGATAGATAGATAGATAGACAGACAGACAGACAGACAGACAGACAGACAGACAGATAGATAGATAGATAGATAGTAAGTAGATAGATAGATGATAGATAGATAGATAGATAGATAGATAGATAGACAGACAGACAGACAGACAGACAGACAGACAGACAGACAGACAGACAGACAGACAGACAGACAGACAGACAGACAGACAGACAGACAGACAGACAGACAGACAGACAGACAGACAGACAGATAGATAGATAGATAGATAGATAGATAGATAGATAGATAGATAGATAGATAGATAGATAGTACTTTATTAATCCCTTGGGAGGTTACCCTCAGGGAAACTGAGGTTCCAGCAGCAGCACAGCACTGATCATACATTAAAAAGGCACAGATAGATATAGAATATAAAAATAAATATAAAAATATAAAATATAAAGTGCAGTCAGGGCTAGAACAACAGTAATAAATACATATAAATACATCAATCCTAATCTAAATTGTTTCCCCATCCCCTCTCCCACCACCACCCCTCCCCCTCCCCCCCAGTCCAGAGTTATAGAGCTTGATAGCTCGAGGGACAAAAGAGTCCTTAAGTCTGTTAGTTTTGGTCCTGGGGAGAAGCAGCCTTCACTGATGCGGCTTCTCTGTGAGCTGATGACAGTGTGCAGAGGGTGACTGGCATCATGACGGCCAGAAGTTTGTTCAGAGTTCTCCTCTCAGTGTTTCAGATTGTGTGAAACATTGTGAAACATTGTGAAACATTGTGTCTCGTATGTTCTGGTCCTCAGATCTGATCACTGTGACCAACATCCGGGTGAACTTCTCGCGCCTCTTCACGCTGGGCGACACGCTGCTGAGCCGCAGACGGAGGAACCCTCAGGACAAGTATTACTACGCTCTGTACAACATGGTGGTGAGAGGAAGCTGCTTCTGCCACGGCCACGCCGCCCAGTGCACGCCGGTGGACGGGGGACGAGGAGATGTCTTCACGCAGCCCGGCATGGTGAGGACCGGCTCAGACTGGATCAGTCTGCTGCTCACATTTTTATTTTTTTTCTATTTAGCCTTTATTTAAAGGTACAGTATGTAAGAATGTGGCCAAAAACGGTTACTGCAGTCAAAATCAAAACACAGTGATCTGTTTTTTCCTCCCAGCCGTAGCAGCAGCTCAGTGGACCAGACTGAGGCTGAAACGCCACTGACGCTGCATGACTGTGAGAGAGCGCTAGGTGGCGCCACATGTTAACACCTAAATTCAAAACATAAACATGATTTGCAGTCTGCAAAAAAAGATTTTTAATGTGAATACTCTGGCTGTACTATTGTTGTTGGTGAGTTCATCATGTTATATGAACATTATTCCTGAGTCTCTGTGACATATTAGGAGGATTTTACGGCCAGTTGCTTTACATTTCTTACATACTGTACCTTTAACCAGATAAAAAGACCCGTTGAGATCGAGATCTCATTTTCAAGGGCGACCTGGCCAAGAGGGCAGCAGCACACGTCGTCAACAATACCATAAAATACAAAATACATTACAATATTACATTATAATAAATAGGGCCATAGTACAATAGAGGTTAAAACAAAAGTGCAAGGAGCAAGGTTGTCATGGTGACAAGGTTGGTCAGCAAAGGCACCGCTCAATTGATTTTTGTTGTCGGACCTTTAAGAAGTGACAAAAAACATTAAAAGAAACGAGTTCAGACAATTTCAGTTCAGCCTGGAGGTTGTTCCATGTTGATGGAGCGGCGAAACTAAACGCTTTCTTCCCTAATTCAGTCCGCACTCGAGGAATGTTCAAACAATAAATATCACTGGACCTTAAAGGATAATTTCCGTTTTTTACAACCGGGACCTTATTTCTAGCATCAAATACGATCATTTTACTCACCCAGATAACTTTGGTGTCATTTGGAGTTGTTTTGACGAAATTAGCCCCAGTGGAGCGGCGCGTATATCCGTATGATGCAAGAACACGGGGCAGCGCAATGCAGCCTCTAAAGAACACATTATCCGCCGCAAAACTCGTTCATTTCGCCAATATTTTGTTATGATACACTAGTGCTATTCCCCTCTGAGTCCGGGGTGGCATGTTATCAACATCTGGGGTCTGTAGGTTGACCTACTACCCTCTGACCTGGATGATGTCATCTCCGACCGTGGTGCGGCGCGGCTTGTTGCTACCGCTAATGCTATGGTCCGTTTCTGCGTGTTCCACAGGCTTCCTCTCCTCAACCTGGACTCACTAAAGCTCCGGCTAGTTGAGATAAAAATGGACCCGAATGCAGAAGCAGAATGATTATTATCAGAATGAGTCGCGCGGCGCTCAGAGATGACATCATCCAGGTCAGAGGTCAGTAGGTCAACCTACAGACCCCGGATGTTGATAACAGCTAACCCCGGACTCAGAGGGGAATAGCACTAGCCTATCAGAACTAAATATTGGTGAAATGAAGGAGTTTCTCTGCAGATAATGTGTTATTTAGACCCTGTAGACTCCATTATACGGATATACGCGCCTCTCCACTGGGGCTCATTTCGTCAAAACAACTCCAGATGACACCAAAGTTATCTGGGTGAGGAAATTATCGTATTCTATGCTAGAAATAAGGTCCAGGTTGTAAAAAACGGTAATTATCCTTTAAGGCGAACCGATCCCATCACATAAACCCTTGAGGTAAACGTGTCCTCTGCCCCTCAGGTTCACGGCCGTTGTGTTTGTCAGCACAACACGGTCGGACACAACTGTGAGCGGTGTCGGGACTTTCACCACGACTCCCCCTGGAGGCCGGGAGGAGGAACAGCCGACGTCTGCAGGAGTAAAACTCTTCATTATATTAAATATTTTATTTATTGTATTTTTTATCTGACTCATCTCCATAACATGCAGTCGATGTTGTTTAACCTCCCGGTCCTCCTTCTCCTTCCCTCAGGATGTAACTGCCACGGACACTCGGACTCGTGTCACTTTGACGCCGCTCGCTTCGACGCCACCGGCGGCGTGAGCGGCGGCGTGTGTGACGACTGTCGCCATGACAGGGCGGGGCCTCAGTGTGAACGCTGTCGACCGTTTCTCTACCAGGACCCACAGCAAGCGGCCGACGACGCACAGGCCTGCATACGTACGTGTTACTGGAACTCGGGGTTAGGGCCCAGATTCTTCAAAACTAAACATTCTAATTAAATATGTCTATAACATAGGTTAATTGTGCAAAATAAACACTCATACAAAGTGTTTTTTAAATAGCTAACACTATTGATTATTGTGCTTCACTGTTAAACAGGGCTCCAGACTGCCCCTAAATGGGGGTGTTTTGCCCCTAAAATTTGGGACAGTGCAATTAAATGTTTCATCTACTTGTGCACATGTGCAACCAGTGAATTTGCCTTTTTGTCTTTTGTTTTGTAACGCTGGTGAAACATGAAAGGAGAAACTCAAAAAAATCTGATGTTTGTAATTACAGGTGGCAGGTCAGTGTGTGTGAGTATTGTGAATTGGCCCTGCAAATCAATTTACAAGTGTGTGCCCCTAAATTTCCTGCTTGCTCTCCTAAAAGTTTAAGTTAGGGGCCACTGTGCTCCTAGTGAAAACTGTTAGTCTGGAGCTGCTGTTAAAACAAAGCAAAGTTACTGGTACTGGTAGCTACTCTGGTTGAGAAGCATCGTCTGCTACTTGTGTCGTCCCCAGAAAAGCAGAGTAGCATGTGAAATTGATGCCGTTGCCCAGTCAGCTAATGCCCCCTAGTCTCCCTGCTCCTCTCACCCACACACAGCCCCCCCCCCCCCCCCCCCCCCCCCCTCACAGCTCCACCTAGTGGTCAGAGTCGTACATGCAACATACTAGCAGCAGCAAATCTCTTTGCTCCGTAGGTGGGTCTAGAAACGAGCCACAGGAACTTTTTGAGTCTCCAACACCGTTTGTGTTGACCAATCACAGAGCTCTATCTGTTTAGAGAGTCATTGGGCGGCTTAACGCCATGACGACATACATTTTAATTGGCTTGTCAGGCTAACGTCATCCTGCTCTTTGCTCTGATTGGTCGTAGCGCTACCCTATTGGTGCAGAGGCAGTTTGAAAGGATTGAGCCGAGGTCTCGTTGCCAGACTAGACATGTTAGTGATGTAGTCTGGTGCGTCAGGCTGGGAAAATAATAGAAATTAAAAAAATTTAAAATTCGAGCATTGCCCACTGGCCCTGCTGGAACTGAACATGAGTCCAAACGGACCGACTGACGGTTTCCATGGTTCCACGGTTTCATCGTCATGACGTCGTGTGATGTGATGCGATGATGATGCAGCTGCTTCTTCCTGTTTTTCAGCATGTGACTGTGACGCGGCCGGTTCCCATGGCGACGGCCTCTGCGACGCTGTGACCGGTCAGTGTCGGTGTAAAGACAACGTGGGGGGTCAACGCTGCGACCGCTGCAAACACGGCTTCTTCGGTCTGAGACCGGACGACCCCGCCGGTTGTCAAGGTAACAACAACCTCCATTTCATTTAAAGGCCCATATGGCATGAGAAATGTGATTGTGGTTATTTTGTGGTGCTTGGGGGGGGTCTCTGGGCCACGTATATAGATGATATAGATGTATATAGATAGACGTATATACTGCCCCATGCATCAAACTGGTCATAAACGGAGAAACACACACCGCCCATTTGTAGGAACTGTCTCTTTAAGACGAGCAGATAGCACTTCCTCCTTTCTGTGATGTCACACACAAGGTAACTCCGCCCACCGTGACCAGTTTTCTTTTTTCAATTTCTATGAATGCAGCTTAGGTTTCAGTTACTTGCCTGTGATTGGCCCGACCACATGCCACTCAAAAACAGTGAGCCAATCAGAGGAGAGGTTCTCATTCTCTCTTCTGATTGGCCAAATGTGTTGTAGTGGGTAAACTGCTGTTACCTAGCAACCAGTGGTGTAGTCTAATGTGTTGTAGTGGGTAAACTGCTGTTACCTAGCAACCAGCGGTGTAGTCTAATGTGTTGTAGTGGGTAAACTGCTGTTACCTAGCAACCAGCGGTGTAGTCTAATGTGTTGTAGTGGGTAAACTGCTGTTACCTAGCAACCAGTGGTGTAGTCTAATGTGTTGTAGTGGGTAAACTGCTGTTACCTAGCAACCAGCGGTGTAGTCTAATGTGTTGTAGTGGGTAAACTGCTGTTACCTAGCAACCAGCGGTGTAGTCTAATGTGTTGTAGTGGGTAAACTGCTGTTACCTAGCAACCAGCGGTGTAGTCTAATGTGTTGTAGTGGGTAAACTGCTGTTACCTAGCAACCAGTGGTGTAGTCTAGTGTTTTGTAGTGGGTAAACTGCTGTTACCTAGCAACCAGCGGTGTAGTCTAGTGTTTTGTAGTGGGTAAACTGCTGTTACCTAGCAACCAGCGGTGTAGTCTAATGTGTTGTAGTGGGTAAACTGCTGTTACCTAGCAACCAGCGGTGTAGTCTAGTGTTTTGTAGTGGGTAAACTGCTGTTACCTAGCAACCAGTGGTGTAGTCTAATGTGTTGTAGTGGGTAAACTGCTGTTACCTAGCAACCAGCGGTGTAGTCTAGTGTTTTGTAGTGGGTAAACTGCTGTTACCTAGCAACCAGTGGTGTAGTCTAGTGTTTTGTAGTGGGTAAACTGCTGTTACCTAGCAACCAGCGGTGTAGTCTAGTGTTTTGTAGTGGGTAAACTGCTGTTACCTAGCAACCAGCGGTGTAGTCTAAAGGCCCATTTATGCTCAACGTTAAATACGCATACGGATACGGACGGAGCCTTTCGTCCGTACTCTGCGTTCATTTCGTCCGTTTTTCGTCCGTTTCCACAAAGCTTACGGATACGCACCAAACGGAGCAGTACCACCGGAAACCGTGGGGGCGCTGTTGCTGTCACTACCCGATACGGAGCCTAGAGCCAGTGTGAGACAGAAGAAGAAGAAGACACGACAGCTGAATGAGAGAAAAAAAATTCTCCTCCTCCAGCTGTGATTAATTTAACGGCCTTACCGACCACCGCATCACATAACGAGTCCGTTTCTTCTTTTATTATGTACATTATCAAGATCGCCTCCGTAGTCGCCATGTTTGTTGTCATAAACTTTTGACTCTGAGCTGCCCCCTAGTGGATGTGTTGGATAACATCCATGCCAACGTTAAGGACGCATGGAAGTATGTGAGCAGTGACGGTAACAACGTTTGAAACGGACGCATACAATTACGTCCGTACGTGGAGCATAAATGAGCCTTAATGTGTTGTAGTGGGTAAACTGCTGTTACCTAGCAACCAGCGGTGTAGTCTAGTGTTTTGTAGTGGGTAAACTGCTGTTACCTAGCAACCAGTGGTGTAGTCTAATGTGTTGTAGTGGGTAAACTGCTGTTACCTAGCAACCAGCGGTGTAGTCTAGTGTTTTGTAGTGGGTAAACTGCTGTTACCTAGCAACCAGCGGTGTAGTCTAGTGTTTTGTAGTGGGTAAACTGCTGTTACCTAGCAACCAGCGGTGTAGTCTAATGTGTTGTAGTGGGTAAACTGCTGTTACCTAGCAACCAGCGGTGTAGTCTAGTGTTTTGTAGTGGGTAAACTGCTGTTACCTAGCAACCAGCGGTGTAGTCTAATGTGTTGTAGTGGGTAAACTGCTGTTACCTAGCAACCAGCTGGTGTAGTCTAATGTGTTGTAGTGGGTAAACTGCTGTTACCTAGCAACCAGCGGTGTAGTCTAATGTGTTGTAGTGGGTAAACTGCTGTTACCTAGCAACCAGCGGTGTAGTCTAGTGTTTTGTAGTGGGTAAACTGCTGTTACCTAGCAACCAGCGGTGTAGTCTAGTGTTTTGTAGTGGGTAAACTGCTGTTACCTAGCAACCAGCGGTGTAGTCTAGTGTTTTGTAGTGGGTAAACTGCTGTTACCTAGCAACCAGCGGTGTAGTCTAGTGTTTTGTAGTGGGTAAACTGCTGTTACCTAGCAACCAGTGGTGTAGTCTAATGTGTTGTAGTGGGTAAACTGCTTTCTAGGTGGTAAACTGTTCATACTTGTATCACATAGACGCTGCTTCTCTAACTGTTTTATATCAAGGACCCAAAACTGACACAAACTAGACCACGGACCCCCATTGGACAAAACACCAGAAATACACAAACTATCAATGTACGTTTAAATTAGGCGTAGCTACATTTTTGAAAGATTATAGAGAAATTTCTGGAAAAAAAAAGTGGTAGGCTACAATTTCTCCAAAAAAAGTTGAAACATTTCTAGAAAACACTGGTAAAAATTCTCACCAAAAAATAAACAAAAAGTTTAAAAATTTTAGAAAAAAGTGGTACTTTTTTTTTCTTTTGAAAAATCTGGTAAAATTTCTCAGAAAAAGTGTTAAAGGGACAACGAGGAGTTTGTATTTGGTTATAAAAAAGTCTCACATTAATGTGGATGAATGCCTGCTAGAGCTCCAGAAAGAGGCAACAGAAAGGGGCAGTAGAAACGATATGAAGAAGATCACAGGTCAAAACCAATGATACATCTTGTTAGGGAAATAAACCCAGAGAAAAGTGCACAGCATGAGCCTTTAAAAGAACTTTTCTTCAATGATGCCTCATGTGTGTGTGTGTGTGTGTGTGTGTGTGTGTGTGTCAGCCTGCAGGTGTCACGCCGTGGGAAGCGTCGGGTCGTGTGATCAGCAGACAGGAAGTTGTGAGTGTGTCGGTCTGGCCAGCGGGCCGTTGTGCGACCGCTGTGTGGTGAGTTAGTGTGTTGTTGTGTTGTGTTGTGTTGTTGTGTTGTGTTGTGTTGTGTTGTTGTGTTGTGTGACCTCTACTGACCTCTGGTGGAGGAAACAAGAACAAGAAACTTAAAGTCACAGAGAAAAACCCACAGAAACTAAACTGTGTGTGTGTGTGTGTGTGTGTGTGTGTGTGTGTGTGTGTGTGTGTGTGTGTGTGTGTGTGTGTTCAGACAGGGTTCTGGGGTCTAGGAGACTCAGCGTCCAGATGTTCAGCCTGTGACTGTGACGAGGGCGGAGCTCACAGCAGCACGTATGTCTCTGGTTGCCATGGCAGCAGTCAGTTAAAACTACACACTGTGGCGTTCACCTGTGACCTTTGACCTCCAACACTTCAGTTATTGTTGCTACTAGGGTCAACGTTAGGTCATAATTTATGTTTTTATTTAATGTTTGTGTCACAGCAGAAGAATTCTATTCTATTCTATCAAACACATGAACTGATCGAGCTGATCAAAGCGGTCAAAGCGATTGTGGTATATTTTGATGACCACTCTGACACGTCTTCTTTGCAGATGGTAAAAAATGGTTTATTACAAAAAAAATACAGTGTCAAAAAGCCGAATCTTTGAGAAGTCTCCAGAGCCAAATATGAGACCTCTGGGTCTTAGCCAAAAGTCCTGACCTTATATAGTATGTTCTCTAAAACTCCACCTCTCTAAACAGAAGGAATGATTATTTAATCAATAAGAGTCAGCTGCCACACTGAGTGGTACAGTAGCTGACGTCATCAGCTACTTTGGACCTCCTTTTCAGACAATGGTAGTTTATGTACCTTGAACTGTTTATCTGTAACTGTCATGCAGTCAAGGCTCAGTAGTAGGTGTCCAGCATGTGTGATAACGTCCGCCCTCACAATTAACCCTCAGGGTAAATTACTTAACATATTAGGAGGTAGAAAATACACTACACGATGAAACCGATCAGTTAGTCGAGTCGCTGCAGAAACGTCTTCTGGTCTTCTGTCTCCTCAGCTGTTCTCCAGAAGACGGACGATGTCCCTGTCGACCCAACATGATTGGTCGGCGCTGCTCTGACCCCGCCCCCGGGTACTTCCTGCCTCATCTGGACTACTTCCTGTACGAGGCGGAGCTCGCCGCGCCGCTGCAACAACACAACAACACAACTACACAACAACACTACAACCCAACAACACAACACTACAAAACTACAACAGCCGCTCCGCTGGACCGAGACGAGGACGAGGACAGTTCTCCTCTCACCGAGACACCTTCATCTGCTTCTCTGGTGAGTTACAGTACAACAACACAATACTACAACACTACAATACAACACTACAACACTACAACACTACAACACTACAACACAACAACAGTACAACAACACAACAGTACTTCACTTCCCCGGTTTTAATCAGGTTTTTTAACCTGTTTTTTGATCAAATTGGGGGTAGCTATGGTGTTTACATGAACTTAGAGAAACCCTGTTATTCAGTTTCCCTGTATACATGATAAATACATGATAAATACAGTATCTCGGTTTCTGATTACTGCGTATAGCCTATGCGTGTTGTTTACAACAGGAAGCGCAACTACCAGGAAATATGTAGGTCAGAAAATTTACAAATTAAAAATGCTGCCATGTTATATAAGAAAATTTAATGCAGACTGATCGGTTCATTGTAAAACATGCATTTATTGATGTAAAAGTGGTGATTTCTGTACACCAATAGGCGACAGAGCCCCGAGGCAGCACTGCTCTGTCCAAATGAAACTAACTAACAATACACACAGGAAGCTTCACTTTACATTCAGACTAACTAATGCTACTGATACAGCTGTTAGATTTCATCACTGAGACCAACATTTATCTCCTAGAAATACTTTAACCAGCCGGTGGTAAACCTCTAAAAACCTGTGGGTAAGTTAATTAGCGATGGTTTTCTCCCCCGGGATGACGACGGAGGTTGGCCGGCCGAGCAGCTCTGCAGACCGGCTGCTGTCTCTGTGATGTCCCGGTCGCTGCAGAGCTTCACTTCTCTGAAAAACATCGGAGCAAACTTCTAAACAGCCGTCGTTTGGATCAACCGACCGCACACTGGGGACCTAAACAGCTACTTCCTCGCATGAAAACATATTAAAACTTAATAGTCTCCTCGTTGCTCCAGAAAAGCGTTCTCGTTGTCGCCGCCATTTTGTTACGTAACGTATCTATGGTAACGGTTACGTCAGCTGGCTGAGCAGCTTTCAGATATCGGGGTAACGTTACGGTGTTAACACGCTCCAGTATCCTGGTTTCTCTCTGAGTTCTCCATGAGCTTATCCCAATTTCTGGGATCGGGAATCAGGGTACTGAAGTACATGTAAACGCAGTCACTGTCTTTACATGCAGTATTCCTGTGTATTTCCAGTTGAAGCCAGTAGTATTACCACAGTGTGAGAAGTACTACAGGGAACGAGGCTTCGTATTGCAGTATTACTGTGTCTTTACATGCAGTATTCCTGTGTATTTCCAGTTGAAGCCAGTAGTATTACCACAGTGTGAGAAGTACTACAGGGAACGAGGCTTCGACTTCGACTTCTCTAACGGACGAATCGTTCTGGTTCGAAGGACTCGTCGGTCTGCCCGGCAACGGAGACGGAGACAGGGGCAGGTGAGACGAATGAGTGAATGAATGAATGAAGGAATGAAGGAATGAAGGAATTAATATTATTTATTTCGGTATAGGCTTATATAACTGAAAGGGTGTAGGTTGAAGCCAAAGCTTATATACCCCGACCCCTTTTACCTTAAAAAAAAAAAAAAAAAAATGATACGCATTAATACAAAAGGATCAGATCGCAGACATTTGAAAGTACTCTTACATTTCTGATCACAACAAAATAAAGAATTGTACACAGCGCATAACCCAAAATAGTACAAAATCATTTAACTTAATTTTCCATACTGTAACGAGAAATTATGTTGTTCTTCTAAAGTCTTTTAAAGCTGACTAGAGTACAGCAGAATTTAATATTTTCAGGACAATTATTCCAGATGTTAACCGCTCTAACAGAAAGACAGGGATTTTTTACAGTAGTTCGAGTCTTTGGTTTCTCAGATAATAGTGGTCTTGTTTTCTATGTGTTGAGCCAATCAGCTTGTTGTCTTTGCGTTGAGCAGCAGAGCAGCATTCCTCTGTTCCCGGGTCAGCCGCTGCAGCTCGTTCCCCGCCAGCGGACGCCCGGTCGGCCAATCAGCTGGACCGGCCTGGGATTGGTCAGAGCGCTGACGGGGGCGGGGCTTCGCTTCACCGTCGACAATCTGCCGTCGTCGATGGAATACCAGCTGCTGATTCGCTACGAGCCAGAGGTGAATTCATCCATTCACTTCCTCTTCTGCTGCTTCATAAAGTCTTAGTTGCTGTGTTTAACCCTTCCTCTCTAGACACCGTCTGATTGGTCGGTTTCAGTCGGCCGTGTTTAACCCTATAACCCTTCGTCTCTAGACGCCGTCTGATTGGTCGGCTTCAGTCGGCCGTGTTTAACCCTTAACCCTTTGTCTCTAGACGCCGTCTGATTGGTCGGCTTCAGTCGGCCGTGTTTAACCCTTAACCCTTCATCTCTAGACTCCGTCTGATTGGTCGGCTTCAGTCGGCCGTGTTTAACCCTTAACCCTTTGTCTCTAGACTCCGTCTGATTGGTCGGCTTCAGTCAGCATCATCACGCTGTCGCCGGGCGACGGCGGCTGCTCCCAGAACCCGACAGGAAGTTTCACCGTGGTTCTTTCTGGACGCTCCAGGTGAGACCATGTCTGTTTACTTCTGTCTTACATCTGTTTGTTGTTGTTGTTTTGTAACCAACTGTCTGTTTGTTTGTTTGTTTGTTTGTTTGTTTGCTTGTTTGTTTGTTTGTTTGTTTGCTTGTAGATCTCAGGTTCTGGACTCTGTTGTGTGTCTGAACGCAGGCGGTCGGTACTTTGTGGACATCGTCTTTAACAAACAGCCGGGACCCGATGGGTCTTCATACATCCTGGTCGACTCGGTGAGGAGAGGGTTAACTCTAACCCATATTAACCCTAACCTAACCTAACCTAACCCTAAGACTTCTTATTCTCACATGAAACTCGTTCTGACTCGTTTACTAAACTCCTCCCACTCACAGCAACAGTCCAGTCCAGATGGATGTGAGGGTCTAAGGTCAGAGGATGTTGTTATGATGGGATGTAAAGCCCTTTGAGACAAACTGGTGGTAAAAACGGGCTATACTAATAAAACTGCCTTGCCTTGTTGATGACTAACATCTGGTTCTGCAGATGGGTCTGATTCCCAGAATCGAGTCGGTCCAGAACTTCTGTTCCCAGAGCGACCTCGACTCGTTCCGTCACTTCCGCTGCGTGGGATTGGCCGCTGAGGTCGACTCGCCGGAGTCGCTGCCGGAGAACTGCGAGGAACTCATCAAGAGTCTGTCGGCAAAACTTCACAACGGAGCCGTCGGTGAGTTCAGCACATCGAGACTCAGACACAAAAAGACAAGTTGTGTGCAACAACTTATCCCGCTGCTTTTAAGCCTCTTGACATGAACAGACACCAGAAACATCACCATAGCAACTGGCATCTAGTCTCAATTAACTGTGTAAACCAACATTGATGTTAGTTTCTTGTTTTGTTTTTTTTATAATAGTTGTCAGTTGTCAAGTGCAAGTTTTTTTCCCTCTAGAATTAATGAATGGCATGATAACACTCCTAATGCACTTGTTTAATTGTATATTCTTTGTTTTTTGTTTTTTTTTAACTTTTATAACACAAGACAGATTTTAGTTTTATACATTCATTAGTGTCTGTTGTACCGAAACCGTACCGAACCGTGACTTGTGTGTACCGTCACACCCCTGAAGGTCACACGTCCTTCACAGGACTTCCTGTTTCAGAACGTTTCCTGTTTCAGTTTGCAGGTGCAACGTCGTCGGCGCTCTCGGGCCGTCGTGCAGTAAACTGGGCGGAGTCTGTGAATGTAAACCCAACGTGATTGGCCGTTGCTGTGACGCCTGTGCACCAATGACGTTTGGTTTTGGAGCCGACGGCTGCAAACGTAAGAAACTCACATTCACACAAGAAGAATATTTATCTATCTCTCTATTGTATGTAAAGATGGCCGACATGTCTTCACTTCCTCTCCACTGTCTGGCCATCGGGGGCGTTTACGTCTCGTTGTCACTCTGTGATGTCACACTGCAAAAACTCAAAATCTTACCAAGAATATTTGTCTTATTTCTAGTCAATATGTCATTTCTAGTCTCATTTTACTTAAAATAAGACTCATCACATTAAAAAGCACAAAAAACTTGCTTTCACTGGCAGATTTTTCTACTTATTTCAAGTGAAAATTAGTTTGAAACAAGTGAAAATGATCTAAAAACAAGTTCATTTTTAGGTGATGAGTCTTATTTTAAGTGGAACGAGATTAGTTTTGACTAGAAATGAGACATTTTGACAAGAAATAAGACAAATATTCTTGGAAAGATTTTGAGTTTTTGCAGTGCACCCTGTGATGTCACTGTGATGTCACTGTGATGTCACTGTGATGTCACTCTGACTCCTCCTCAGCCTGTGAGTGCGACGGCCGCGGCTCGGTGGCGGCGCTGTGCGACCAGGTCAGAGGTCAGTGTGCGTGCAGCCGCCACGTGACCGGGCGCCGCTGCGACCGCTGCCAGACGGGATTCTGGGAGTTTCCTCTCTGTCGAGCCTGTGACTGTAACGGACTCTCAGAGGCTTGTGACCAAAACACTGGAGAGTGTTTGAACTGTCGAGAGCACAGCACCGGACCGCACTGTGACAGGTACAACACACACACACACACACAGCACCGGACCACACTGTGACAGGTACAACACACACACACACACACACACACACACGCACACACACACACACACACACACACACACACACACACACACACACACACACACACACACACACACACACACTGTGACAGGTTTATACAACACACACACACAGCACCGGACCACACTGTAGCGGACCCTTGGTTCCATACAGGTGCAGAAGTTTATTGCCGTCAGTGTAGCACCGTGAAAACTATGAAATAGAGAAATATACAAAAAAAACACAAGAAGAAAAAGTTTAACACATTAAACACTTCACTTAGAATTTCCCAACACAGATTCAAAATGCACCAAACTTATCAGCATCCAAAAAACAAACAAAAAAAACTACATTTTATTAAACCATTACAATATCACTAAAACCTGATTAAGGAATTAAAATATAATGTGAGCGGCATCACCCAAAACAAGAAATAAAACAAGACATCAAAAATAAAGTAATAGCCCAAAATTGACATACCTTGTTCCACAAACCAAGGGAGCTAATGCAGGATGGAGGGTGCTGTCTCTAATGTCTTTCTCCTAATAACAATAAAACAAGACCAAACTATGAGGAGACCCGCACCAACACAAAGATTGTAAATAATTCTCCAAAGAAACTCACTCAAAGTGCCACGAACATGGTCGTAACAAAAGGCCAGCAGCACAAACAGCCAGACGAGAACAAAGGAAGGGAAGATGGAGATGCAGACAGCTGAGCACATAGACACACAGGAGCAGCTGAAGGTGACTAGAGGCCTGTACTGCGAAGGAGGCTCAACATGGCCAGGCTTTGTGTTCATCTTCCAGCTCAACAAAACCTCAAGTCCCGGCCGGGTTAACACGGTACTACGAAGCTGGTTATCAACTTGGTTTGTTAAGTCCGGCTCTCAGCTTTATGATCTGTGCGCGTTCACATCAAAGGGTGTTTGGCGTCATATGATTCAACTTCTGCACGAAATTGATCCACAACGGGCTGATTTCAGCCCAGAGGAGTGCAATTGTTTTAATGGAGAGAGTATGAGCGATATAAAAAAAAAAAGCACAATCGCAGCCTGAAGCAACAGTGTTGCTGCTAATACAACAAGAGAGGAGGTTGCCTTTTATTTCTGACAGGTCTGCGCTACTTTTAAATATGAAGCTTTATCCATTTAAACTAAATAAACTAGAGCAACATCAACTGTCATTTTAAATTGTGTTTTATATTGTTATATTTCACTGATCGCAATTATAACGCGAGTGTGTGTTTTATTGGAAGCGAGGCTGGATAGTGAGGTTTTTTTTTAGGTGCTGTAGCTACACGCAAATCTCATAAACAAAGACCTTTTTAAATGTGAAAACAGCGGATACTTATTCAAGATTTGCGTTTGGGCAACACTGAAATATAACAGGCGACACATCGGAATTAATTTATTCATGGCCACATTAAGTGAAATTATTAACTTTACAGATTATCCATCTGATTATCTGTCCTGCTGCGAGCGAACAACTTCTATCAGTCGTGACTAAGTGTATATAAAAGTAAAATATAGACTATAGCCTAATATATAATGAGAGGGTGAGGAGAACATCCGTAGGCGGAGACAACTCTCAGCGGAGACGCTCAGAGAGAAAGTCAACAGCAGCGAATCAAACGCTCCGTTCTGATCCAGCTCCACTGGACTTTCAAAGTAAAGGTGACGCAGCTGAAAATGAGTTAAATAGTGAAACAGCGGCGCTTTTATAGCCGGTTTTATGATTAAACTCTGAACATAACCTGGTCGGGACCAGGTTATGAGCTAAGCATCAGTTACCATGGTGATCTAGCCGGGTTAAAAGAGAGCCACCTTTGTAGTACAGGAGAGCCTGGCTTTAGACTCTACATACCTCGCTGACCCACTAAACTGGCTTCGCAGTAAGGTCTCCTCCCTTTTATACGCCGCTCACCGGCCACTAGATGGCAGTAGTTCACTGGTATTTACACACACACACACACACACACACACTGAATGTTCATCTTCTTTTATGGCCTTGTGACCTTATGACCTTGTTCTCATGAAGCTTTCATGGTGCTGATGCAGGTGTGTGGAGGGTTACCATGGTAACCCCGCCTCCAGACAGCCCTGTCAGCCGTGCTCGTGTCCAGACGTTCAGGGGAGCGGCCGGTTCTTCGCCACTTCCTGTCACAACGACCCACAATCCTCTGGTTTCACCTGCAGCTGCAGGACGGGCCACACAGGTACAAACCTCCGCTGACTTCCTGTTGTGGTATATTTAGATGTTGATGCTGATGAAAAGATGACCACTCTGACACGTCTTCTTTGTAAATGGTAAAGATAGATAGATAGATAGATAGATAGATAGATAGACAGACAGACAGACAGACAGACAGACAGACAGACAGACAGACAGACAGACAGACAGACAGACAGACAGATAGATAGATAGATAGACTTTATTGATCCCAAGCTGGGAAATGACAGTGCAGCAGCAGCATTACACAGACACACAGTGACGATAACAACATATAGTATAAGAATATAAAGAATAAGAATATAAAGAACAAACTATACATAATAAAATAGAAATAGCAAATAAAATAAAATGTGATGTACAAAAGTATATACAACAACAAATTGGCAGCAGTGACTTTAGTGCAAAGTAGAAAATGTGCAATGTGTGTTACTGTATGTAGAAAACTGAAGTGCATAGGGACTGTAAGTTGTAACCAGAGTTTTTCAGCTGTTATTATACAGTGTGATGGCATGTGGCAGGAAAGATTTTATTACAAAAAAGATGTAGTGTCAAAAAGCCGAATCCTCGAGAAGCCTCTGGAGCCAAATATGAGACCTCTCTCTCTTGGCCGAAGGTCCAAACCTTATATAAGTTTCTAAAACTCCACCTCTCTAAACAGAACAATGTAAGACAACAATACCTAACATCACCATCTTGACCAGTCAGTTACCTTTAGGCTAACGTAAACATACATGAAACAAACCAAATACAGGTATACAGGAGAAGTGACGTAACCTCTGGTATATACAGTTTAGCCTTCAGTCCGAACAAAGCCTTTGGTCATGTGATACCGGTCATTTACCTTCAGGCAAATAAAGAATTAACACAGCTGGAGATGAAAAACAATTCTAAAGATAAAAGTCAAGAATTTAAAGTGGATTATGTACTAAACACAAAAGTCCCTCAGGGTAAATTACTTAGCATATTAGGAGGTAGAAAATACACTATAGTGGCGCGGATTAGCTAAACAATCGTTCACTTTGTGATAAAAGCATGAAATTTGGTGGATGTGTTGGTGAATATGTTTCAAACAAATCTGGATATTGGGCCACCTCCAAAGCGCCCCATAGTGGCCGTGGCAGCCATTTCTTATGCGAATAAATGAATGATGAATATAAACTGCCCTTTTAATAATACCAGCTGGTGATGGATTAGCTCAATGAATCACAAGAATTGTTTATTTTGTGACAGAAGCACAACATTTGGTGGAAACATGGTTTTTAAGGACCCTTAAGATGTCTACTTAAGATTTTTGCTTGTTGCCCGGGTCAACTAATGTCCCATGGGGGTTTTTTCGGTGGCCATTTTGAATTTATGTCCGCACGAATGGCGAAAAGGCCAATTTTCATAACTCCTAAATCAGACATCATACAAAGACAAATGAACACACTTTTTCCAATAATTATGACACTATAATACATAGTTGGTATTATTAAAAGGGCAGTTTTTATTCATCATTCATTTATTCGCATAACAAATGGCTGCCACGGCCACTAGGGGGCGCTTTGGAGGTGGCCCAATATCCAGATCTGTCTGAAACATATTCACCAACACATGTTTTTATCACAAAGTGAACGATTGTTCAGCTAATCCGCCCCACTACTACACTGTCCAGGGTTCAGGTCAGGGGCCAGCGTCTGAGATGAATTATGGTCTGTTGCAGGCCCACGCTGTGACAGATGCAGCCCAGGTTTCTATGGCGACCTGACGGAGCTCGGCGCCGGCTGTGAGCCGTGTCCCTGCAACAACAACATCGACCCTGACGACCGCAACGCCTGCGACGTCCAGACGGGCGAATGTCTCCGCTGCCGCCACAACACGACGGGGCCGCGCTGCCAGAGCTGCAAACCTGGTTACTACGGCAACGCCCTGGCCCAAGACTGCAAAGGTACAGATACACGTTGTCAAGCAGCACAGTTACATACATAGTACATTTACATACATAGTACATACGACAGGCAAACAAGACAAACTCTGACAGGGACAGAAGTGATCCCAGTCGAGATCAGATGATGACATCAGATACATCACAGGTGTCAATCAACCAATTTGTTTATTTCGGGCATGTCAATTTACATCATCATCATCACACTTCATCTTCAATAATACAATACACATGGCCGACAGGGAAAGTGGGAGAAGCTTTTTGCTTTTTTACATTTTGACATAACATTATTTTACTTATGACAGGTGTCACACATAGTGGTGAATCACAACATGGTTGAATGTGTGTGTGTGTGTGTGTGTAAAGGCTCTTTGTTTCTATGAATGCATGAACTGACTACTTGGTGTTAACCTCAGAATGCTCGTGTGACCGACGCGGCACGGCGGTGACGCTGTGTCCTCTGGGAAGTCCGTGTTTCTGTGATGCGACGACGGGACAGTGTCCGTGCCGGAGCGGCGGCGCCGGCGTCCTCTGTGACGAGTGTGAGGACGGATACTGGAATCTGGACGGACCGTCGGGATGTCAGCCCTGCAGCTGCGACGCCGCGAACTCGCTGTCCAACGTCTGCAACAAGGCAAGACCCGAGTGTTTTAGTGATTGTTTTCAGTGTTTTCAGTGGATTCCTGTGAACACACACATTTCTTTTTATTCTTTTTTTAAGTATATTTTTTGGCGTTTTTGCCTTTATTTGATAGCACACAGTATAGATAGACGGGAAAGGGGGAGGCAGAGAGAGGGGGAATGACAGGGTCTGCCCGACACGGGATTCGAAACGGGGACGCCTGCGTTGAGGACTGTAGCCTCTACATGGGGCGGCCGCTTTAACCACTGTGCCACGCACCGCCCCATACACACATTTCTGAAATAAATGTTTACAAGAAAAGAAATTGAGAATGAAAAAGAAAAAGACCATTTAAGGTAAAGCTCCATAAGGACTTAATGCATTTCAGTTTTGGCACAATTGGTCACTTGTACTCAGGGATGTAGTGATTTGATTTAAGGGTAAAGGTCAAAGTTCAACGTTAGTGTGATTCTTAATATTTAACTCTGGATAAACACACCTTCATAATAACAGATTGTTATGGTGAGTTCAGGTGAACCTTGTTGTTTAGTGTTTCTACTCTGCTCGAAGCCTTTCTGTTCAGTCTGAATGTGTATTGACGTCTCAGAGACTGTGATAGTAACAGACGGTTGTGATGGTAACAGACGGTTGTGATGTGCTCAGGTATGTCTGCTTGTGTATGTGATTGTGGTGCGGTGGTCAGCTGCTGTAGAAACAGAATTGCCCTATGGGATAAATAAAGTAAACTCAACTCAACTCAACAGCTGACGGGACAGTGTCCTTGTCGTCCGGAGTTCGGAGGGAAACAATGTGACGAATGTGGAGAAAACCACTTTGGGAATCCAGACCTGCAGTGCATCTGTGAGCAACACAACACACACACTTTGATTTTATGACGTGGGTCTTGGTCAGATCAGTCTGACGCCAGGAATACACTGGGAACGGCCGCGACGCGATACGTAAGCGGGGCGGAGCGGAGTTTTTTAGCTGCTACACCAGGCACGGACGCAACGCGACACGTTGCCTCTGGTACTTGAGACATTTATTTTAATCACTTTTAAACGATATATATTTGTTTTATACACAGTTCTCTGTAGTTTTCTATCTGTTGGAGGGCCGCGTAGCCACGCCACCAGGAAATAAAATAGACCCGGCGCGAAAAAGAAGAGAAACGCCGTGCGACGGCCGCTGGCTCACATGGCCGGTGGAGGAGCTACGACATACGTTTCGCATCGCGGCCGTTCCCAGTGTATTTCAGCCGTCAGAAGAAGACACACGCTGGTTGTTGTTTCTGTTCCTCAGCGTGTGACTGTAACGTGGAGGGCACCGAGCCGCCGTCGTGCGACCCCGAGACCGGCGAGTGTCTCTGTAGAACCGGCGTCACCGGGATCTTCTGTGACGAATGCGCTCCGGGCTTCAGCGCCGAGTTCCCGGCCTGCGAGGAATGCCACGCCTGCACCGCGCTCTGGGCCCGGAACGTCACGGACGTCCAGCGAGCCACGCAGAGGATGAGGACCTTCATCCCTCGCCACGGCGACGGCGACGACACGCGCCCCGGAGACAGTCGCCACCGGCAACAGATGCTGGAGATGCACGAGAAGCTGGACAACATCACCATGAGCCTGTTGGGACCGACTGCACCGACGCTGGAGAAGGTGGAGAAACTCTGGGCGAAGATCAAGTAAGTTCACCTCAAGACGTCACAGAATGATGTTCCTTAGCAACAGGAATATTGTTGACTGTGAGCTGTTAAAGGGATATTTCACCCGGCGTAGCAGTGCATGTCCATATGATGGTTGCAAAAAGACACACCAAAAAACATCCAAATACCTCCATGCTGCTCGTATTGAAGCGACATGAGAAATTATCCCAAAAAATATTAAATAAGTCTATATTTCAAGCTTGTTTTGTAGTGGAAGCTTCTCGAAGCTCCTCTTTTCGGGGCTTCAATACCAGAGGGACATTACATACGAGCAGCATGGAGGTATCTGGATGTTTTTTGGTGTGTCTTTTTGTTACGAAGACAGTTGGTATCCATTTGCAACCGTCATATGGACATGCACTGCTACGCCGAGACCCCCTGTAACTCAGAGAAGCCACGGAGGACTCTGAAACTTCTCCCAGCCCTTAGTCCACATGGGGGGGAGGAGATAATGAGAATAATGAAATTTCAATTTTAGTTGAACTATCCCTTTAATAAATTTAAAACAGCAAAAGCACAACCAGGTAGGATAGTGGGTCCAGGTGGGCGGAACTTGGTGATTGCTTGTTGTGACCTCACAAAGTTACAGAAGTTCGTAGATCTACCTTTACACCAAGTGTTTCACTCGGTAAAGAAATGAAACATCTTGAAACATCTTGAAACATCTGACATCTCATCTCACAGGAAGTCGAAAGACGCCATCGACCCAAACACGATCCTGATCGACCCGTCTCCACTCCTCAACACTGAGATCGACAACATTCAACTGGAGTTCAAGAAGCTACTGAACAAACTGAAGAACAAAGTCATCGAGGATCCAGATGATGAAGATGGTGGTGAAGACCTGGAAGGTAAAGAATATAAACACACCCACCAACATCTACACTGCAAAAACTCAAAATCTTACCAAGAATATTTGTCGTATTTCTTGTCAAAATGTCTCATTTCTAGTCTAAACTAATCTCTTTTCACTTAAAATAAGACTCATCACCTAAAAATGAACTTGTTTTTAGATCATTTTCACTTGTTTCAAACTAATTTTCACTTGAAATAAGTAGAAAAATCTGCCAGTGAAAGTAAGTTTTTTGTGTTTGTAATAAGAAAGAAAAACTTGCTCCACTATCAGATTTTTCTACTTATTTCAAGTGAAAATCTGCTTGAAAGAAGTAAAAAGTGTCTAAAAACAAGCTGCTTTTCATGTGATTTTTGTTTTGACTAGAAATGACATTTTGACTAGAAATAAGACAAATATTCTTGGTAAGATTTTGAGTTTTTGCACTGTAAGAAGCTGGAAGGTCGTCTGACTGCTGCTCTTCTCGTTAGTTTGTGCTGCTCGCCAACGGCACCAACATTTCTGCTGTTTCTCTATGTTGGTCTGTTGGCCTATTAGAATCTGTTAGCCTGTTAGCCTGTTAGCCTATCGATACGTAAGCCTGTTGGTCAGAAGTACCAAGGTCATTTTATAAGTCTTGAGCATCTGGATTTATCTCCGATGCTCCTGGTTGAACAGAAATGGGGAGGTTTCTAAGGTCTGAACCAGACGTTGGTGCTGCTGTTTCACCTTGTCTCTTATCTGGTCCGTCTCAGAGCTGCAGGATGAGATCCAGAAGCTGCACAGAGACTTCATGCTGGATGAGAAGAAGGTAAAAACCGCCGGTAAAGGTCTGGAGGACTCCATGGACACCCGACAGCAAATCAAACACAAACTGAGCACATGCGGCAAAGGAAAGGGAGACGTGACGCCGCTGGAGAAGAAGCTCAAAGAACTCAGCGTGGTCCAACTCAACCGACAGGTGAGTGTCACCTGGATAGTGGGGGGGTCGGTTTCCCCTGAGCCTGAGCTGTCTCACATCAAACCATTACACTTCCAGTTATTGGTTGATATTGAATCCAGACTTATCATGTGATCTCTGAACCTCTGCCTTATTGTTCTACATATCTTATATTGACTTCACGTCGGGCCAAACAACGCCCCTTAGACTGGTATAATACCACGGACTGGAGTGATATATTGGTTTTATAAAACGGTTACCAATAATGACAATATGAAAGAGGACATGTAGTTTTCTTCAAGCAGAATAAAAAGCTGTTCCCAGCTGTCCAGACGTTAGCTCCTAGTAGCTCTGTCACTGCTCAGTCCCCTCTACCATTGTTAACCCTCTGGAGGTCAAAGTTCACCTTCAACATGTCAATTACACTACTTTACTACATTTTTAACATCCTAAAAACATCGACTGTCTGTTGCTACGGACTGCAACAGTCCGTTGTCATGGATACATGACAACAACTTCCATTCATACCAGTCATACGTGCCTGAGGCGGAGTGATAGCCTACGCTGTGATAAGGCTTTAGAATAGTAGCTGTGGTAACTGCTCATTATACCACAGTTAACAACCAATCAGATCGCTGGATTTCACCTTTACATTTTATAATAGTGATATAACATGTGAGAGCCGTGTTCGGATGTTGTGTTGTGTTGCAGGTCTGTGGTGAACCGGGTCTAGACGACTGCTCTGGATGCGGTGGAGCGCTGTGTGTTCTGGATCAGGGAACCAGGAAGTGTGGAGGTCCGTCCTGTGATGGAGCAGTTCCCTCCAGTCAGGAAGCTGCAGGAACAGCTGAGAAGACCAGAGAGCAGCTGGCCACGTTCCCATCCAGACTGGAGGAGTCCGTCAACAAGGCAGGTTCACACTGACTGGTTAGTTAGTTAGTTAGTTAGTTAGTTAGTTAGTTATAGTGAGGAAGACCAGAGAGCAGCTGGCCACGTTCCCATCCAGACTGGAGGAGTCCATGAACAAGGCAGGTTCACACTGACTGGTTAGTTAGTTAGTTAGTTAGTTAGTTAGTTAGTTATAGTGAGGAAGACCAGAGAGCAGCTGGCCACGTTCCCATCCAGGCTGGAGGAGTCCACCAACAAGGCAGGTTCACACCGGACCGGTTGGTACCGGTTCTGTTGGTACAGATGAACTTCCCGGGGATCAAGGGGAATCAGAACGTGATTTGTATTTCTGTGTGATTCCACTGATGTAGTTAGTAGTTAGTTAGTTTAGTAGGAACTAAAACGCTGACACATTTTAATGTTGTTGTGTTTATTCTGCATCAGATCAACTCTGCCAAACAAGCGGCTCAGGAAACCAAAGACCAGGCCAAAGACCTGCAGGACCGGATCAACGGCAACATGGCCGCCTTCGAGAGGGAGAAGAACAGAACCAGAGAGCTCATCAAGCAGGTCAAAGACTATCTGATAGGTTAGTAGAGAAACTTTATACTTTATACAGACCATAATACCTGATAGGTGAGAAACTCTGGTCCTTTATACTTTATACACCTTTATACAGACCATTTACCTGATAGGTGAGTAGAGAGGTGGTTTCACTTTTTAGTGTTTTCAAGCCCCAAAAACGCCGTCGTCGTCTAAACTAAAGGCACATCCCATGAAGTATTTTGCCGTTTTCTTTTTTTTTTTATTAACGTTTTTTATTGATTCCACATATCAATATTTAACATTTCACATATAGAATTTTCCAACAGTATACAACAACTTCTCCGCCAGGGAGCAGAGACATATAAACATACATTCTCACAGAAAGTTACCGTAGAGTAAATCTGAAGAAATAAAAGAAACACTTTTTCACTCCTGTCCTTATTTTCACATCTCTCTTCCATCGTCCCTTTTCTCCTGTTAGAGGGTAAACAATATAATAAACATATGAACAATATTTTATTTTTATTTTATTTTATTTTTATTTGTTTGTATTGTTGTTGTATAATGTTTATGCAATGCTAAAGAAAAACAATAAAAAGAAAGTGTCAAAAAAACATATGAACAATGAACAAAGTTGTAGCCTGAACCAAGGGGATCAGTAATCTACCATACACATTGTCCTTACTGCACAAAGTCTGTTCTCAGTGGAGACACAACATTAACCCAGTTTTCCCAGTAGTCTCTGTTTTTAGTCTTGTTGAGAAAGTCAGCTTCTCCATTCTATAAATATTGAGCGTTACCTCGACCCAATCCTCCATTTTTGGTGCTATTTTGCCGTTTTCATCCGCGAGCGTTGCCATGGAAACAGGGCCTTAGATGAAGTAAAGACTCGACTCTGGAGAGTTTCAGCATCAACATTTGAATCTGTTTCTTCCTGACAGATGAGATGGTTCCTCCAGAAGACATAGAGAAGATGTCCCGAGCCGTGCTGAGCATCCGGCTGCCTCAGTCTCCTGAGCAGATCCAGACCATGATCGACGAGATCAATAACCTGCTGTCCAACGCCACGCGTTTCCATGACGACCTGAAGAACCTGGAGGAGCAGACCGAGGTCTCGGAGCGGCTGCTGCAGGAAGCTGAGGACCTCAAGTCAGTCAGATAAAGACTAACCAACTAACTAACTAACTAACTAACTCACTATTGAACTAACTAACGAACGAACGAACGAACGAACGAACGAACTAACGAACTAACTAACTAACTAACTAACTAACTAACTAACTAACTCACTCACTCACTCACTAACTAACTAACTAACTAACTAACTCACTAACTAACTCACTCACTCACTCACTATTGAACTAACTAACTAACACTAAACCTGAATCAAACCATGGTGGCCGTAGTGCTGCTCTGCATGTTGACATGTCTGTTTGGTAACACTTTACTGTAATAGGTATTCATCAGATTGACATGAAACTGTCATAACCATCAATGAATACTTCTGACAGCTGTGGTTAAGTGTCATTCGGTAAGTTATGTCACTTTTGATGCAAAGTTGACATTGTTTGAGATGTTTTTGTTATGAGAACTTGACATAAAGACAATTTAAACTGTCATAGCAGACCTAATGGACAAACTTTAAAAAATGATGTCAAGTTGTCAGAACAAAAACATCTCAAACAATGTCAACTTTGCATCAAAAGTGACATAACTTACCGAATGACACTTAACCACAGCTGTCAGAAGTATTCATTGATGTTTATGACAGCTGTTATGTCATGGTTATGACAGTGTTATGTGAATACCTATTACAGTAAAGTGTTGACATGTTGTTTGTGTTGTAGGCGGCGGACGAAGGACATCGACGTGTCTGAGATCAGCAGAGACATTTACGAAGCAGAGCGACTTCAGGACAAAGCCAACAACGACCTGGAAGCTGCAAGTCAGGACGGAGACTCGAGCAAAGAGAAAATCCTCCAAGTAAATAAACGTCTTCACATGTCTCAGTCAGTTCAGTCAGAGACCAGTACAGACCAGTACCGACCAGTACAGACCAGCACAGACCACTACAGACCATTACAGACCATTGGAGACCATTACAGACCATTGGAGACCATTACAGACCATTGGAGACCATTACAGACCATTACAGACCATTACAGACCATTACAGACCATTGGAGACCATTACAGACCATTGGAGACCATTACAGACCATTGGAGACCATTACAGACCATTACAGACCATTACAGACCATTGGAGACCATTACAGACCATTACAGACCATTACAGACCATTGGAGACCATTACAGACCATTGGAGACCATTACACTCAGCTCAGCTCAGCTCTGTCGTCCTCATGTTCCAGATCAGAGAGAAACTGGACGACGTGGAGACGAAGCTGCAGAGTCCTCGAGCCGAAGACCTGAAGAACCAGGTTGAAGCTCTGAAGAACAAGAGTGAAGCGAACCGAGTGATGGCCCGAGACGCCCGGGAAGCAGCGCAGTCGGCGCTCAACGCTACGGACATGGGAACGGTGAGACGACTCACATCACAACTACTGACACAAGTTGCGTTTCCATCCACCTTTTTTTATTCGCATTTTCAAAAATTGCAATTAATACTTGGATGGAAACGCCAGAAATTTGAAAAAAGGCAGTAAATGAACATAAAAGTTTTTACGCTTTGGGGGGATGGATGTCAGCGTATCGATTAAATGAAAATGCGACTTATTGTGATGGAAACAGATGATGTGAATTGAGGCAGAGTTTGTGGTGAAGCTGCTGGACTTCACCCAGCGACGCCCCGGTCTCCCAGCTCTCCTCTCTGCAGCGCAACACAAACGCTCCGTAACCAGTAATATTTTGTTCATGACGGTTCAGACGACACAAACACACGTCATAACATCGTTATGTAACGTTTTCCACCGCTCCATTTATTGATGTTTCACCGGCTTCGTTGTCAACAGATGCACATGGAGGAGAGGAGCTTAACCACAACAGACTGTCACAGTTCTACTGTCTTTCTGTGGAAACATCTCATGTTACAACATGAAAACCTGACGCTTAGATTCAAGTGCAGCCTATATGTACAGTATTTCCTTTTACTGTAAAATGTAGCTGGTGCGGCTTATACAGGTGCGTCTATAGTCCGGAAAGTACGTAAATTGTCCATGATGTTGAGTGTCAGCTGAGTGTCAGCTGTTGTCATGGATACATTCACATTCTCTTTTGACGTAATCTCACGGCGCACTCCTCCTAATCGCAAAACACTAACGAATGGAAACGGGCATAAATTCGCATTTGCTTTTTGCACATTTTCACAAAATCTGCTCTTAAATCCGATACATCTGGATGGAAACCCAGTTAGAGACACCGATCAAACACACAGACGGAGAATCACAAAGGTTTGTTTCTCTAACAGGAGCTGAACGAGGTGATGAGGCTGTTTGAGGAGTTGAAGCAGAACCAGTCGAGTCAGACGCAGCAGAGCGAAGCTGAAGACAAACTGAGACGCATCGTGAAGGAGGCAGAGGAGACGAAGAGACGAGTGGAGGACAAACTCAAGAAGATCCAAGGTCAGAGCCAAGGACACGCTCCCATCTCAATCTTTACTTTACTTTACTTTATGTGTTTATTTGAGTGGGACAGTGACATCAATGAACATATAAAAACATGTCAATGTGCCAGATTATAGCAGCAGCTGCTCATTTCCATCCAGAGTCCCAGAACATAAAAACAGTCCAGTGACAGGAGAACACAGTTATATACGCGACATGACAAAGCAGACAACAAGATAACAAACAGGTCAGATAATCAGACCAGTAGTGGAATCTAAACAGTCTAAGAGATAAAGTGACAGGTGCAAAAGTGCAGCAGTGCATCATGGGTACCAAGTTGTGTTGCACGGTGCCCTAAAGTGCACATCAGTTTAAAGTGCCAGGTGTATTGCATCAGATATTACCACATACCACATATTATAGCAACTAAATATTCTATCATCCATATTCACGTTTTTGTTGCCGGTCTCACTCAAACACTGCAGGTTTTACACAGCCGCATCCTGACTGATTATTACTGCACACGAACCATAAACATTCACACATAGTAACTATAACTCCATTATTTCAGACAAACTGGCCACAAACATTCACACATAATATCTACAATACTAGACCTTCTGAAGCTGTTGGGTTTGGTCTGTTGGCTGTGTTGGAACTCATCTTGGTTGTGTGTGTGTGTGTGTGTGTGTGTGTGTGTGTGTGTATCTCTGTGTGTGTGTATGTGTGTGTGTGTATCTCTGTGTGTGTGTGTGTGTGTAGAGGTGCAGCAGAGGATTCAGCTTCTCATCCAGAGGAACGAGGAGAAATCAGCCGAAGTCTCTGAGTTGTTGGAAACCGTCGATTCACTAAGAAAAGAAATCTCCAGACGAGCTGAAGGATACGCGCTCTGTACTTCATAACTACTGCATAGTACTTCACAGTACTGCAGAGTACTGCAGAGTAGAGTACTATATACTGATACTGCAGTACATCTGACTTTAGTCTGTTCTTTACAAACTGTGTCTAATGTCAAACCTGATTAAAAACTATTTCTGAATCAAATGTTGAGTTTGTTCTGAAGTTCATGATCATCATTGTACTACTACTACTACTACTACTACTACTAATAATAATAATAATAATAATAATAATAGAGAATACATTGCAGCTGCTGATCTTATTGATCTAAACTGACGGTTGTTTTCTCTACAACACGTGGCTTCATTTCATCCATCACATGAAGAAACAGTTCAGAGTCTAAATGAGTCTAGAGCAGGGGTACTCAAATACATTTGTCGAAGGGCCAGAAATTTTCTTAACAGACACCTTGGGGGCCGCACATTCAAATAGGCCTAGATTGAAATTAAATTCACCTTTTTCGTCTAATAATTTATTTTTATTTTACTTGTAAGCACATAATTTTTATTTATACACTTCATGGTGTTTTGTATGATATAAAATGAAAAATCTTGACATTATCATATCATCATTTACATATCATGCTGGAGCTTTACACTGCTGACTTGTATCCTCAGACATGCCCTGTGATTTTCAGCTTAAATATGACCTGACCATCACAGGACATGTCTGACTCTGTTCTGAGGATACAAGTCATTGGTCCTGAAATGTGTGTTTCTCTTCTATAACACACATTCTACATCTCGGAGGCGACGTCTTTCCACACACGGGCTTCCTTCACCTTTCAAACGAGGCAGAGCTCAGTGGGAAACAGTAGGAGAGACACAGGCCGAGGGAACCGGGACACAACAGCGGGGGAGAAGCAGGTCGTGCAGCTGTGCACCGCTGACGTGCACGAAAAAACAATTGCGTCTCATCAAATGCGCGCAGCTACGGCTGTTGAGTTGTGAACGTGCATGACGCGCGGCTACATTGAATGGGTTTGAGCGCGCGCAAAAGACGCTTCATCTGAACGGCCCCCCATGCATGATGCACACACAGTTGAACCAAGACGGTGGTGAAAATCACCCACGGTCTCTGCAGACAGGCAGGGAAAACCCTGCAGTCCAGCCCGGTTTCGTCGGCGTTTCTGTATCCCAGTGCAGCGCCTCACAGGCACACACAAACGCTCCGCACGTGTCTCCATGTCCCAGCGCTTTGACTTACAGGCGCACGGAGCCCGAGAAATACAGTATACAGTGTAAACTAGTAGAACTCAGTCGCGGGTCTGATTGGAAGGTTCGGCGGGCCGCCTATTGAGTACCGCTGGTCTAGAACATAAAACCATGACAACCACGTAGTATTTATTTACAGACTGTAGCTACTTCATCTTCCTTGTTTTTGTTTATGTTTATATAACAGTGTATGATGATGTTTACATCGTCTTTTGACTGTATAGACTTTACATGTGAATAACAGTAGTTTGTGTTCCCTGTAGGCTCTCACTGTAAAATAATAATAATAATAATAATAATTCATTTAATTTATATAGCGCTTTTCAATAACCCAAAGACACTTACAAAGACACAAAAGAAACAGGGTAGAGACGTACAGGGGGAGACGAGGGAGAGACAGTACACAGTGATGAGCGAGGTGATGGAGAGACCGGCTATGGGTAGGGGAGGTCGTAGGCTTGGGAGAAGAGGTGTTTTTAAACGGGACTTGAATGTGGGGAGTGAGGGTGAGTCGCGGACAGATGGGGGGAGAGAGTTCCAGAGTCGGGGTGCAGTACGGGAGATGTGTGGCCAGAGAGCGAGACGAGCTGTTGTCTGTTGGTGAAGTAGGAGGTGAGCCGGTCCAGTGAAAAATCCAGTTTTAAACACAGTTGTATCTGTATCTAGACAGTAAACTGGTCCAGTAACCATAGTAACCATAGTAACTATAGTGATGAAGCTCTGGACTCAGACTGAGACACGGTGCATTCTGGGTAAACTGACTGTTGATGTGAGGACGGAGTTTAGTTAGTGTTTCTGGAGAGAGAAGAAGCTTCTGAACTGTTTGACCAGAGTTAAACTCAAGAGTTCAGAGAAACGAGTCGAACCAACGGAGAGAAACTGCAACGACATCGACTCTCGACCCTCAGTTTGGAGTCGAAGTTCAACAGAAGTTCAGTTTCTTGCCAACAGAGGGTGCTGCTGCCTCCAGACCATAATACCTTATGTATATATACCTAATATAATATTATAATATATATATATACCTAATATTACTGCTGTCTGTTGGCCAGAACACAGTCAATAAGATAGACCAACCAACATGGAGGAGGAGGAGAAGAGAAGAGGAGGAGGAGAAGAGAAGAGGAAGAGGAGGAGGAGAAGCTGCAGTGTGACAGAGTCTTTGATTGATTGACTGACTGAAACGTTATTGAACAATATAAAACTTTATTGAACAATATAAAACTTTATTGAACAACATTACAACAAGTGTTCAAAAGGATTAAAAACACAATAAAGCCCAAAGGTTTGTTTCCATTGTGGTCCTATTTGATGGTCGACAGTAGTTCACATGGATTTAAAACAAGGACCTTTGACCTCTGACCTCCAGCTGAAGCTTCTTTAACAGTTTGATCAGGAGAACAGGAAACCTTGGTTGGATTATTATGGTCTGGCCACTGGCTGGTTTCATCATGTTTATCTGATAAAAGACTCAACTCAGTTTCATCTGATTTTATTATTTTATCTAAATGTTCTGGTCTGGTCGTCAGGGGCGACCACCTCCCTCTGGTGGTTAAAACCATCCGGATGTTGGTCGTCAGGGGCGACCACCTCCCTCCGGTGGTTAAAACTATCCAGATGTCGGTCGTCAGGGGCGACCACCTCCCTCTGGTGGTTAAAACCATCCAGATGTTGGTCGTCGGGGGCAACCACCTCCCTCTGGTGGTTAAAACCATCCAGATGTCGGTCGTCAGGGGCGACCACCTCCCTCTGGTGGTTAAAACCATCCAGATGTTGGTCGTCGGGGGCAACCACCTCCCTCTGGTGGTTAAAACCATCCAGATGTTGGTCGTCGGGGGCAACCACCTCCCTCTGGTGGTTAAAACCATCCAGATGTCGGTCGTCAGGGGCGACCACCTCCCTCCGGTGGTTAAAACTATCCAGATGTTGGTCGTCGGGGGCAACCACCTCCCTCTGGTGGTTAAAACCATCCAGATGTTGGTCGTCGGGGGCAACCAGGATCTCTGTGAGCTTCACTATTTAAGTTTCGCCGTCGACCCTCTGGCGTCTCTGATTGTTTGTTTGTTTGTGTATTAATGTTGTTTACACTCATCTGGTCTGTCAACACTCTTGTTGTCAATAAAGTTTAAACAGTTTGATCAGAAACTTTTTATTTCTTAATTTACATCAAAATCAAACGAGTAGAAAAGATACAACATTCTTCTAGAAAACAAACAAACAGCCGTCGTCGTGGCGTCGCTGTCGTCATGGCGTCGTCATGGCATCGTCACCGTGGCGACTAGCGGGCGAGCAGACGGTGGCGACTGGTCTGATCCACCAGACGATGGAACTCGTCCAGTTTGTCTCGAACTTTGTTGTAAACCTGAAACACAGAGAGATCGCAGGTTCAAGTCCCTCAGGAGGCTCAGGGCTTTTATTGTGAAAAACACAACTGTGTGTGTCTGTCTGTGTGTGTGTGTACTCACGGTGGTGTGTGTCTCTGTGTGTGTGTGTGTGTGTGTGTGTGTGTGTCTGTGTGTGTGTGTGTGTCTGTGTGTGTGTGTGTGTGTGTGTGTGTGTGTGTGTGTGTGTGTACTCACGGTGGTGTGTGTCTGCGTCAGCGCCTGCAGCAGCTGGTCGATGGACGTGTACGGCAGCCAGACGGGAGAACAGGTGGCGGAGAGCGGCCGCTGCAACACACACACACACACACACACACACACACACACACACACACACACACACACACACACACACACAGACACACACAACTCAACATCTCTGATATCTGTTATTATTGATAATTATGAAAAGATTAAAACATGTTAAAGGGACAACCAGGAGTTTCTATCTGGTTATAAAAAGTCTGATATTAATGTGGATGAATCTCCGTTACCACTTGTTAATGGTCCATTTTAGATAAATCTATGGTTTTGTCTCTATGGTTATTTTGTTATTATTAGTGGTGGTGGAAATGCTGGGCGAGCCGACCAGCGTTTCTTTACTTTCGGTTTCGTGGCGAGTCATGAGAATAACGCCGCCGTATGAATCTCCGTTTATGGTGGGAACTACGACGGTATGTGATCGTCTTCCAACCTCTGACTTTAATTCTTGATGAATGAAAACATGAGTCTGTCTTGACCCGGTCAAAGAATTTCACGGTGCGGAGGCTCATAAATGTAGTGTGGAAACACTTAGCTTTAACAAAACTCCTCGTTGTCCCTTTAAGTTTAATATGAACTCGGTAGTAGTGTGTGTGGTGGTGCAGCTGCGTCCTGATTGGCCGGTCCGTCTCACCTGGATACCGAAGTACAGGTGACCTCGTCCCAGCAGAGCGTCCACGTACTCCAGCACCAGCTCGGCGGCCGCGTCCAGCTGGTCGAAGTTCAGGTAGAGACGCAGCAGAGACGCCGCGTCCACGGCCTGACAGAGAGCATCATGGGTAATAAACACAGAGCAGAGAGCATCATGGGTAATAAACACAGAGCAGAGAGCATCATGGGTAATGAACACACAGAGACACAGGTTGTGTCCGAAACCATTCCCTCCTCCCTATATACCGGACCGGACAACTCTGGCAGCTGGACACATTTATTGAGGCTGCTGCACTACTGCATTTATTTGGTAGCTACACCGGTCACTACTGCATTTATTTGGTAGCTACTAGGGGTGCAACGGTACAGGTAGCCCACGGTACGATACGTACCTCGGTTTTTGGCCACGGTTCTCGGTACGGTTTCGGTATGTGTTTTGTGCAGAGAACTTTTTTTTTCTCCCAAAATAATGTTTATAATTTATAATATTTCTAATACAGCTCTCCTCTCTCTCTATCTCTCTCACTCTCACACACAAACACACACACTGTGACGGTTTCGGTAGGAGTTTTAGTGGGGGGGTCTTTAGGGGGTGCCAACCAGGTCTCTCTCCTGGTAGTAAGATATGTTTTGTTTGTTTGTCAGTCTTTGTTTTGTCGTACCCACTGTTAATTTACTTCACCAAAAACCACACAAAGGAAATATATTTATATATATATAAAGATATAAATGTGTATATGTATATAAATATATATTCCCTAAACCCCGAAAAACTAATAAACCAATAATAACCAACACTCAATGCAACACAAAATGTAACACAAAACAGCTGTATTGGCACAATATCAACAACAATACAACAGACAGCAACAATAGAGTTCGGTTTGTTTGCGCAGTTTACTCTGCAGTTTATTTTGAAAGGGAAAAAAAAACTCTTCTTCGTGAGAGAGAAAAAATAACCACCGTTTCCGGGGAAACAAAAAACACCAGGCCGAGTAGGAAAAAAACCCTTTTGCGGAAGAGGGGGAAACAAAACACAACTACCTGGGAACAACAGTCAGTCGGTCAGTCAGTCTGTCTCCCCGAGGGGAATCCGTCTCCTGGAGGAGATCAAGCCAGGAGGGAAATCCAGGGGACAGCGTTGACACGGAAAGAGAGGAGTGGAGTGCTTCCAGGGTCCGGTTCACGGAGGAGCGAGAGGGTGCGTTGCCGAGCAGGACGCTTTCGCTACGGACGAGGACGATGCGGCTCACTGTAGCAATTTAGCACGAGCACGAGCATGAGAGCTCCGACGCTGCTGCGACACACTCTGAGGACCCGAATGCCAGGTGAGGCGGATACATTTGTATTGGGCGCCATGACACCGCGGCGCAGCGGCAAATCAACGCCGGACAGCGCGCAGCTAGGGGCGGCTACGAGGGTGTGGACAGGCTGGCTGTCACAACACACACACCTGAACTGTCTGTGAACAGCCCCTAGCTCCTCCCTCTGCACACTCCTTTAGTCTTTCAGTATGGTGAACACTCTGAAGCAGCTTTCAAACAGAGATCGCGCTATATTGCCGTCATGGAAGACGTCACTATGCTGCAGCCACAGTCTCTCACTGGGAAAGAAGGAGTTAGTCTATTGTGTTTTTTTAAACAGCCTTTCACCACCTCTCATCCCTGTCAGTCAACTCCTGCTCGACCTCGGTCTCTCTATCGCGCGCGGACACGCGGGCACGCGGACACGCGACCACACGTAGGAGTGTGCATGGACAGAGTCCTGCTGGAACTCTAATAAAAGCTAAATGTGCTAAATCGCGCTAATAACTAATTAATTTCCCCCGCGATTGCGATCAGCGACCGCTCATGCTGCCGCCTGTTTGTTTTCTTTTTTCCCCTCTTCTGTGTGTGAGCTGCTGCACTTTCAGTTGCAGGGGGGGAGACACTGTGAGTGTGTGGAGGCTCAACAGTGATTGGACATCGACTCGCGGGGGCGGGCTTTCGCCTTAAACGGCCAGGCACACACATACACGGCACAGCTGCCTGTAAAGCAGGAAGAGCTGATGGACGCTGAATCTGAAATACCGCCGTCCAAGAGCGTATTGCACCGTGCAGGCCGTACCGAACGGTTCAGTTTCAGGCACGGTGGCACAGTGGTTAGCACTGTTGCCTCACAGCAAGAAGGTCCTGGGTTCGAATCCCCGGCCGCCCAGGTCCTTTCTGTGTGGAGTTTGCATGTTCTCCCCGTGTCTGCGTGGGTTTCCTCCGGGTGCTCCGGTTTCCCCCACCACTAAAAACATGTCGGCTAGGTTAATCCTCCAGTCAGTGCCCCTGACCAAAGGCACTGGCTCATAATCTGGAGTTGGTCCCCGGGCGCTGCACCGTGGCTGCCCACTGCTCCTCAGGGATGGGTTAAATGCAGAGAAAGAATTTCACTGTACTAGCTGTATATGTGACTAATAAAGTACCTTTACCTTTACCTTACCTATTTTACCGAGAACCGTTGCATCCCTAGTAGCTACACCGGTCACTACTTCATTTATTTGGTAGCTACACCGGTCACTACTGCATTTATTTGGTAGCTACACCGGTCTGACAGAGAGCATCATGGGTAATAAACACACACACAGACAGCCAGCTGGCTCCTGATTGGCCGAGCCTCACCTTGTAGGACCGGACCAGCCAATCGGGGAGCGGCGCTCCGTGCGACAGCAGCTTGTTGATGACGCAGCGGTGATGGCGGCCGTTGTCCGACGGGAACCGGTCGAGGTAGGAGGAGAGCAGACGCCACGCCTCGTCAGCCGCACTGACACACACACACACACAGAGACACACACACACAGAGACACACACACACAGACACACACACACAGACACACACACACAGAGACACACACACACACACACACACACACACACACACACAGACACACATGGTATTGATTAGGTATCGATCAGAGTTAATAATAATAATAATTAGTGTTGTCAAAGTTAATTCTGTGTAGCAGATAAATGTGAAAGTGAAGCTTCATGAACTGACAGAAGAGAAGAGCAGCTCTGTGGTTACACAAATCACCACCTACAGATCAATAAATGAAAGTTTCACAACCAACCGATCGGCCGATAGCTTCAATTAACTTTACAGAGGAAGTTCAGTCAAGTGGTGGTTTGTTCCTGCATGTCTGCAGCAGCTTGGTAGGAAAAAGGAAAAACTAAATATGTTGGCACAAGCCCATAAGTGATCTGGAGTTCAACCTGCACTTCAACACATGTAGCCGAGCAGAGGTATGGATGGGAGGATGGGAGGATGGGAGGATGGGAGGTATGGATGGGAGGTATGGATGGGAGGTATGGATGGGAGGATGGGAGGTATGGATGGGAGGTATGGAGGGGAGGATGGGAGGTGAGGATGGGAGGTATGGATGGGAGGATGGGAGGTATGGATGGGAGGATGGGAGGTATGGATGGGAGGTATGGATGGGAGGATGGGAGGTATGGATGGGAGGATGGGAGGTATGGATGGGAGGATGGGAGGTATGGATGGGAGGTATGGATGGGAGGATGGGAGGTATGGATGGGAGGATGGGAGGTATGGATGGGAGGTATGGATGGGAGGATGGGAGGTATGGATGGAAGGATGGGAGGTATGGATGGGAGGATGGGAGGTATGGATGGGAGGTATGGAGGGGAGGATGGGAGGTGAGGATGGGAGGATGGGAGGTATGGATGGGAGGTATGGATGGGAGGATGGGAGGTATGGATGGGAGGATGGGAGGTATGGATGGGAGGTATGGATGGGAGGATGGGAGGTATGGATGGAAGGATGGGAGGTATGGATGGGAGGATGGGAGGTATGGATGGGAGGTATGGAGGGGAGGATGGGAGGTGAGGATGGGAGGATGGGAGGTATGGATGGGAGGTATGGATGGGAGGATGGGAGGTATGGATGGGAGGATGGGAGGTATGGAGGGGAGGATGGGAGGTATGGATGGGAGGATGGGAGGTATGGATGGGAGGTATGGATGGGAGGATGGGAGGTATGGATGGGAGGTATGGATGGGAGGATGGGAGGTATGGATGGAAGGATGGGAGGTATGGATGGGAGGATGGGAGGTATGGATGGGAGGTATGGAGGGGAGGATGGGAGGTGAGGATGGGAGGTATGGATGGAAGGATGGGAGGTATGGATGGGAGGATGGGAGGTATTGATCAGAGGTATGGATGGGAGGTATGGATGGGAGGATGGGAGGTATTGATCAGAGGTATGGATGGGAGGATGGGAGGTATGGGAGGTATGGATGGAAGGATGGGAGGTATGGATGGAAGGATGGGAGGTATGGATGGGAGGATGGGAGGTATGGATGGGAGGATGGGAGGTATGGATGGGAGGAATGGATGGGAGGATGGGAGGTATGGATGGGAGGTATGGATGGGAGGATGGGAGGTATGGATGGGAGGATGGGAGGTATGGATGGGAGGATGGGAGGTATGGATGGGAGGAATGGATGGGAGGATGGGAGGTATGGATGGGAGGATGGGAGGTATGGATGGGAGGATGGGAGGTATGGAGGGGAGGATGGGAGGTATTGATCAGAGGTATGGATGGGAGGATGGGAGGTATGGATGGGAGGATGGGAGGTATGGATGGGAGGATGGGAGGTATTGATGGGAGGTATGGATGGGAGGATGGGAGGTATGGATGGGAGGATGGGAGGTATGGAGGGGAGGATGGGAGGTATTGATCAGAGGTATGGATGGGAGGATGGGAGGTATTGATCAGAGGTGAGGATGGGAGGTATGGATGGGAGGTATGGGAGGTATGGATGGGAGGATGGGAGGTATGGATGGGAGGATGGGAGGTATGGATGGGAGGATGGGAGGTATGGATGGGAGGATGGGAGGTATGGATGGGAGGATGGGAGGTATGGATGGGAGGATGGGAGGTATGGATGGGAGGATGGGAGGTATTGATCAGAGGTATGGATGGGAGGATGGGAGGTATGGGAGGATGGGAGGTATGGATGGAAGGATGGGAGGTATGGATGGAAGGATGGGAGGTATGGATGGGAGGTATGGATGGGAGGTATGGATGGGAGGAATGGATGGGAGGATGGGAGGTATGGATGGGAGATATGGATGGGAGGATGGGAGGTATGGATGGGAGGATGGGAGGTATGGATGGGAGGATGGGAGGTATGGATGGGAGATATGGATGGGAGGATGGGAGGAATGGATGGAAGGATGGGAGGTATGGATGGGAGGTATGGATGGGAGGATGGGAGGTATGGATGGGAGATATGGATGGGAGGATGGGAGGAATGGATGGGAGGATGGGAGGTATGGATGGAAGGATGGGAGGTATGGATGGGAGGTATGGATGGGAGGATGGGAGGTATGGATGGGAGATATGGATGGGAGGATGGGAGGAATGGATGGGAGGATGGGAGGTATGGATGGGAGGTATGGATGGGAGGATGGGAGGTATTGATGGGAGGTATGGATGGGAGGATGGGAGCAGGGCTTGAAATTAGCGGTCGCCACTCGCCATTTGCGACCCAGATTTCTCTGTGGCGAGACAGATTTTTAACTGTCTCGCCACTTGGCGAGCTAGAAAAAAAGAGACTCCCAATCTGTTTCCAGGGTTTCCCCCAGTGTATTATAAGCTTATAGTCACCTGACAACGTCACAACTTAGTCGCGCATAACGGGACACGTGACGGACATCATGCTCCTCAGACCGCTGCTTCACAGCTGACCGAGAGGAACGCACCGAGCCCAGTTAATGTGAGCCGAGCCGCGGCTCCAGAGGCTCAGTCAGCTGCTGTAGCACAGCTGGTAGCTGTTAGCTGTTAGCACGCCGGAGTCGGTGGTCGGACTATCCGACGGACGGACGGGAGGGTGGGGGGTGGTATTTTGAACACTGTACAATCAGCGCGATATAGCGCATTTACGAGCGGCAAAGTGCCAACTGTCCATGCGCCCGTGTCTGTGTGTGTATGTGCGTGCGCGCGTGTGTGTGTGTGTGTGTGTGTGTGTGTGTGTGTGTGCGTGCGTGCGAGAGAGACGGCAGGTGGACTGACTGGCAGAGATGAGAGTTGGTGAAGCGCTGTTTAAAAATTATTATTATACTGTTCTTCTTTGAGTGGGGTGGGATTGTGGGAGGGATAAAAAACTGGGGAAAAAACGGAAGAATGGAAGTCTCTATGTCACGTTGTACTGTCATGTTGCTACCTGTGAAATTGCTTCCATTAAAGAAAGTCATCAAAAAAAAAAAAAAAAAAAAAAAAATATATATATATATATATATATTATTTTTTCTTTCCTTCTGTGAGAGCCTGTGGCAGGCCGCCACACATAAACTACTGTTATTCCAGAAAAGTTGAAAGGTCATCGTCTACAGAGCACAATTGATTGAGAAGAACAGGATGACTGTTATATGGTACAACTATGACTGCTATATAACTTGATGTCGAAATACAATAGTGAAGCAACTTGTTGGTTTTGGCTAGTAAAAAATCTGTCTGGCGAGTAACTTTTTTGACCTACTAGCCACTTGGCTAGTAGGTCAAAAAGTTAATTTCAAACCCTGGATGGGAGGTATGGATGGGAGGATGGGAGGATGGGAGGTATGGATGGGAGGATGGGAGGATGGGAGGTATGGATGGGAGGTATGGATGGGAGGATGGGAGGATGGGAGGTATGGATGGGAGGATGGGAGGATGGGAGGTATGGATGGGAGGATGGGAGGATGGGAGGTATGGATGGGAGGATGGGAGGTATGGATGGGAGGATGGGAGGTATGGATGGGAGGATGGGAGGTATTGATCAGAGGTATTGATCAGAGGTATCGATCAGAGGTATCGATCAGAGGTATCGATCAGAGGTATTGATCAGAGGTATTGATCAGAGGTATTGATCAGAGGTATCGATCAGAGGTATCGATCAGAGGTATTGATCAGAGGTATCGATCAGAGGTATCGATCAGAGGTATCGATCAGAGGTATCGATCAGAGGTATTGATCAGAGGTATTGATCAGAGGTATTGATCAGAGGTATTGATCAGAGGTATCGATCAGAGGTATTGATCAGAGGTATCGATCAGAGGTATCGAGGTATTGATCGGAGGTATGGATCGGAGGTATGGATCGGAGGTATTGATCGGAGGTATTGATCGGAGGTATTGATCAGAGGTATTGATCAGAGGTATTGATCAGAGGTATCGATCAGAGGTATTGATCAGAGGTATCGATCAGAGGTATCGATCAGAGGTATCGATCAGAGGTATCGATCAGAGGTATTGATCAGAGGTGTCGATCAGAGGTATTGATCAGAGGTATTGATCAGAGGTATCGATCAGAGGTATCGATCAGAGGTATCGATCAGAGGTATTGATCAGAGGTATCGATCAGAGGTATCGATCAGAGGTGTCGATCAGAGGTATTGATCAGAGGTATTGATCAGAGGTATCGATCAGAGGTATCGATCAGAGGTATTGATCAGAGGTATGGATCAGAGGTGTCGATCAGAGGTATTGATCAGAGGTATTGATCAGAGGTATTGATCAGAGGTATTGATCAGAGGTATCGATCAGAGGTATCGATCAGAGGTATCGATCAGAGGTATCGATCAGAGGTATTGATCAGAGGTATTGATCAGAGGTATTGATCAGAGGTATCGATCAGAGGTATCGATCAGAGGTATTGATCAGAGGTATCGATCAGAGGTATCGATCAGAGGTATCGATCAGAGGTATCGATCAGAGGTATTGATCAGAGGTATTGATCAGAGGTATTGATCAGAGGTATTGATCAGAGGTATCGATCAGAGGTATTGATCAGAGGTATCGATCAGAGGTATCGAGGTATTGATCGGAGGTATGGATCGGAGGTATGGATCGGAGGTATTGATCGGAGGTATTGATCGGAGGTATTGATCAGAGGTATTGATCAGAGGTATTGATCAGAGGTATCGATCAGAGGTATTGATCAGAGGTATCGATCAGAGGTATCGATCAGAGGTATCGATCAGAGGTATCGATCAGAGGTATTGATCAGAGGTGTCGATCAGAGGTATTGATCAGAGGTATTGATCAGAGGTATCGATCAGAGGTATCGATCAGAGGTATCGATCAGAGGTATTGATCAGAGGTATCGATCAGAGGTATCGATCAGAGGTGTCGATCAGAGGTATTGATCAGAGGTATTGATCAGAGGTATCGATCAGAGGTATCGATCAGAGGTATTGATCAGAGGTATGGATCAGAGGTGTCGATCAGAGGTATTGATCAGAGGTATTGATCAGAGGTATTGATCAGAGGTATTGATCAGAGGTATTGATCAGAGGTATTGATCAGAGGTATTGATCAGAGGTATCGATCAGAGGTATCGATCAGAGGTATTGATCAGAGGTATTGATCAGAGGTATTGATCAGAGGTATTGATCAGAGGTATCGATCAGAGGTATGGATCAGAGGTATCGATCAGAGGTATCGATCAGAGGTATTGATCAGAGGTATTGATCAGAGGTATTGATCAGAGGTATTGATCAGAGGTATCGATCAGAGGTATTGATCAGAGGTATTGATCAGAGGTATTGATCAGAGGTATTGATCAGAGGTATTGATCAGGGGTATTGATCAGAGGTATCGATCAGAGGTATTGATCAGGGGTATTGATCAGAGGTATTGATCAGAGGTATTGATCGGGTATTGATGGTGTTCTCACCTGGACTCCTTGGTGTTGACGACCGAGGACAGCTGGTTGTCGGCCAACCAGCTCCAAGCTTCGTTCTGAGTCTCCTCCCCCCCGAGCTGCAGACGCACACACCTGAGCAGACACACAACCATGATGTCATCGACACAGACACACAACCATGATGTCATCGACACAGACACACAACCATGATGTCATCGGTTCAGACAGAGATACACACACACACACACACACACACACACACACACACACACACACACACACACACACACACAGGTGAACCTACTTGAAGGCCAGCCCCTCGAACACCGGACTCAGACTGAGGTCGAAGGTCTGACTCAGAGTCAGAGCTGCGTCGAAGAGACCGGACTGAACCAGCAGGGAGACCAGCTCACCGGCCGACGCACTGCCTGGGGAGGGGGGAGGGGGGGGGTGGGAGATATAATCAATACACACTGCCTGGGGGGGGGGGAGAAGATATAATCAAGACACACTGCCTGGGGGGGGGGGGGGGGGAGATATAATCAATAAACACTAAACACTGCCTGGGGGGGGGGGGCAAGAAGATATAATCAATAATCTATAATCAATAAACATGAGGGGAAGAAGATGGAGGAGAGGAGGAAGAGCAGCTAGGTTCAGTCTCCGTACCAGCGATGGCAGCAGATGGTGGGTGAAGAGGAAGAGGAGGAGGAAGGAGGAAGGAGAGGAGAGGAAGAGAGGAGGAAGAGGAGGAAGAAGAGGAAGAGGAGAGAAAGAGGAAGAGCAGCTAGGTTCAGCAGTGTGAGTCTCCGTACCAGCGATGGCAGCAGACGGCGGGTGATGCTGCGCCAGCGTCAGACGACTCCGAGACAAAACAAACTCCTTCTCCAGGTCCCGGAGCTCCAGGATGTCGACCTGCCGCTTCACTGGATGGACAGGGACACAGGTTAGGACACGCCCCCCCCATAGAGAGGCCACGCCCCCTTACAGGACACAGGTTATATAGATAGATAGACATCTTTATTGGCAACATACAGAATGTTTTAAAAACAATAAAACATACGTCAACACAACTGCTGCCAAAGGGATAAAAACACAAAAAAGCCATCAGCTTATTTCCATTGTGGTCCCTGAGTGAGTGTGTGTGTGTGTGTCCGTGCGTGTCAGTGGGTGTAAGTGCGTGTCCATGAGGGGAATGTGTGGGTGTGCCTCCACACAGAGCAATCGGGGTGGGGGGACATATTTCAAAATACAGTTACAAATACAAACTTAACTCATTGAGTGCCGCGCTCCTTTCCAAAGTTTTAGTCAAGTGTACCGGCAAATTAGACCATATTTGACTTTTTATTTTAGAGCCATAGTGTATTCTATATTATTGCCACCAACACATACTGTAGCTCATTTGAAAGGTTTAACTTTATCCTTCAAATGGCCACAAACCGTTTGTTTCTACGTGCCTCCGTTCCTGAGAAAAGTCAAGCTAAACATGGCTGGGTTTCACCAAAATCCCTCCTTTTTTTCTAGAAAAGGAGATAGAGCGTCTTTTATGAAAGCTGCTCTGTTTGTGTCTGTCACTCTTCTCACACTCGCATTTCTGGATCAAAGGGCTCGTATAAGATAAATATACACAACAATTGTTGTTCTATTCACAAAACCACCATCGGGGGCGGGGGGGGCGCCACTAAACAGCAATAACACAGACGCACCGTGCCGTGTCACAGCCTCTCGCCGCGGAACGTGAGGGTCTCTCGGCCACAGCGGCTCGCGAACACCGGTCCCGCCGGTGGTCGCGGTCCGTCTGTGGTACGGGTCGGTGGTGCCGGTCTGCTTTGGTCCAGAGACCATCAGATTTTACCGCGGGAGGACTTTGGGGAGGACACGGTGTTGCTCCAGATGAAGACCGGGCGGGACAGTGGGCTGAGAGCTTCCTGGTTCAGCTCCCAGCTGCTGCAGCCTCGCGGGTGAGAGCGGAGCAGCAGCGGAGCAGCTGCTGCATCCACATGCAGAACTCCGTTTGCAGAAGCTGAGTTATGATAAAAAACTTCCAGATCATGAGCTGTCATGTGACTTTGATCGTCATCTATTTCAGTTCTCCTCGTCGTAGAGTCCCCAAATTTACATATAATGTGTATTAAAGTGTCTATTTTCATAATTTAAAAAAAAAGCAAAAAACGAAAAATTTCGTTTTTGGCACTCAACGCATGGGAACGAAAAACGAGAAATTACGTGGTTGGCACTCAATGAGTTAACAATATTAAAGATATACAAATACAACAAAACAAGAAAAGGAACGACGACCATCTTTGATCTCAAGCTAAAAAGTCGCTCTCAGCCCTTTAGGGCAACTTTAAGGGAAATAAGTGAACTCATGCTCTTCATGGATGAAGGCAGTCCATTCCATGCCACGCATGTTAGGACACGCCCCCTCCACATCTGTCTGTGCATGCAGAACGTACCAATAAAGTTGTATTCAAAGAGCAGCTCTGACCTGGTTCAGATGAAAACTCTCCGTCTGAGTTCCTCTTGGGCGACGCTCCGGGACGCTCGTACTGCAACCACATTAATACACCGACATTAGTTTAATAGTTAAAGGGTTATTTCTGGGTTTTCTACCATCTGGACCTTATTTCTATCATAAAATCAGATCATTTCCTATATCCGAGGTCAGTAGGTCAACCTACAGACCCCGGATGTTGATAACAGCTAACCCCGGACTCAGAGGGGAATAGCACTAGCCTATCAGAACTAAATATTGGCTAAATGAAGGAGTTTCTCTGCAGATAATGTGTTATTTAGACCCTGTAGACTCCATTATACGGATATACGCGCCTCTCGGCTGGAGCTCATTTCATCACAACCACTTGGAATGACACCACAGTTATCATCAGTGGTGGACAGTAACGGAGTAAATTTATCTGAGTACTGTACTTAAGTACAGTTAACTTAAGTTAATTAGTAGGAAGGCTGAAAAGTACTGGTTACTTTCAGGTCTTTTTCTAAAATCCTATTGGACACAAGCTGTGTTTGTCTGTGAAGGAAACCCTAACCCCTAAAAGCAGCAAAGAGTTCATTCTCACTAACAAGAGTTAAAAGCTCCTTACATTCATTTACTAACTATTAGAGTCATTCATTGATGTGGACAATAAGACATTTACTCTGACTCTGACTTTGACTTACAGTACATTTAAAAGCATGTACTTTTGGATACTTAAGTACCTTTAAAAGTACTTTTTTACTCTTACTGCAGTAACATGTGGACCGAGCTACTTTTACTTGTAACGGAGTAAATGTTGACCAGTAGTATTTGTACTCTTACTCAAGTACTGGGGTGGAGTACTCTGTCCATCTCTGGGGGAGGAAACGATCGTAGTTTATGACAGAAACAAGGTCCAGAATGTAAAAAAATGGTAATTATCCTTTAACATAAGAGACGAAGACTGCCAGCCCTAGTGTGTGTGTGTGTGTGTGTCTCTGTGTGTGTGTGTGTGTGTGTGTGTGGTTGTTACCATGGCGCCGGCGGCCGGCTGGACGATCCAGGCGTACTCTGGTCTGATGAGGCGGAGGCAGTTGAGCGCTGCTAGGTAACAGTTGACCTGTTTCTGGAGGCCGAGGCGAGTACGAACCTCACGGCCCAGACGCATCCCCAGCTCAAACATCACCGTGCCCGCTAAACACACACACAGAGACACACACACACACACACACACACACACACACACACACACACACAGAGACACACACACACAGAGACACACACACACACACACACACACACACACACACACACACACACACACACACACACACACACACACAGAGTTTTATTTATTTATACATTCAGATATATGTGATACCTCTGTACATCCCATGTTCGATCATGTTCAATCAATCAATCAATTTGTTTATTTCGGGCATGTCAATTTAAATCATCATCATCACACCTCATCATCAAATAATACAATACACATGGCCGAAAGGGAAAAGCGGGAGAAGCAAAAGCTTATCTAGTCCCGCCCCCATTACCCACAGAATAAGAATATTTGTCATACATACATATCTTTTTGCTTTTTTCTTCTTTTCTTATTATTATATATATATATATATATATATATACATACATACATACATACATATATATATATATATACATACATACACACACACTACATTTTGATGTAACATTCTATAGACCCTTTCAGAGAGTATAAACAAAGTCCTTCTAGGCAAGTCATGCCACTCGGCGGCCATCTTGGCGACGCCACGAAAGTCCCAAGAAGACCAGACCCCTATCTAAATGAATGGAGGGGTGGTCAAATCCACCCTTTAACGTGATAGCAGGACGGAAAAAACATACAGACGTGCTAGCCAGTGAAATAAGATACAAATAAAAACCAAAAAAAATAAACTTTACCGCAGAATGACGTTTAAATCGCTATTTTTCCACAGGGAGTACTCAACTGCGCATGCGCGCGGATTTACGACACCGCCGTTACTGTACGGCTGTAACGGCTGAGTCCGTGATCTAGCAGCAGCCCGAGCCGAGCATACCTACACCACCTACACCGGTCTGCCCTGCTCTACCTGGAGACATATCAGCTTGAGTCTGGAGATTTTTGCCCAAAAATAAACGCTAGACTTTCATGAAATCCGTCTTAATCATCACCTATGGGCTCCTAGTTGTGTGTGTGGTGACTGTGTCTGCTCCCCCCTCCCACGATCCCCACTAACGTTAGCTGTCTCGGATGCTATCGAATGCTAGCATGGATGTATTAGTGCTAGCATGTCGTCTCAGCAGCAGCAGTCAGTTAAAATAAATAAATACAGTCCGAGTGAACCGCTGGAGCCACGGACTGATTACCGACCATCACTAACAACTAAAGCCTCGACCGGTAACAAGTATGAGGGGCGTTCGTTGTGCTGAGCTAGCTCGATGCTAACTTCGACTAGCGGTAGCGTTAGCATCCGCCGCTAGCTTCGGTTAGCATCCGCCGCTAACAGCAGCTTCTCAGCTCACAACAAGCCTCTCGTACTCGGTACAATAAAACGAGAGGCTCTCGTTATTAATGGTGACGGTGTCTATCGGTCCACGGCTCCAGTGCTTCATCCGGACTGTGTTTTTTATTTTTTTGGAGTGGACTGCTGCTGCTATCATGGACAGGAGGCTAATGCTTAGCCCCAAGGGAGGGGGCCCAGTTTGAATGTTTAGGTTAAAAAATGAAACGAACAAAACTATACATTCAAAAATTAAATTAAAGAAAAGGTGGAGTAATCGGTTCATTGTAAAACACTTATTGATGTGAATGAGGTGAATTCTGTATACGTAGCCCCGAGGTAGCTCTTTCGTTCAGCAGCACACACCTGAAACTTTTCATTAAGACCAACCAATGTGGCTGCCAAATTAACAAGCCGGCAGTAAACCTCTAAAACTCCGCGGGTAAATGTAACAGCTTTCCTCCAGGATGAGGAGCCGCTCCCGGTCGCCGGTGGCTCTGCACTTTTCCGAAAACCTTAGAGTAAATGTTCAACCTGACCACATACAGTACACACGGTGCTAAAGCCGGGTTGTTGTTGCCACCAGGTAGGTTTGTCTGTCGTAAATCTACTTGTGCGCATGCGCTGGTGCAACAACATGATTGGCCTAGTTCAGCTCTGGCAACGCAGGTGATTGGCTGCTGGTGAAAAGGGGCGGGACATGCGCCATCTTTGGCGTCGCAGCTTTCCCCATTCAAAACGGGCAGAGTGGTCTGTCTCCTCATATTAGAACGTCTCTGGTATAAACAAAGACAGGTGTGGCTCATTAGAAAACGCTCTGCTACACTAAATGGAATGGAGCCTTAATTAGTATCCTTGGTAACACCTGTATTTGTTTATACTCTCTGAAAGGGTCTATGTGTGTGTTGTCTATGTGTGTGGGTGATTGACTTTGTTTACAGTCCACCATGTTTCTATGGAGGACTGTAGAAACAGAATGATGTCACCTACCCTTCCTGTAGTTGTGGCGGTTGATGTGGAAGGCGTACAGCAGCTCGTAGTAGTTGTGAGCCAGCAGGTCCAGACCGCGAGCACGGGACTCGATGATACTGACCACCTGGGGGAGGGGGGGGGGGGGGGGGGGTCAGAGGTCAGAGGTCACTACAGGTCAGAGGTCACTACAGGTCACTAAAGGTCAGGGTGTCACTACCCGATTTGCATCACTGCCCGATCTGTGACAGCTACGTACGGCAACTCCACTTGGACAAACTTAGTTGAATTGACTTAGGATCACTGCCCTGTGTGGTCGCCACAGACGCTTTATCTTTTTATTAAAAAAAAAAAAAAAAAAACTTTATTAGTGATGTAAACTGAGGGTTGGTTGTGGTGGTTTGGATCTTGATGCTCAGAAAACAGGAACAGAGGTGACTTTAATGGCGTGTTTCCACTAGCATGGCTCGACTCGGCTCGGCTCGGCTCGGCTCGGCGCTATTTGCATGTTTCCACTAGCACACAGTACCTGCAACCAGGTACTTTTGGTATCACCTCAGCCCTGGTTCCAATGTTGGTCTCACTGAGGAAATCTAACAATTGTGGCTGTAGCAGAAGTTTGTTTGTGGTTAGACAGAAGAGCAGCACTGCCTTGGGTTCTGTACGCACAGAAAACACCACATTTACATCAATAAATAAATGTTTTACAATGAACCAGGCCGATCTCAGAGCTGGTAGACTCTCCGGTAAGGCATATTGAACGGTTAAATGCCGTTAACGGGACGAGAGCAGTCAAAACGGCGGTTTAAAGCTAGCTACAGCGAGGGTAGGTTCACTTCCTGTTTACAAAGTAAAAGCACCAATTCTATCGTAATGGCTTTCCTTATGATAAAAGGCAACTGGTATTTTATTTTGTGAAAATAACCGGAAGTGCGTTGCTCACTACGGCTAGCTTTAGTAACACCGACTTCGTTGAAACAAAATTGTAAACAGCTGGTATTTTGTCAGTTTTTCAACACGTTGGGGATCATAACGACTACTTTCTCGCCTGAAAATGTTTCAAATGTTGCTAAAGTTATATATTTACAGAGTTTAGAGCGTTGCTCGGCGCCGTGTAAATGACGTCACGGCGGCACTAGTGATACTCAGTTGTAAAAATGCGCCATTAGTGTTTACTCTTGGCCTCATCACCATGACAACCACAAACAATCACAACTACCACAACACGGCTGTCTTATGACGGACGTCCGCGTTTTTTTTTTTTTCACAGAATAGTATTTTAAATGTACAGAACTTTAAGCAGACTTCGACTTCCGCTTGTACGCAGATCGGGCAGCGCCCTGATGAAGTTTGTCCAAGTGGAGTTGCCGTAGACAGCGGTCAAAGATGGCGGCCGGTTCGCACATGCACAGACCAGTATTGTCACAAATCAGGTAGTGACACGGGGGTCAGAGGTCAGAGGTCACTAGAGGTCAGGGGTCAGGGAGTCGTTACCTCGTCGTGCAGGTTGACGTAGGAGAACTGGACCAGGTCCTGGAGCTGAGACCGTTCACACAGAACCACCACCAGCTGCCGCAGACAGTCCAGCTGCCTGCAAGACAACACTCAGGTCACACCGGCTCATAGGCAGGTAGGGGTGTGCATGGGTTAAAGCAAAAAAAAATCTTTTGACTGATTTTTTTTTTCTGCATTTGTTTCAGATTAAAAGCACATTGAGTAGCTACTGACTGAGGTTCCTGTCATTGTAAGGCAACAAGGCCAGAATGTCTGGAGTATGAAACTTAAACTGAACTCAGAACTGGTCTAGTGGGGAGGAAAAACAAATCTCAAGGCATTAATCTTGGGGTGTGGACCTGGTCTGGACCTGGTCTGGACCAGCCATTCAAGGGCCCGATTCCTCTGCTATTTGTCCGTGCAGCGGTGCACCACGGACGTGCACGGTAAAAAAAAAAAAACTAAATCGAATGTGCGCCGCCACGTCCGCTCGGACCGCTGCCACTCGGAACAACAGGTCCGCTCATGGCGGTGTCAACAGCTGCAGGAGAGCCGACGCTACTACATACCGGTATAGACCGGTATAGACCGGTATAGACCGGTATCTGCCTCCAGTGAGTGACAGTCACGGCACCAGGCTCATACGAGCAGGAAGGCCAGGGTTGCCAGATAGTGCGAAAAATATCCTCCACACTCTTACTTTTTTACTTCACTGATTAGTGGGAAAAATTACCGACCTGGAGCCGACCCCCACCCTCCCCTCCTGTGTGTGTGTGTGTGTGTGTATCTCTGTGTGTGTGTGTGTGTGTGTGTGTGTGTGTCCTACATGCTGCTGTCTGGATTCTGCGTCAGAGCTTCGTAGGCTTCACTGTTGTGTCCGAGGTCCAGATGGTGTTTGAAGATACGAGTCCACAGCGCCGCCTGAGGAGACACAAGGTCACAGGGTCACCGTGGTTACGGGTGTCGCCTGGTCACAGGGTCAGCGTCACCGTGGTTACGGGTCACATGACCGTGAGCGGTCAGCTGACTCTCACCTGGCTGTTGGCGTCGGTAGCGGCCTCAGTTATGGCCAGAGAGGCGAGTTGGATGACGAGCTCAGGTAGACCCACGTCCTCTAGCAGCCGCAGCACCTGAGAGGGAACGGGTTAAAGAAGGTAAAGGTAAAGGTACTTTATTAGTCACATATACAGCTAGTACAGTGAAATTCTTTCTCTGCATTTAACCCATCCCTGAGGAGCAGTGGGCATCCACGGTGCAGCGCCCGGGGACCAACTCCAGATTATGAGCCAGTGCCTTTGGTCAGTGGCGCTGACTGGAGGATCAGGCTAGCTGGCATGTTTTTTTTTTTTTTTAGTTTAGTAAAACCGGTTTAAAACGGGTTTAAAACTGGTTTATACTGGTTTAAGTTGGTTTAGATCCAGCTCAACTAAACTTGAAGCTGCTATCAGAGTTCACTGGTGTCATGACGTTGAGGTGTTCAATTGTTCAGATGTCAAATCAATACATGGCCATGTGCATTTGTTTACAATGAAGCTGCGAAAAATCAATACATGGAGCGGTAAAATACGTTTTTGAAGTACATGCACCTTATTGTTCCACACTGTTAGCCAAGATAATGTTTAGTCCCCAGCACTACTGTTAGTGCCCAAAATAAGAGATTTGAGGGCATCCCCCAAAAAATTTTGTGCGCGCTATGACAATAACGTTCGCTGTGCCTCCTCCAATTTTTGGGCTGCATGACGCCCCTGGGTGTTGAGGTGTTACTGTTGAGGTGTCAAGATGTTCAAGGTGTTGAGGTGTCAAGATGTTGAAGGTGTTGAGGTTTCAAGATGTTGAAGGTGTTGAGGTTTCAAGATGTTGAAGGTGTTGAGGTGTTGAGATGTTGAAGGTGTTGAGGTGTTGAGATGTTCAAAGTGTTGAGGTGTTCAAGGTGTTGAGGTTTCAAGATGTTGAAGGTGTTGAGGTGTTGAGATGTTGAAGGTGTTGAGGTGTTGAGATGTTCAAAGTGTTGAGGTGTTCAAGGTGTTTGAGGTGTCAAGATGTTGAAGGTGTTGAGGTTTCAAGATGTTCAAAGTGTTGAGGTGTCAAGATGTTGAAGGTGTTGAGGTGTCAAGATGTTCAAAGTGTTGAGGTGTCAAGATGTTCAAAGTGTTGAGATGTCAAGATGTTCAAGATGTTGAAGGTGTTGAGGTGTCAAGATGTTGAAGGTGTTGAGGTGTCAAGATGTTGAAGGTGTTGAGGTGTCAAGATGTTGAAGGTGTTGAGATGTCAAGATGTTCAAGATGTTGAAGGTGTTGAGGTGTCAAGATGTTCAAGATGTTGAAGGTGTTGAGGTTTCAAGATGTTGAAGGTGTTGAGGTGTTGAGATGTTGAAGGTGTTGAGGTGTTGAGATGTTCAAAGTGTTGAGGTGTTCAAGGTGTTGAGGTTTCAAGATGTTCAAAGTGTTGAGGTTTCAAGATGTTCAAAGTGTTGAGGTTTCAAGATGTTCAAGGTGTTGAGGTGTCAAGATGTTGAGGTGTTGAGGTGTCAAGATGTTGAAGGTGTTGAGGTTTCAAGATGTTCAAGGTGTTGAGGTGTCAAGATGTTGAAGGTGTTGAGATGTCAAGATGTTCAAGATGTTGAAGGTGTTGAGGTGTCAAGATGTTCAAGATGTTGAAGGTGTTGAGGTGTCAAGATGTTGAAGGTGTTGAGGTGTCAAGATGTTGAAGGTGTTGAGGTGTCAAGATGTTGAAGGTGTTGAGGTGTCAAGATGTTCAAGATGTTGAAGGTGTTGAGGTGTCAAGATGTTCAAGATGTTGAAGGTGTTGAGGTGTCAAGATGTTCAAGATGTTGAAGGTGTTGAGGTTTCAAGATGTTCAAGGTGTTGAGGTGTCAAGATGTTCAAGATGTTGAAGGTGTTGAGGTTTCAAGATGTTCAAGGTGTTGAAGGTGTCAAGATGTTGAGGTGTTGAGGTGTTCAAGGTGTTGAGGTGTCAAGATGTTGAAGGTGTTGAGGTGTCAAGATGTTGAAGGTGTTGAGGTGTCAAGATGTTGAAGGTGTTGAGGTGTCAAGATGTTGAAGGTGTTGAGGTGTCAAGATGTTGAAGGTGTTGAGATGTCAAGATGTTCAAGATGTTGAAGGTGTTGAGGTGTCAAGATGTTCAAGATGTTCAAGATGTTGAAGGTGTTGAGGTGTCAAGATGTTCAAGATGTTGAAGGTGTTGAGGTTTCAAGATGTTCAAGGTGTTGAGGTGTCAAGATGTTCAAGATGTTGAAGGTGTTGAGGTGTCAAGATGTTGAGGTGTTGAGGTGTTCAAGGTGTTGAGGTGTCAAGATGTTGAAGGTGTTGAGGTGTCAAGATGTTGAAGGTGTTGAGGTGTTGAGGTGTCAAGATGTTGAAGGTGTTGAGGTGTCAAGGTGTTGAGGTTTCAAGATGTTCAAAGTGTTGAGGTTTCAAGATGTTCAAAGTGTTGAGGTTTCAAGATGTTCAAAGTGTTGAGGTGTCAAGATGTTGAGGTGTTGAGGTGTCAAGATGTTGAAGGTGTTGAGGTTTCAAGATGTTCAAGGTGTTGAGGTGTCAAGATGTTCAAGGTGTTGAGGTTTCAAGATGTTCAAGGTGTTGAGGTGTCAAGATGTTGAAGGTGTTGAGGTGTCAAGATGTTGAGGTGTTGAGGTGTTCAAGGTGTTGAGGTGTCAAGATGTTGAAGGTGTTGAGGTGTCAAGATGTTGAAGGTGTTGAGGTGTCAAGATGTTGAAGGTGTTGAGGTGTTGAGGTGTCAAGATGTTGAAGGTGTTGAGGTGTTCAAGGTGTTGAGGTGTCAAGATGTTGAAGGTGTTGAGGTGTCAAGATGTTGAAGGTGTTGAGGTGTCAAGATGTTGAAGGTGTTGAGGTGTCAAGATGTTGAAGGTGTTGAGGTGTCAAGATGTTCAAGGTGTTGAAGGTGTTGAGGTGTCAAGATGTTCAAGGTGTTGAGGTGTCAAGATGTTGAAGGTGTTGAGGTGTCAAGATGTTGAAGGTGTTGAGGTGTCAAGATGTTGAAGGTGTTGAGGTGTTGAGGTGTCAAGATGTTGAAGGTGTTGAGGTGTCAAGATGTTCAAGGTGTTGAAGGTGTTGAGGTGTCAAGATGTTCAAGGTGTTGAGGTGTCAAGATGTTGAAGGTGTTGAGGTGTCAAGATGTTGAAGGTGTTGAGGTGTCAAGATGTTGAAGGTGTTGAGGTGTTGAGGTGTCAAGATGTTGAAGGTGTTGAGGTGTCAAGATGTTCAAGGTGTTGAAGGTGTTGAGGTGTCAAGATGTTCAAGGTGTTGAGGTGTCAAGATGTTGAAGGTGTTGAGGTGTCAAGATGTTGAAGGTGTTGAGGTGTCAAGATGTTGAAGGTGTTGAGGTGTCAAGATGTTGAAGGTGTTGAGGTGTCAAGATGTTCAAGGTGTTGAGGTGTCAAGATGTTGAGGTGTTGAGGTGTTCAAGGTGTTGAGGTGTCAAGATGTTGAAGGTGTTGAGGTGTTCAGCAGCTTCTTTACCTTGTTATAATACTGTAATCTGGGGGTGTTGAGGTGTTCTTTACCTTGTTATAATACTGTAATCTGGGGGCGGCAGCAGCTTCTTTATCTTGTTATAATACTGTAATCTGGGGGTGGGATTACCTTGTTATAATACTGTAATCTGGGGGTGTTGAGGTGTTGTTTACCTTGTTATAATACTGTAATCTGGGGGTGGGATTACCTTGTTATAATACTGTAATCTGGGGGTGGCAGCAGCTTCTTTACCTTGTTATAATACTGTAATCTGGGGGTGTTGAGGTGTTGTTTACCTTGTTATAATACTGTAATCTGGGGGTGGCAGCAGCTTCTTTACCTTGTTATAATACTGTAATCTGGGGGTGTTGAGGTGTTGTTTACCTTGTTATAATACTGTAATCTGGGGGTGGGAGCAGCTTCTTTACCTTGTTATAATACTGTAATCTGGGGGTGTTCAGGTGTTGTTTACCTTGTTATAATACTGTAATCTGGGGGTGGGAGCAGCTTCTTCCTCCTCGGTGCTCGTCAGTCTGGACAGGAACTCCTCCTTCTCCACCTCGGTCGCTGCCTCCTGGAAGCACTGAAGCGCCTGAAGGGAAACAACAGGTAGATGTAGGGGGCGGAGCTACAGCACAGGTAGGATGAGGGGGCGGAGCTACAGCACAGGTAGATGGAGGGGGCGGAGCTACACTGATGTCACCTACCTTCTGTCCCTCCCCGTTGGCCAGGTAACACTGACCCAGCATGAAGCGACAGGAGCCGATGTTCACCTGACACCACGGACCAATCAGCCGCACGTACTCCTGAGAGGACAGACAGGTGAGAGGACAGGTGAGAGGACAGAGGACAGACAGGTGAGAGAACAGGTGAGAGGACAGGTGCTCAGGTGTTGAGGTGTCAAAGTGTTAAAGTGTTGAGGTGAGAGGACAGGTGCGTCTACCTGCAGCTGTGTGTACTGACAGTTCGCCATCAGACACTCGGGGAACTGGAAACCGGGGTTACTGGGCCACCTGGGAGGAACTGGTTAAGGAGAACAGGCAGGTGGAGACAGACAGCTGAGTGTTGCTATGGAGACAGACAGCTGGGTGTTGCTATGGAGACCAGGCAGGTGGAGACCATAGCCTGTAGTCAGAATGTCCGTAGCACCGTGACGTCACCCATTGGTTTGGGGGAGTCTGTTTTGTGCCGCTACTACGGGGGTTTGAACCGCGCCATGTTGGATTCTACTGCCATATTTGGAGCGGTGGAGAACCCGCCCACTGGCCTCGAAGCAGCGGTCTCCGGACCTGTCACTCAACGTTTCCGCGCCCTGATTGGCCAGAATTTTAAACCTAATAACAGTAAAACGGTAGAGTTTAAAAAAAATTCACCCCCCTCAGAGTGTGTGCGGGGGTAGAAACTATCGATTGAGACCAAAAAAATAAAATGTACCAGGCTGTAAATATGTTTTTTTTAAGATGTAAAATCGGCTATTTTAACATGGGGCTCAATTGGAGTTGCTCCCTTCTGACACCAGCCCCCAGAGGAAGAAGAGGGGATTGCAGTTCAGACCCACAACTGCCAACCTTGGTGGAGACAGACAGCTGGGTGTTGCTATGGAGACAGACAGCAGAGTGTTGCTATGGAGACCAGGTGTGTCCCGGTGAAGGATACAGCAGCTGAGCCAGCAGGTGGACCACGCTGGACATCATGTGGGTCCAGAGCAGCAGGTTGGGGTTCTGCTGCTGGCTGTAGATCTGAGACATGATGAGTCGCCGCGCCGACGTCTGGTAGAACAGCTCCACCACCGTCTGAGGGGACAGCGCTGGGATGGAGACAGAGTCAGACACAGAGTCAGAGAGAGACATGGGTTAGGGTTACAGGTACCGTACTTCACAGACTATTGAGCGCACCTGGATAGCACCTGAGTAGCACGTGGATAGCACCTGAGTAGCACCTGAGTAGCACCTGAGTAGCACCTGAGAAGCACCTGAGTAGCACCTGAGTAGCACCTGAGTAGCACCTGAGTAGCACCTGGATAGAACCTGAGTAGCACCTGAGTAGCACCTGGATAGCACCTGAGTAGCACCTGAGTAGCACGTGGATAGAACCTGGATAGCACCTGAGTAGCACCTGGATAGAACCTGAGTAGCACCTGAGTAGCACCTGAGAAGCACCTGCGTAGTACCTGAGTAGCACCTGAGTAGCACCTGAGTAGCACCTGAGTAGCACCTGGATAGAACCTGAGTAGCACCTGAGTAGCACCTGGATAGCACCTGAGTAGCACCCGGGTAGCACCTGGATAGCACCTGAGTAGCACCTGAGTAGCACCTGGGTAGCACCTGAGAAGCACCTAGGTAGTACCTGAGTAGCACCTGGGTAGCACCTGAGTAGCACCTGAGTAGCACCTGGGTAGCACCTGAGAAGCACCTAGGTAGTACCTGAGTAGCACCTGGGTAGCACCTGAGTAGCACCTGAGTAGCACCTGAGTAGCACCTGAGTAGCACTAAAGATATTCAATAAATGGAAAGATACTCCATGAGCGGCTGCTCCAATGATATGAAATGGTATACACTTCCTGTCTCTCTAAGTGGGCGTGGCCAACCGTCAGTTTCACTTCCTGTCTCTCTAAGTGGGCGTGGCCAACCGTCACCACCTCGTCTGTGAACGTATGTGTGGATTTATACAATTTGTAGGTAGATGAAAGTGAGATATTTATATTTTCTTATGATAACATTAAATATTTACACTACTAACAGTAATATTTAGCATGGCAAAAATAATTTAAATCATTTTCACGGGAGTTCGCGGCCATTTGTTTGACGTTGCCTAGGACAGTGGTCCCCAACCACCGGGCCGCGGACCGGTACCGGTCCGTGGATCATTTGGTACCGGGCCGCAGAAAGATGAAATGAAAATGAAAAAAAAAAAAAATGAAATCGTTTGTTTCGTCTATTTCACACTTCCGGTCGTTTTATTTTGAAAATGTTGCCACTTCCGTTTGTGCATCGGCCGGTGCTGCGCAATTGACAGGCAATTGACAGGAAATTGACAGGCAGGCACAAACGTAAAAGAGTGAAAAACACACGTCGCCGGGCCGGGAAAAACTCAATAATGAGACGACAGAAGACCCGACGCTTTCCAACAAGAAGAAAGCTGTTCTAAAAGAAAAAACACGAGTCCTGTTTAAATTACAGGTTCATTGCAACAGGTGATTCACATGCTCCAAGCTCCGCAATGTGTGTGCGGGACCCGGCCGGCTCTCTGCCGCTTCATCACTTCACAGAAAACTTCTCTCCCTGCGTTCTGGATTTAAGCAGAATATCCTGAGATCACCACAAAAGCACGGAAAACCTGCTTCCATTACAAACATATTATGTTTGTGAAACGGAGTTTTTTGCAGCTTCAGCAGCAAAACGAGATGACAGAGTAGACAGGAACCGAGATGACAGACGGAGCATCACCCCCGGATGACTGACATTATTATTGTGATACTATATTATGGTGAGTTGTAACAAAGAACGTAAACGTAAGAGAAAACTAGGCTATGTGAACGTGTAGTCCTGTTTATACAATAGGCCTACATGTAATGTAAACAGGAGAACGTACGCCCCCCCCCCCCGAAGAGACCGGCCGCCGCCCCCCCCCCCCCCCCGCCGGGCCGCGGTAAAATTTTCCACCGGTGACCGGTCCGCGGAGATAAAAAGGTTGGGGACCGCTGGCCTAGGAGATCGGTGCCAAATCTGGCGAGAGTGTGTCGTAGAGACAGAGACAGGTCTGGAACAAAGTGGATTTTCTCCGGATCTCTCCGTCTGAAAATTAACATTTTGGTGTCAAACTGTTCAGAAGAGATGTGGCTTGTGAAAAATGAGTCCAAAATTTACTTCAGTGACTGTGGGGAGAAAGGCCCGACCATAATCGGTGTTCACATTAAATTGTCCCATAGGAATCAATACACTCCAAACTGCCTCTGGTCTCTCTAAAGGGGCGTGGCCGTGCAGAAGCCTAGTGACATGCATACAGGAAGCTGACTCGTCATGAAAGGTCTTGGTTTATAAACCGTCTTTGGTAGCACTTTAGTAGCACCTGGGTAGCACCTGAGTAGCACCTGAGTAGCACCTGAGTAGCACCTGGGTAGCACCTGGATAGCACCTGAGTAGCACCTGAGTAGCACCTGGGTAGCACCTGGGTAGCACCTGAGTAGCACCTGGGTAGCACCTGGATAGCACCTGAGTAGCACCTGGGTAGCACTTTAGTAGCACCTGGGTAGCACCTGAGTAGCACCTGGGTAGCACCTGGGTAGCACCTGGGTAGCACCTGAGTAGCACTTTAGTAGCACCTGAGTAGCACCTGAGTAGCATCTGAGTAGCACCTGAGTAGCACCTGGGTAGCACCTGGGTAGCACCTGAGTAGCACCTGAGTAGCACCTGGATAGCACCTGAGTAGCACCTGAGTAGCACCTGAGTAGCACCTGAGTAGCACCTGAGTAGCACCTGGGTAGCACCTGAGTAGCATCTGAGTAGCACCTGAGTAGCACCTGAGTAGCACCTGAGTAGCACCTGAGTAGCACCTGGATAGCACCTGGGTAGCACCTGAGTAGCACCTGGGTAGCACTTTAGTAGCACCTGGGTAGCACCCGAGTAGCACCCGGGTAGCACCCGGGTAGCACCTGAGTAGCACCTGAGTAGCACTTTAGTAGCACCTGGGTAGCACCTGAGTAGCACCTGAGTAGCACCTGAGTAGCACCCGAGTAGCACCCGAGTAGCACCCGAGTAGCACCCGAGTAGCACCTGGGTAGCACTTTAGTAGCACCTGGGTAGCACCTGGATAGCACCTGGGTAGCACCTGAGTAGCACCTGGGTAGCACTTTAGTAGCACCTGGGTAGCACCCGAGTAGCACCCGGGTAGCACCCGGGTAGCACCTGAGTAGCACCTGAGTAGCACTTTAGTAGCACCTGGGTAGCACCTGAGTAGCACCTGAGTAGCACCTGAGTAGCACCCGAGTAGCACCCGAGTAGCACCCGGGTAGCACCTGAGTAGCACCTGGGTAGCACTTTAGTAGCACCTGGGTAGCACCTGAGTAGCACCTGGGTAGCACCTGAGTAGCACCTGAGTAGCACCTGAGTAGCACTTTAGTAGCACCTGAGTAGCACCTGAGTAGCATCTGAGTAGCACCTGAGTAGCACCTGGGTAGCACCTGGGTAGCACCTGAGTAGCACCTGAGTAGCACCTGGATAGCACCTGAGTAGCACCTGAGTAGCACCTGAGTAGCACCTGGGTAGCACCTGAGTAGCATCTGAGTAGCACCTGAGTAGCACCTGAGTAGCACCTGAGTAGCACCTGAGTAGCACCTGAGTAGCACCTGGATAGCACCTGGGTAGCACCTGAGTAGCACCTGAGTAGCACCTGGGTAGCACTTTAGTAGCACCTGGGTAGCACCCGAGTAGCACCCGGGTAGCACCTGAGTAGCACCTGAGTAGCACTTTAGTAGCACCTGGGTAGCACCTGAGTAGCACCTGAGTAGCACCTGAGTAGCACCTGAGTAGCACCCGAGTAGCACCCGAGTAGCACCCGGGTAGCACCTGAGTAGCACCTGAGTAGCACCTGAGTAGCACCTGGATAGCACCTGGGTAGCACCTGAGTAGCACCTGAGTAGCACTTTAGTAGCACCTGGGTAGCACCTGAGTAGCACCTGAGTAGCACCTGAGTAGCACCTGAGTAGCACCCGAGTAGCACCCGAGTAGCACCCGGGTAGCACCTGAGTAGCACCTGAGTAGCACCTGAGTAGCACCTGGATAGCACCTGGGTAGCACCTGAGTAGCACCTGAGTAGCACCTGAGTAGCACTTTAGTAGCACCTGGGTAGCACCTGAGTAGCACCTGAGTAGCACCTGAGTAGCACCTGAGTAGCACCTGAGTAGCACCTGAGTAGCACCACTGACCAACGTTAACGTGTTTACTCGACTCCAGATTGTAAAAATCTTCTTCTCCCAATAATCACAAAACAATAACAAATGTTAACAGGCATTTTCTCATTTTCTTTTTGAGCATTTTCACAGAATCCACTGGGATGGAAACCTGATCAGAGTGAGAAGTTTATTAAAGCAGCAGAGCCACTGACCTGCTCTGCTGGAGGGGGGCGGAGCATCAGACAGCTCCAACACCGTCAGGTGCTGCAGGTTGGAGTCTCTGAGGAGGACACAGGAGGACACAGGAGGACACAGGGGTTAGAGGGTAGGGGTGTAGGTGTGTAGATGTGTAGGTGTCCTACATGGTATCCATGGGGACAGAGGAGGACAGACTCTGTCCCAGCTGCTTCAGTAGGTGATAGGAGCAGAGTGTGTGTCTGTAGGTGTGTAGATGTGTGTGTAGATGTCTCAGTGTGTAGATGTGTGTGTATGTTAGTGTGTAGAGGTGTGTAGATGTGTAGGTGTCCTACATGGTATCCATGGGGACGGAGGAGGACAGACTCTGTCCCAGCTGCTTCAGCAGGTGATAGGAGCAGAGCAGGTGAGAGCTGCGAGGGATCAGGTCCTGTTGCAGCTGCAGCAGCTGAGATCCTCCACCCAGCAACACCTGGAGAGACACACAGGGGGACGGGGACAGACAGGGAGAGAGAGACACGGAGGGACAGACAGGTAGAGACACGGAGGGACAGACAGGTAGAGAGAGACGGAGGGACAGGGAGGGACAGGGGACGGGGACAGACAGGGAGAGAGAGACACGGAGGGACGGGGACAGACAGGTAGAGAGAGACGGAGGGACGGGGACAGACAGGGGACGGGGACAGACAGGGGGAGAGGGACAGGGGGAGACAGACAGGGAGAGAGAGACGGAGGGACGGGGAGGGACAGACAGGTAGAGAGAGACGGAGGGACGGGGACAGACAGGGAGAGAGAGACGGAGGGACGGGGAGGGACAGACAGGGAGACGGGGACAGACAGGGAGAGAGAGACGGAGGGACGGGGACAGACAGGCACTCAGTTGATTCAGGTCGGTCATAAAAGTTGTGTCTCAGTGTGTCTCAGAGTGTCTCTAGATGTCTCTATGTGTCTTATGTGTCTCTAAGTGTCTCTATGTGTCTCAGTGTGTCTCAGTGTGTCTCTAAGTGTCTCTAAGTGTCTCTAGATGTCTCTAAGTGTCCTCTACGTGTCCTTACGTTGTCCCCCAGCCGGAGGTAGAGCTTCTGCAGCAGCAGCAGGTCTCTACAGAACAGAGTCATGTCTCTATGTGTCTCTATGTGTCTCTAAGTGTCTCTAAGTGTCCTCTACGTGTCTCTATGTGTCTCTAAGTGTCTCTATGTGTCTCTAAGTGTCTCTATGTGTCTCTATGTGTCTCTAAGTGTCTCTATGTGTCTCTACATGTCTTACGTTGTCCCCCAGCCGGAGGTAGAGCTTCTGCAGCAGCAGCAGGTCTCTGCAGAACAGAGTCATGTCTCTATGTGTCTCTAAGTGTCTCTATGTGTCTCTATGTGTCTCTAAGTGTCTCTATGTGTCTCTATGTGTCTCTATGTGTCTCTATGTGTCTCTATGTGTCTCTAAGTGTCTCTAAGTGTCTCTACATGTCTTACGTTGTCCCCCAGCCGGAGGTAGAGCTTCTGCAGCAGCAGCAGGTCTCTACAGAACAGAGTCATGTCTCTATGTGTCTCTAAGTGTCTCTATGTGTCTCTATGTGTCTCTAAGTGTCTCTATGTGTCTCTATGTGTCTCTATGTGTCTCTATGTGTCTCTATGTGTCTCTAAGTGTCTCTAAGTGTCTCTACATGTCTTACGTTGTCCCCCAGCCGGAGGTAGAGCTTCTGCAGCAGCAGCAGGTCTCTACAGAACAGAGTCATGTCTCTAGATGTCTCTAAGTGTCTCTATGTGTCTCTATGTGTCTCTATGTGTCTCTAAGTGTCTCTAATGTGTCTCTATGTGTCTCAGTGTGTCTCTACATGTCTTACGTTGTCCCCCAGCCGGAGGTAGAGCTTCTGCAGCAGCAGCAGGTCTCTGCAGAACAGAGCTCTCGTCATGGCGATGTGAGCGACAGCCTGACAGACGATGGAGACGGACGAGCTGCTGCTGTAGAGCTGAGACAGACCGATCCTCACGTCCAGACTCTGACCTGGGGACAGAGGGACAGGGGTCAGTCTCCATGGCAACGGGCCGGGACGGGGACAGACAGGGGTCAGTCTCCATGGCAACAGAGCAGCAGCATCTTACCTGAGGACAGGTGTCCCTCAGCAGGAACGTCTGCGTCCGTCTCCAGGTCCAGTTCCCTCAGCAGAACCGTCATGGCAACGACGGGGTTCCTCACGTCCTGCAGCTTGTTCTGGACGTCCTCGATCACGTTCTCACTGGGACACCATGACAACATCACCATCACCATGACATCACCACCATGACATCATCACCATGACATCATCATCTTCACCATCAACCGGTTCATCTACTGATTAAAGAGCAGCTAAACCCCTAAACCACTTCTTCTTTCTGCTGAAACAGCTGTGTCTGGGTCTGAGGGTCAGTCTCCATGGTAACAGACCGGGACGTGGACAGACAGACAGACGGGGGTCAGTCTCCATGGTAACAGACCGGGACGTGGACAGACAGACAGACGGGGGTCAGTCTCCATGGTAACAGACCGGGACGTGGACAGACAGACAGACGGGGGTCAGTCTCCATGGTAACAGACCGGGACGTGGACAGACAGACAGACGGGGGAAGTCGTGTTGTTGGTTGATTCTGGTCCAACTTTTGACATTTCAGTCAAAATATTTCAATGTGGTGTATTTTGTAGTAAAACTGTAGAGTGACTGCCCTCTATGGGTTGAAACACGGCTATTACAATCACATGTTTCTATTGGCTGAGATGGAGGCAGATGACGTTTTGGAGGCAGCTTTCGTCACCGGCCACCAGCTCCCCGACCAATCAGCACCGGCTGCTGCCTGCCGCTAACGGTTGCTAAGGGTTGCTAGGCGCTCTAGCTGCTCTGCTGCCGCTAACGGCTGCTAGGCTCTAGCTGCTCTGCTGCCGCTAACGGCTCTAGCTGCTCTGCTGCCGCTAACGGCTGCTAGGCTCTAGCTGCTCTGCTGCTGCTAACGGCTGCTAGGCGCTCTAGCTGCTCTGCTGCTGCTAACGGCTCTGCTGCTGCTAACGGCTGCTAACAGCTGCCTGAATGGGGCCGGCGCTAATGAGCCATTAACGAGTTAACGAGCCGGCGGATCGGCTGTAGATGCTGTGTCACGGCTCTGGCGTCCTCTCCTAGTGTCCACGCTACTAGTGCTGTTAGTAGCTCGTTAGCAGCTCGTTAGTAGCTCGTTAGTAGCTCGTTAGTAGCTCGTTAGTAGCTCGTTAGCAGCTCGTTAGCGCTAGCAGAAGTGTCGATGTGTGTTTACTACTTTTAAACAAGTTAACGGTGAGTTAACGATGAGTTAACAATAACGGTGAGTTAACGAGTTCTCTGACCTGTCGGTGAGTTAAGGAGATAACAGTTAGTTAACAGTTAGTTCTCTGACCGTTAACGGTTAGTTAACGATTAGTTAGCTAGTTAACGGTGAGTTAACGTGAGTTCACGTGAGTTAACGGTGAGTTAACAGCGAGTTAACGGTTAGTTAACAATAACGGTGAGTTAACGTGAGTTCACGTGAGTTAACGGTGAGTTAACAGCGAGTTAACGGTTAGTTAACAATAACGGTGAGTTAACGAGTTCTCTGACCTGTCGGTGAGTTAAGGAGATAACAGTTAGTTAACAGTTAGTTCTCTGACCGTTAACAGTTAGTTAACGATTAGTTAGCTAGTTAACGGTGAGTTAACGTGAGTTCACGTGAGTTAACGGTGAGTTAACAGCGAGTTAACGGTGAGTTAACAATAACGGTGAGTTAACGAGTTCTCTGACCTGTCGGTGAGTTAAGGAGATAACAGTTAGTTAACGGTTAGTTCTCAGCAGCTGCTCCAGAACCAGATCAGAGTTAACGGTTAGTTAACGGCTAGTTAACGGCTAGTTAACCGTTAGTTAGCTAGTTACCTGTCGTTGGACAGCAGCTGCTAGTTAACGGTTAGTTAACGGTGAGTTAACGGTGAGTTAACTAGTTACCTGTCGTTGGACAGCAGCTGCTCCAGAACCAGGTCTGCCGCCCTCTCTGGAGACTCCAGATGTTCCACAGCTGTTTCCATCTCGTACGACATCTCCCCGGTGACGGCGTCGCTAAGCAACCGCAGGCACTGGACCAGCTGCAGCACGTCGCGGCCGAGGTCCACGTCTACACACACACACACACACGGACACACACACACACAGTAAGGTCCAATGTTTCATTTCTTGTGTATTAGTTTGAGGACAGTGAACATTAACGAACATTAATGAACATTAATGAACATTAATGAACATTAATGAACGGTTAGCGTTGTCGCCGTGGCGTCCTGTGAGTGAACCGGATTTAGCTCAGAGCTAGTTTCCATCCCAGTCCTCACTTATCAATGACGGTGATGTTATTTCCATGCTGCTCTCTCCACACTGAAACCTCTGGATGCTCTTCATCACTCCTCTCTTCGTTCTATTACTGGAGATGTTCCCAACCCATCACTGTGTTCTTTATAATAAGGCTGGCTGGAGGAGGGAACAACATGGCATGGTTTTTATTTACAAAGCTTTACTGGAAATTTTACCTGTTTATCTCACCAGCTTAATCTCACTTAGAGTTTATAACTTACACACCCGTTCACAGGACACCTTGGTTTTACAAACTCCCAGTATCAGGACAGAGTTAGGGAAGAAGACTGCCTTTCAGTTTTATGCTCCCAAAAGTGGAATAACCTACAAAACTGTCTGAAACTGGATCATCTTATTTCCTTAGATAGTTTTAAAAACGTATTATCGAATGTTTTACAACCTGTATGTAATTGTGGATCATGACCTTGTATATTGTATAATTGTGTTTTTGTAATCAGGGCGTCAGCTCGCTCTCCATCGACCTTCCCTGAATAAATAAAGGAGAAATGAAAATGAACCAGCTCCTCCTGGACCAGGTTTGGTTCTGTTCTGGTCCTGGTCCTAGTCCTAGTCCTAGTCCTGGTTCTAGTTCTAGTCCTAGTCCTAGTCCTGGTTCTAGTTCTAGTTCTGGTCCTAGTCCTAGTCCTGGTCCTAGTCCTAGTCCTGGTTCTAGTCCTAGTTCTAGTTCTAGTCCTAGTCCTGGTCCTGGTCCTGGTCCTAGTCCTGGTTCTAGTTCTAGTCCTGGTCCTGGTCCTGGTCCTGGTCCTAGTCCTGGTTCTAGTTCTAGTCCTAGTCCTAGTCCTAGTCCTGGTCCTGGTCCTGGTCCTGGTCCTGGTCCTAGTCCTGGTTCTAGTTCTAGTCCTAGTCCTAGTCCTAGTTCTAGTCCTAGTTCTGGTCCTAGTCCTAGTCCTGGTCCTAGTCCTAGTCCTGGTTCTAGTCCTAGTTCTGGTCCTAGTCCTAGTCCTGGTCCTAGTCCTAGTCCTAGTCCTGGTTCTAGTCCTAGTCCTAGTCCTAGTCCTAGTCATGGTCCTAGTCCTAGTCCTGGTTCTAGTCCTAGTCCTAGTCCTAGTCCTGGTCCTGGTCCTAGTCCTGGTTCTAGTTCTAGTCCTAGTTCTAGTCCTAGTCCTAGTCCTAGTTCTGGTCCTAGTCCTAGTCCTAGTCCTGGTCCTAGTCCTAGTTCTAGTCCTAGTCCTAGTCCTAGTCCTGGTTCTGGTTCTGGTCCTAGTCCTAGTCCTAGTCCTAGTCCTAGTTCTAGTCCTAGTCCTAGTCCTAGTCCTAGTTCTGGTCCTAGTCCTAGTCCTAGTCCTAGTCCTAGTCCTAGTCCTGGTTCTGGTCCAGTTCTAGTTACCTTCGGTGAGGGGCGTTTCCTCCTCTGACATCAGGTACTCGTCGTACGACAGGTACAGGTGATCCACGGCAAAACACGGCAGCAGGAAGGAGACCAGACCCTGAGACCGGACAGAGGGAAAACAGGAATATCAGCATCGACCGGGCTGCACACGGCCACGATGTAAACACCATCGACCCGGCTGCACACGGCCACGATGTAAACACCATCGACCCGGCTGCACACGGCCACGATGTAAACACCAACGACCCGGCTGCACACGGCCACGATGTAAACACCAACGACCCGGCTGCACACGGCCACGATGTAAACACCAACGACCCGGCTGCACACGGCCACGATGTAAACACCAACGACCCGGGTGCACACGGCCACGATGTAAACACCAACGACCCGGCTGCACACGGCCACGATGTAAACACCAACAACACGGCTGCACACGGTAAACATGATGTAAACACCATCGACCCGGCTGCACACGGCCACGATGTAAACACCATCGACCCGGCTGCACACGGCCACGATGTAAACACCAACGACCCGGCTGCACACGGTAAACATGATGTAAACACCATCGACCCGGCTGCACACGGCCACGATGTAAACACCAACGACCCGGCTGCACACGGCCACGATGTAAACACCAACGACCGGGCTGCACACGGCCACGATGTAAACACCATCGACCCGGCTGCACACGGTAAACATGATGTAAACACCAACGACCCGGCTGCACACGGTAAACATGATGTAAACACCAACGACCCGGCTGCACACGGTAAACATGATGTAAACACCAACGACCCGGCTGCACACGGCCACGATGTAAACACCATCGACCCGGCTGCACACGGTAAACATGATGTAAACACCAACGACCCGGCTGCACACGGCCACGATGTAAACACCAACGACCCGGCTGCACACGGCCACGATGTAAACACCAACGACCTGGCTGCACACGGTAAACATGATGTAAACACCAACGACCCGGCTGCACACGGTAAACATGATGTAAACACCAACGACCCGGCTGCACACGGCCACGATGTAAACACCAACGACCCGGCTGCACACGGCCACGATGTAAACACCATCGACCGGGCTGCACACGGTAAACATGATGTAAACACCAACGACCTGGCTGCACACGGTAAACATGATGTAAACACCAACGACCCGGCTGCACACGGTAAACATGATGTAAACACCAACGACCGGGCTGCACACGGCCACGATGTAAACACCAACGACCCGGCTGCACACGGTAAACACGATGTAAACACCATCGACCCGGCTGCACACGGCCACGATGTAAACACCAACGACCCGGCTGCACACGGCCACGATGTAAACACCAACGACCCGGCTGCACACGGCCACGATGTAAACACCAACGACCCGGCTGCACACGGCCACGATGTAAACACCATCGACCCGGCTGCACACGGTAAACATGATGTAAACACCAACGACCCGGCTGCACACGGTAAACATGATGTAAACACCAACGACCGGGCTGCACACGGCCACGATGTAAACACCAACGACCCGGCTGCACACGGCCACGATGTAAACACCATCGACCCGGCTGCACACGGTAAACATGATGTAAACACCAACGACCCGGCTGCACACGGTAAACATGATGTAAACACCAACGACCCGGCTGCACACGGTAAACATGATGTAAACACCAACGACCCGGCTGCACACGGTAAACATGATGTAAACACCAACGACCCGGCTGCACACGGTAAACATGATGTAAACACCAACGACCCGGCTGCACACGGTAAACATGATGTAAACACCAACGACCCGGCTGCACACGGTAAACATGATGTAAACACCAACGACCCGGCTGCACACGGTAAACATGATGTAAACACCAACGACCCGGCTGCACACGGTAAACACGATGTAAACACCATCGACCCGGCTGCACACGGTAAACATGATGTAAACACCAACGACCCGGCTGCACACGGTAAACATGATGTAAACACCAACGACCCGGCTGCACACGGCCACGATGTAAACACCAACGACCCGGCTGCACACGGTAAACATGATGTAAACACCAACGACCCGGCTGCACACGGTAAACATGATGTAAACACCAACGACCCGGCTGCACACGGTAAACACGATGTAAACACCAACGACCCGGCTGCACACGGTAAACACGATGTAAACACCAACGACCCGGCTGCACACGGTAAACATGATGTAAACACCAACGACCCGGCTGCACACGGCCACGATGTAAACACCAACGACCCGGCTGCACACGGCCACGATGTAAACACCAACGACCGGGCTGCACACGGCCACGATGTAAACACCAACGACCGGGCTGCACACGGTAAACACGATGTAAACACCATCGACCCGGCTGCACACGGTAAACATGATGTAAACACCAACGACCGGGCTGCACACGGTAAACATGATGTAAACACCAACGACCCGGCTGCACACGGTAAACATGATGTAAACACCATCGACCCGGCTGCACACGGTAAACATGATGTAAACACCAACGACCCGGCTGCACACGGTAAACATGATGTAAACACCAACGACCCGGCTGCACACGGTAAACATGATGTAAACACCAACGACCCGGCTGCACACGGTAAACATGATGTAAACACCATCGACCCGGCTGCACACGGCCACGATGTAAACACCAACGACCCGGCTGCACACGGTAAACATGATGTAAACACCATCGACCCGGCTGCACACGGCCACGATGTAAACACCATCGACCCGGCTGCACACGGCCACGATGTAAACACCATCGACCCGGCTGCACACGGTAAACATGATGTAAACACCAACGACCGGGCTGCACACGGCCACGATGTAAACACCAACGACCCGGCTGCACACGGTAAACATGATGTAAACACCAACGACCCGGCTGCACACGGCCACGATGTAAACACCAACGACCCGGCTGCACACGGCCACGATGTAAACACCATCGACCCGGCTGCACACGGCCACGATGTAAACACCAACGACCCGGCTGCACACGGCCACGATGTAAACACCAACGACCGGGCTGCACACGGTAAACATGATGTAAACACCATCGACCCGGCTGCACACGGTAAACATGATGTAAACACCAACGACCTGGCTGCACACGGTAAACATGATGTAAACACCAACGACCCGGCTGCACACGGTAAACATGATGTAAACACCAACGACCCGGCTGCACACGGTAAACATGATGTAAACACCAACGACCCGGCTGCACACGGCCACGATGTAAACACCAACGACCCAGCTGCACACGGTAAACATGATGTAAACACCAACGACCCGGCTGCACACGGTAAACATGATGTAAACACCAACGACCCGGCTGCACACGGCCACGATGTAAACACCAACGACCCGGCTGCACACGGCCACGATGTAAACACCAACGACCCGGCTGCACACGGCCACGATGTAAACACCAACGACCCGGCTGCACACGGTAAACATGATGTAAACACCAACGACCCGGCTGCACACGGTAAACATGATGTAAACACCAACGACCCGGCTGCACACGGTAAACATGATGTAAACACCAACGACCCGGCTGCACACGGCCACGATGTAAACACCAACGACCCGGCTGCACACGGCCACGATGTAAACACCAACGACCCGGCTGCACACGGTAAACATGATGTAAACACCAACGACCGGGCTGCACACGGCCACGATGTAAACACCAACGACCCGGCTGCACACGGTAAACATGATGTAAACACCAACGACCCGGCTGCACACGGCCACGATGTAAACACCAACGACCCGGCTGCACACGGTAAACATGATGTAAACACCAACGACCTGGCTGCACACGGTAAACATGATGTAAACACCAACGACCCGGCTGCACACGGTAAACATGATGTAAACACCAACGACCGGGCTGCACACGGCCACGATGTAAACACCAACGACCCGGCTGCACACGGTAAACATGATGTAAACACCAACGACCTGGCTGCACACGGTAAACATGATGTAAACACCAACGACCCGGCTGCACACGGCCACGATGTAAACACCATCGACCGGGCTGCACACGGTAAACATGATGTAAACACCAACGACCCGGCTGCACACGGTAAACATGATGTAAACACCATCGACCCTTTAGATGATTGTATCCACTTCATGATAGGCTACATGATAAAAACACACGTCTATCACAACAACGGATGAAAGGATTTTCCATCAAATCCGTTTGGTTTTCAGGCTGATCATCCATACGAGAGGTAACGTTAGGCTGACGGACTTCTGACAACCGTTTGTGTGCAAGCCGACACTGAATAGTGGGGAAGGCTCTGTACTTTGTGTTTATGTTTTCTTTTTTTTTTACTCTTATTCTGTCTTTTTCTATTATTTTATTGTGCTTTTATGGCGATATGGATCCCCTGAGTCTGAAATCAAGAAATGAATGAATGAATGAATGAATGAATGTCGTCAGTGACACACAGACCTTCTTGAGCAGGCAGACCAGCCCCGTGTGGCGGCTGACGCTCAGGCCCAGCGCGGTGCTCTGGACCTCCTGGTACTGCAGACAGACGGCGTAGAAACGGGACCAGAACTCCACCTGCAGCTGCCGGTATTCCTCCTGGGAGAACTCAAACTCCGTCACGCTGCCCTGCAGCTGGAGAGATGGGGGGGGGGGGGTCAGGGGGCGGGGGGTCAGGGGGCGGAGTCAGAGGGGTCAGGGGGTTAGGGGGCAGGGGGTCAGGGGGCGGGGGGTCAGGGGGCGGAGTCAGGGGGGGCGGGGGGTCAGGGGGCGGAGTCAGAGGGGTCAGGGGGTTAGGGGGCAGGGGGTCAGGGGGCGGAGTCAGAGGGGGCGGGGGGTCAGGACACAGCACAGAGTCTACGCCTTCTAATGATCGTTAATACCTGACGTCATCACTCACCTCGGTCTCCACGGCAACCGTCACCTCCTTCTTCAGATTCTCCCACGATGCATCAGTGATCTTCTCTGAGCCGCGGCGGTAGATCTGAACGAGACACAACGAGTCACAGTGACATCACAGCAGGACGTGTGTGTGTGTGTGAGTGTGTGTGTGTGTGTGTGTGTGTGTGTGTGTGTGTGTGTGTGTGTGTGAGTGAGAGTGTGTGTGTGTGTGTGTGTGTGTGTGTCTGACCTGCAGGGCCTTGACGATGGCCGAGGCCGTGAAGCGCAGCGGCGAGAAGAGGACGTCCAGGTAGGTCTCCTGTCAACACAACACCATGATGAGACTCCGCCCCCACGATGACCTCATCACACCCCGCCCCCACGATGACCTCATCACACCCCGCCCCCACGATGACCTCATCACACCCCGCCCCCA